>NW_003307550.1:1121047-1143377 GCF_000143455.1 Volvox carteri f. nagariensis | reverse complement strand
CTTCTCCGTTGGCTCATGAACTCTGCGTAGGGGAGAGGGGAAGGGGAGGGGAGGGGAGGGGAGGGGAGGGGAGGGGAGGTATCATGTGAATTATGTCATCCAAACGCGTGTGCTTGTGCCTGTGCCGTACCCGCGCATGGGATGTGTACCCGTACACCGTCGTACAGGTGAGGAAGATGCACTGGACGAGCTGCAGGATGCCGTACCTTTGCAGCTCGGCGCCTCAGCCAACGTGCTCGTACTGGCGGAGCTCCCGCCGACGGCGCCGTCACCGCGACAGGGTGGCATTGCCGGCCAGGTGCGTGTGCGTGTGTATGTATGTCATCCAAATGTATGTGTGTCCTGCCGCGTGTGTCCCTTCCTGCTTCCCCACCAAGGCCCCCTGCAGGTGTACGGCCTTTACATACACATATATGTGAATATGCGTGTAGTGAGTATGCACGAATGTATATCTTAGAGTTGCTGATGCCACCGCTGCTGCTACTGCTGATGCTGCCACTGCTGATGCTAATCGCAGGAGGGTGTGGGAGCTCTTGGCGTGCTCTGTTTGGATGTCGCAGGTAACTGTCAGCGTGTAGGGCCCGTGCGGTTGGTTGATCGCGTCAGTTGGTAGTTGGCTTGCGTTGGTTAAGATCGCACGCCAAGTAATGGAAAACGGCGTAGCGGAGGAAGGAACGGCTTTCCTTATAGCTGTATGTATGTATGTATGTATGTATGTATGTATGTATGTGCAGTTACACGGGGCCTGATGCCCCTCGACGTCGGCACAGCTTTGTCCGTCTTCTCCCTCCCCCCCCATACTATCTCTCTGCTGGTTCCCGTTCAGTTCCTCGTTCACGTCGGTAAGCACTGTCGGTCTGTATGTACCGCCGGTGGTGATGGTTATGCCTCAACAGGGGGCGATATCGTGTACGGCATCTGCGGCGGTGGCGGTGATGATGAAGCCGCGGCCGGACGCCACCGCCAGCAGGAGCGGCAGCAGGAACGGCAGCAGCAGCGGTCAGCAGCGGCGGCGGCGGCGGCGGCGGCCTCGACGGACGACGAGCTCGAGGCTCTGTTGCTGGCGGCGGCACCCGTGGAGGTGGTGACGGTGGGCGCCGGCCTGCGACCCGCTACCAAACGGATGCTGATGAATTACGTCTCATCCACGCCCGCGTGTCGATTGGAGCACCTGCAGCCCCCCTCGATGGCGTCGCAGCCAGTGCTGACGACGACGACGACGACGACGACGACGCTGCGCAGCAGCCACAAACACGGGCAACATGAGCAACAGGAGGAGGAGGGGCAAGAGGGAAGGAAAGGCAAGGGGCAGCGGCAGAAACGGTCGCGTGAGAGGGGGGCCCAGGCAGCGGCGGCGGGGGGAAAAGGCGGGAAAGGGGGGGAAGGAGAAGGTGATGATGATGATGATGATGATGATGATGATGATGATGCGGCGGCAGCGGCGGCGGCGGCGGATGGCGAGGCAGCAGGCTGGGTGGCGGCAGCGCGGCGGGAGGTGGCGGCGTTCTTTTCCGGAGGTGCGCTCTCAGGTTGCATCGACCCCCTGAAAGCCATTCTGCGTCTTAGTCGTAGTCGTAACCTTCATCCTATTCTTAATGTACGGGGTGTAGAGTCGTAGCTAGCTTCCGCCACATTTCTGGCCCCATCTATCCTCTTTTTCCCCGACCACATTCCTCCTCTGTCATGAGAGAGGTCTCTTCGTACTGTCCGTTTGTCTGTGTCTGTCTGTCTGTCTGCCTGTCTGCCTGTCTGCCTGTCTGCCTGTCTGTCAGCCTGTCTGTCTGTCTGTCTAGATCTGCCCAAAAATGTCTTCGTCCTCCGGTTCTTGTTACGGTCGTTGTGACCTCATAACATGACAACATGTGACCTCATAACATGACAACATGGCGCCGATGTGCCGCCTCCTCCGCCTCCTGGGGCCGCCAACTCGCCACCAGCCCCACACATAACCGTACATAACCACCAGGCCCACACCGTAACTTCCGGTGACAGGTGCGAGTACGGCAACCCAGGAGGCCCATCCCGGCGCTGCTGTCACCCCGCTCGCCACTTTTGCGGCGGGTCTGCCGCCGGCTGTCGTACTCGCCACGTGGGGCGCCCTCCACCATCTGCAGCCTTTCGGTTTGACGGCGGCGCTTAAAGTGAGCAGCTGTTGGAGGCCGTTGAATTGCCGTACATTGCCTCCCCCGACGTCAATCCCGTCAGCGGCGACGGCGGCGCAGTCGGCGCCGTCGGCGACGCCGCCGCTGCTTCAGGAGATGGCGTTGGGTCCCAACGCACTGCGGCAGCTGGAGATTGTGTCGGTGGCGGAGGCGGGTGACGGAGGCGGCGGAGGCGGTAGCGGCGACGGCACGCTATTGCGGCTCATGGACCGGACGCACACGTCTTTCGGGTCGCGGTTGCTTCGAAGGTGGTTGGTTAGGCCGTTGAGTCGACGAGATCTTATCCTGAGGCGCCAGGACGCGGTTTCGGAGCTTCTGGAAGCAGGTGTGTGTGCGGGTGTAGGATATACCAGGGGCCAGGGGTTTGTTTGTTTGTACGGCGACCTGGTGTGTGCGTGTGTGTGTCTGTGTGTGTGGTTGAAGTGCGGAGGATTGCTGGTGGCCGGGGGGAGGGGGGAAGCGTGTACGGCAACCCGGGCGGGTTTTTACTTGGGGTTGTGGGAGGTGGGAAGGAGAAGGAGGTGGGGGGAGTAGTACGGGTAAAGCAGATCACCCATTCCCCCTCGCGGACTTGGTGGTTAGTTAATTGGTTGGTTGGTTTGATGCGGCACACCTGCCCACCAAATCTACTGTCCTTATTCCGTATTCACCATCCATAATTTACTCTCCTTACTCTTCCCCCGTGCCACCTGCCACCTGCCACCTGCCACCTGCCACCTGCCACCTGCCACCTGCCACCTGCCACCATGGCCTCGTGGCCTCGTGCCGCTGCAGCCCAAGGAGGCGCCGCCCCGCTGTGTCATGTGGCCAAGGTGAGGGAGGGAGGGGCAGGGAGGGAGGGAGGGGCAGAAAGAGGGCGTTCGGTTTACGCTCATGTGAACCAGCTCGTCCAGGTACCCGTGGATCCATCCGCAGCCATGTACGACATGTAGGACAAGGACGTATGACGTCATCTCACCTGGAGTATCACGTCCAACGCTGTTTCCCGCCAAAGCACGGAACCCATCCGCAACCCAACCCCTAAGTATACAGTACTTCATTCCTTGTTTTCCTTGTTGCATACGGTTCTTCCCCCCATATACACATACCCCAAACCCCCGTTTCCCCTCCCCCCCGCCGCCTCCCCCCGATGAACCCCCCTGGACCAGGCCCTCTCCCGCCTTACTGACGTGGAGCGAGGTGTCACTCGGGGCCTGTACGGCACCGCCTCGCCAGCTGAGTTCGTAGCTACTGTACGGGCACTGCAGCAGGTACGTGTACGAGAGAACGAATATGGCTCCCTGGAGCCGGGGACCCTCGGGGCTGGGCTGGGTTAGGGTCACACACATTACCCGACAGATACCCCTCCCCCCCCCCGCATAACTTCTGTCTCGAGCTTTCTTTTATTACAGCTTTACACTGGGCCCCATGGTGTACCTTAGACTCGCTCGTATGGGCCCCCTCATCAGGGCTCCAGATATGTATGTATGTTGTTACAGGGTGGTATAGCTTCACCAGCGGCCCCCTTTCCCGAGGCAGTTCCCTGCTCTCCCCTGCGAGAGGGGCGCCCTAATCCATTCACCCCATCCAATTTCAGAATGTATTCGTTGGGTTCAGCAACTCACCACCAGCATCCAACCAAATCTAGCGGATCAACGGCGCCTCAACTTAGTTCCTGGTCAGCTCGCAAGTTGATATGATATCATCACGTCCTACACCGTCCATAAGATGGGGGGCCGCCTCCCATTTCATCACCTCTCACATACCCAAGAGGTCGGCAGGCAGATTTGAACCCGGACACCCCGGGAGCAGAAGTCAGGCCTTAACATCTGCCAGCCGCCTGCCTCATGTATGTATGTTGTTACAGGGTGGTTAACTTCGCCAGCGGCCCCCTTTCCCGGGGCAGTCCCTGCTCTCCCCTGCTAGAGGGGCACCCTAATCCGTCACCCCATCCGACTTCAGAATGTATTCGTTGGGTTCGGCAACTCACCACCAGCATCCAACCAAATCTAGCGGATCAACGGCGCATCAACTTAGTTCCTGGTCAGCTCGCAAGTTGATATTATCACGTCCTACACCGTCCATATGATGGGGGGCCACCTCCCATTTCATCACTCCTCAAACACCCGAGGAGCTGGCAGGCGGATTTGAACCCGGGTCGACTGGATCGACTGGGAGCAGAAGTCAGGCCTTAACTTCTGCCAGCCGCCTGCATGTATGTATGGGGGCACCCTCATGTATGTATGGGGGCACCCTAGGTTACACCGTAGGTTACACCGTAGGAGATTAACGCAACCTCGGAGGGTGCGTAAAACACACACACAGCTCGCACACGCAGGGCATGGCGGAGTGGGGCTGTGTTGGGCTGTTGGCTAGTGTAGTGCCCAGACATCGTGGCGCATCAACCCCCCCTCCCCTCCCCTCCCCGCCGCCACATCAACAGCTCCGTACGGACCTCGGGCTACAGCCCCTGACGGACCCGCCAGAGGACCTGCCGTACGACGATGAGGACGCTGGCGGCGCCAATGACGACAATTACTCCTGCAGAACCCCGTCGGGACTGTCGGATGGAGCCGATCTCCGTGTTGGCTCTCCGCTGCTGCGGCTGCTGCTGCGGCAGGTAGCGAGTAAGGGGCTGGCGGAGGCGCTAGCGGCGCTGCTACAGCCGTTGGATACCCGGGCAGCGGCTGCCAACGACTTTGACGCCCTGTTTGCGGACCGAACCCGGTGTGTGGTGGGGACACCGGGGGGGGGGGCGGCCGCCGCGGCGGCCGGGTGGTCCGGTGGTAGAGTTGACTCTTTCTCTTCCTTTCATTCAAGAGCAACCAGATTACACTGGCCGCAAGGGCCTCCGCGTGTCATCCCTGTATCACCCCTCGCCCTCGCCCTCGCATCTCGCTCTTTCTTCCTGGTGCTGAGGGCTACAACTGCTACTGCTGCTACTACTGCTGCTACTACTGCTACTACTGCTGCTGCTACTACTGCTACTGCTGCTACTCTACTGCTACTGCTGCTACTCTACTGCTACTGCTGCTACTGCTGCTGGTCTGTTGTTTGCCCCACCTCAGGTTCCCGGTTGTGTGGGGAGCCAAGGACGCCGTACGGGGGGCGGAGGAGCACTTGCAGGTGAACCCGCATTCGCTAAAGGCCCGCCACGGGGCGTGTGTATGTGTTACGTGTGTGTGTGTGTGTGTGCGCGTGCGTGCGTGCGTGTGTGCGTGTGTGTGTGTGCACGTGTGGTATCGGGGAAAGACGGGCGGAGGAAAGGGGAAGGCGGAAATGCGGCCGTGTGCTCCCATGTCGCCTTGGGTTTCGTGTCCAGGTCCAGGTCCAGGTCCACGTAGAGGATTGCGACACTTGATGTTTGCACTGTGCTCATGCTCCGTCTTAAGCAATGTGTGTGGTCTGTATGTTGTTACAGGGTGGTATAGCTTCACCAGCGGCCCCCTTTCCCGGGGCAGTTCCCTACTCTCCCCTGCTAGAGGGGCACCCTAATCCGTCACCCCATCCGACTTCAGAATGTATTCGTTGGGTTCGGCAACTCACCACCAGCATCCAACCAAATCTAGCGGATCAACGCCGCATCAGCTTAGTTCCTGGCCAGCTCGCAAGTAGATATTTTCACGTCCTACATCGTCCATAAGATGGGGGGCTACCTCCCATTTCAACACTCCTCAAACACCCGAGGAGTTGGCAGGCGGATTAGAACCCGGTCACTCCGGGAGCAGATGTCAGGCCTTAACCTCTGCCAGCCGCCCGCCTGCCTGGTCTGTATGTATGTGCACATTTTTTTACTTTTTTTTGGGTTTTGATTTTCTACACTGTGTCTCGGCTTCCAGTTATTACCAATTGACCCTACTCCCCCCCTCTCTCCCGCCGCCGCACAAAACCCCTCCCACCGGAAATAGAGTCTGCTTCCCTCCCTGGCGCGTGCGGTGGGTCTCCCCGCTGTGTCGTACGTCACCATTCAGAACCAGGGCAGCCACCTTGTGGAGGTGCCCGTGGAGGCGGAGAAGAGGGTGCCGAAAACATGGCATAAGGTACGGGTTTTGTCCTGACATGTCTTTTTTTGTTTTTTGTTTCTTCTCGTTTATTTAATCAATTCATATAAAGTCAGCGATGTTTTTCTTTCCTTGCTCCCCTCCCTCTGTTTGACCTCGTCATCATCCATCAGTTGTTTTTTACATGAATTCATTTCCTTTACAAAGTTATTTTCCTGCATCAAAAATTCAAAACCCTGAGCGTCCTGAGGGGCGCCGCCCGGTCATCATCACCGCGGTATGACAATGATAAAGAAAATGCAAACCCTAGGAGACTTCCATTTTTTATTTTATTGTGAATGATTATTATTAGGATAACCCGATACTAGACCTTCTTTTCCCTCTCCTCCCTCTTCCCCGACATATCCGGCAGGTCTGCTCCACGAAGAAGTTCCATCGCTACCACCCGCCTGAAGTCGCTGCGGGACTGCAGGTATTGGAGCTGGGGGTTGAATGGGGGGGGCCAGGGGGGGGGCATCGTTTTACTGTTTTTTCCGGTATGTAGGTGGGCGAGTAGGTAGGTAGGTGAGCTTTCTCTGCTGCTCCTTTTCCTGTTGCTGATTCTAACTTTGTGCTTTCACTGCTGGTTATACTGCTCAAATCCGCCTGCCGACTTCTCGGGTGTTTGAGAAGTGTTGAAATGGGAGGTGGCCCCCCATCTTATGGACGATGTAGGACGTGATACAATCAACTTCCGGGCTGACCAGGAACTAAGTTGAGGCGCCGTTGATCCGCTAGATTTGGTTGGATGCTGGTGGTGAGTTGCTGAACCCATCGAATACATTCTGAAGTCGGATGGGATGAATGGATTAGGGTTCCCCTCTCGCAGGGGAGAGCAGGGACTGCCTCGGGAAAGGGGGCCGCTGGTGAAGCTTAACCACCCTATAACGACATACATACTGCTCGTACTGCTGCTCGTACTGCCACAGGCTCTTGGTGTTGCTCGGGAGCGCCTTGCCGCCGCGCAGTCGTCCTCCTGGTCCGACTTCCTCTCCGACTTCGCACCTACTTACCCGCGAGCCCTCACTGCCGTACGAGCAGCGGCGCAACTCGATGTCCTGTCAGCACTGGCGGCGCTGGCGGCGACGCCAGGCTACTGCCGACCGGTCTTCCTGGCGGACGAACCAGTGTCGTCGTCGTCGTCGGCGGCGGCTCCGGAAGGCGGCGGCGGCGGCGGCGCGAAGCCGACAGCTGTACTGCGAGCGCGCGATGCACGGCATCCGATGCTGGATGCCAGGCTCAGCGGAGCGATGCGCGCCCGGGGAAGTGGCGGTGGCGGCGTCGGCACGTCCGTGGCGGTGCCTAACGATGTTGATCTTGACGGTCGAGGTGGCGGCACCCGGTGTTTGATCGTGACGGGGCCCAACATGGGCGGCAAGTCGTGCTACACTCGTACGGCAGCACTTCTGGTGGTTATGGCGCAGGTGTGTAGGAGGGACGGGATGTATCCATGTGTCCGTCTGTCTGTCTGTCTGTCTGTCTGTCTGATGTAGTTTATATGTAGTTGCCGTAAGGGACAACTTGTCCGTGAATGTAGGCTATCTTTACTTTACTACACACGCACCGTACACTCAGACCTGCAATCAGATACACAGACGTAGAGACGTACAGACGTACAGACGCACACGTCACCTCCCCAGGTGGGCAGTTACGTCCCCGCGACCTCCCTGGAGATGACCGCGTTCGACGGCGTGTACACCCGCATGGGGGCCTCGGACAACATACTGATGGGCAGGAGGTGAGGCGCCGGACAGCAGCGACCTGCTGTGAGTGTCTGCCTTCCTGCCTGCCTGTAGGTACATATGTATGTATGTACATACATATGCATGTATGTATGCATGTATGTATGCATGTATGCATGTATGCTGCAGGTTTGGGTTGTATTTACGTTGGCGTGGGAGGGGACTGCGGTGTAGGTGTAGGTGGACAGGCGAGGTGCGGAGAAAGGTATGGTAGTGATGGAAGGGCAATAATGAAAAGTTAAGTGTTAGGTTAACTGATTCCTACACTACATCATAGCCCTTACGTAGCTCCTCCTCGTTAAGGCATTTCCACTGCGGCCTGCCACTGCCACTGCCACTGTGACAAACCGCCGCTCATAACTCAAATCGCAGGGCCCTCCTCTGCCGCCTCTCGTAGCCCCCCCTCCCTCCCAGCCCCCCCTGTTCCCTGGCGCCGCAACTCCCCGCCCCACCCCGTGATCCCCTTTCCTGCCACCGTACACAAATACCCGTACATGCCCGTATATCATACACACACTCATGCAGTACGTTTTTCGAGGAGATGTCTGACACAGCAGCGCTGCTAGCCGCTGCAACGCCGCGAAGCCTTGTCGTACTGGACGAGCTGGGTCGTGGTACGGCTACCCACGATGGCGTGGCGGTAGCGGAGGCGGTCCTGCACCACTTGCTGTCAGTTACGTCGTGTTTGGTTCTGTTCGTGACGCATTACCCGCAGCTAGCCGAAACGGCTGTGGGAAGGTGGCCCCGGGCTGTACGGGCGTGCCATATGGCATATGTACGGCAGGACGAGCAGAGCGAGGAGGGGAAGGAGGGTGGTGGTCAGGGGGATGTTGAGATGGCTGACGCAGCTGCGATCAAGTCATTGGAAGATGAGGGGACGGGAGGCGGGGGGTTCGGGGTTACGTTATTGAAAAGTGGTGGAGAAGATGGCGGCGATGGAGGAGGTGGTGCGGGAGTGCAGAACGCGAAGGCGCAGGCAGTGGGGGCGCGGGCGCCTCCTCGCATCACCTTCCTTTACAAGCTGCGAGATTGCGCCGCAGATGAGAGTTTCGGGCTCAACGTGGCTCAGGTGGGTCGGCAGCGACGTAGGGCGGTAGGGCTGTTCGGGTGACGAGCAGGTCGAGCGGGTGTGGGCGAGGTGGCGACGAACAGGATGTCGACGAGGGGCTGATGTCCGTCTAAACACATCAGTGTGTGCGGCACTGGAAAGGTTGTGGGGTTGTAAGTGGTCGCTAAAGTAATTACTGCTTAATGAGGTGCGAGTAGCGAGGCCGCGTCCCCCTTTCCCTATGGTACCTGATCCGATCTGACCTGATTGGGGATTGGTGGGGGGCCACTCCGGCCCCTCAACATCCTTGCATGCCTGCATGCCTGACTGCCTGACTGCCTAAGTCCGTCCCGCCCCACAGTTGCGGCGGCCCCTAGAACGGCCCCTCCATCGTAAGGCCCTGACCTAGCTACGGAGGCCCGCACGCACGCTGACCCATGCACTTATGCCTGTACGTACGTATGTGTGTGTACGTATGTGTGTATGTATGTATGTATGTAACTGATTGTGGTGGTGACACTGCTCCTCGCAGATGGCTGGTCTACCTGCACCTGTGGTTCGCCGCGCGGCGGAGATGGCCGCATGGATGCGTGTCCGGGGGGCTCAGGATGGCCGTGAGGCGCAGGAGGAGGGGGAGGGGGAGCAGGGGAGGCTGGAGGGAAAGCTGCAGCGGCAGCAGCAGCAGCATCAACATACGGCTGGTGAAGGAAGAAAAGGAGAGGGCGGCGGGCAGCTGCTGCCAAGTGGGAAGATTGCCGTAGTACGGCAGGAGCTGCTGTCACTGGTTCACCGCGTGGGAGAGGTGGTGTGGAGTGTGCGGCATTGGCGGGAGGGGGAAGGAGGTGCAGGAGGAGGAGGAGTGCGAGGCGGATGGGGAGGGGGAGGAAGTGATGGACACGCGACCGCCAAGGATGAGGGAGGTGGGCAGGTGTCTCCCGAGGCGGCATCGCCGCCGCCTTCTGGGGCATCAGCCGCGGTCGAGTGCGCGTTCACAGCCACAGCCACAGCCCAGAACTCGCTGATGAGGCTGCAGATGGACGCGTTGCAGCGGGGATATGCATGACGAAATGATGCATGGTTGTTCCCATTGGCCGTTGCTGCCATATACCAAACCCCTGTCAAAACTGCTCAAAACTGTCGCCACCCTGTCTATGCCTTGCAACACTGGGTGTAGCATTGCCTGTTCAGGAGCTTCCTCTGCTTCCAGAGGAATAATATTCGCTTCCCATTGTGGTACGCGCAGCGGTCTCACAGGGAGTGCGTAACGCAGCAGAAGAGTACACACAGCCGACATAGGCAGTGATGTCGCAAAAATGTCGATATTACATGCGACCTCACAGCCTCGTGCCATCTACATGCATGACGGACAGCGCTCAACTCCCCCCAATTGATGTGCTTGGAAAGCTACCAAGCTCTGGTGCCGACCAATAATAACCGCGCGCCATACCACCACGACCATGCAGGACTTCGCCCCAGGAATGGCGCGATACATCCACCGAAAGCTCAACTGCGACAGGGCCCTGGTGAATAGCCGCAGAATAGCCGCCGATCAGCGATGGGTAGGGATGTCCGCCCACCAGTATAGGTCACGTAATGACCCACGGGACAAGCGCACTCGGCCGGACCAACCAACCGGTTGCTTGATATCATTATAACAATTTCGGAGAAAGAAAGGGGCCGGAGTCAGGGCGAGCTTGACGATTTGCGCGAAACCACATAACTTAGCCAGCTCACGTTTCTGCACCAGATGCCGATTTTCTTCGCAACCCGATTGCTAACCGCCGCAATGTGTTGTGCCTCTTTCACGCGGTTTTAATGGTCAGCTCCAGGGTGGGTTCATTTTGAGGCTCGAACCGCCGAAACTTATTGCCCCTTGGCATCAGTCCTACGTGACTATCGGTGAAATAACAATAATTTTATAACAAATAGAAATCGTCAAGGGAAACAAATGGCAGACAAATGGCAGGGAAACCTCGCTTCTCTTATATCTACGCATGAGCCTGCCTCAAAGTGCGTGGACTTGCTTCGGCTATTTCATGCAGTGGACTGCTTCCCTAGAGGTAGGAGTGAAAGATGAAATTCTTCTGCATCCTATATATATTTGTGCAATTAATCGAGCCGTGCCTGCGCTTATAAGGTGGCTTGTACACGGGCTATTACGCGGCTGCAGCTGCAGCGCGTTACGAGCGCTTTTGGATAAAGGTTATGGAGCAGAACAATGGCAAAGATGTGGTGCCCCCGCTGGACGTCGCCTTCGCTTGGTGCGTACCTGCTGCCTGCCCGGACGAGAAGCTGGCGAGTAGTAGTCGAGACAACGTGCTGAAGCTTTTGTTTGGTAACCTCTGTGTTCGCCGTTATTTGTGGTATTTCGGCCACTAAACGCTCTTCAAATACGCGATTATTTTAGTAAGGCTGTGCGAGCATGGAGCAGGTTCTGTCTCTTTTGCTCAGGTGAGGCCGTACTCCTGCTTTACGGGAGACGTATTGCCCGCAGGTTCGTGCACCGACAGAATCCGGTGGCCTACAAGATTGCCGCCATGGACCTCCACCCGAGCCGGAGCAAGGTATTCTCCTTCGGGCCGCGTTTTGCCGACGACGCCGCCTGGAAGGCCGTAGCTGCCAGCCACCCCGCCTGGCCGCCCCCGGCCCCCGGCTCGGTGCACAGCATAACCGCGGGCTCTACAGGCGATGTGTTTGCGACACAAGTGGTGGGTAAATAGCTAACACCAGCGTTTTTTTTGCGGAATATATTTCGAATTCGGAATAAAAAATTGTTCGCGGTCCTGAAAATTAAGAATAAATAATGTTCCGACCGTACAAGTTCATTCCTCCAGCCAAAAATGGACTGTTTATGCCAAAGCCGCTAGAATCTTACAGGAGACATACATGTTAATCATATCATAGTACTTTAATGCCATGGATACTGTTAGGAAGGTCACACCCGAAAGTCAACAAGGAATCGGACTGTTTCTGACCGGACAAAACGCTGCAAAATATTCGAACCCGAAGCTCCCAAAACGTGGAAGGCCATTAAAGCAAATACTAAACTTCACTGAAGCCATTAGCGACGATGATGAAGGCGGTGTAAAGGTCGTAAGCAATCTGGACGCAATGCTGCAGCCAGCCGACGACAATGACGCCACTCCGGTTGTCAACAGCGAGCGGGTCAAACTTCAACGTTCGTCATATGGAGGCAATCGCGATGGGCCAGGAAACACGGGCGTCGAGGTCGATGGCAGCAGCGACCCCGGCGCTGCAGCTAAGACTCCTAACCCCACACTCCGCGGCGCAAAGACGCCCCGACCACAGACGCAGCGGGTCGTGAAGGGGCAGAGCGACAGTGTGTGGCTGGAGAAGAAGGACAAGCATCCCCTCAAGTGGCAGCTGTACTTCGGAGCTATGGTTACATGGGCGCAGTGCATTGCGGCGGATGTAAGGGGGAGGTGCACGACATGGTGCGCTGCGGGCCATGCTCCCTGCACAAAGGGCGCGAGTATGTCATTGAGTGCCGGAGGGAGACCCTTGTGGAGGGAAACCCTTCCCCTTTGAGGCGGCACTGGAGAAGTGGAAGGCCGCCAGCAGCAGGGGCCGGTACACAATGAACCGCTAACTAGCGTGCAGCATCAACAGCAGGGGCTGCAACCAACCGCAGAGGTTGTGTTTGATGGTTCCGGTTCATTGCTGCTATGCATCATTACTTTTGCAACCTGGAAAGTAGTGTTATCTTTCAACGTGAGGCAAAACGAACGATGGTGAACGAACTCTATTTGATCAGTGCTTGAGTAGGGGTTAACTGGTCTGTGTTTGTTTGCTTGGGCTCTGCAACAGCAGTCGCCCGTGCGACCGGGGTTCCTGTAAAAGCGTCCAAGTGCGCGCCGCTTCCTGGCGTGCAAGAGACACCTCTATGGAGAGATTGTGGTGTGCGCATGTTGCGACATTCCCCAAACCCTGTGTTTGTACGAACAAAACTAAAACTCATCGGGGGGGGTCTGGGGGGGGCGTAAACCCCCCCAGCGCCTTACAGATTCGGAATACTTATATTCCCGCGACTAAAAACCTATTCCTCCGTTCGGACTGGAAAATTGACGAGGCAAAAATGAAAAAAAAACACTGGCTAACACTGTCACCAGCAAGGAGCCAAGACCGACCCGACCTTGGCTTTGATTGGCCTTGGACATATGTATGTGTGTATGTATTATGTATGTATGTGTGTGTATGTATGTGTGTATGTGTGTGTATGTATGTATGTATGATGTGTGAAACAGGGGGGTTTATCTTCACCCATGGCAGCTACCCTGCGAAACCCTGCCTTCCCCGGTATTTCGTGGCACCCTCATCCAGTCACCCTAGTCAACTTCTCAGTGGATCGCTCAGGTTCCGCACCCACCACCAGCATCCAATGGAATCTGCCGGGTCGACAGCGGCCCAACTCCATTCCTGTTCGGCTCGCAGGTTAACTTTATCCCAGGCCACCACCGTCCATCAACTAGGGGCGTAATACCTTCCACCATCGGAAGGATTTTCGACCCTGACGGGTCTCGATCCCGGGATCTCCGGGGCAATGGTCGCGCGTTACCAGTAGTGCCAAACCCTAGTATGTATGTATGTATGACTTAGATTACACTGTGGGCCGCGAGAGCCGGGGGCCGAAGCCGAAACACAGCGCAAGGGTCGGGAGCACACAGCGGTTAGTCGGTTAGTCTTGTGTGCTCCCGACCCCAGCTCAGACTGCCAACACTCTACGCAGCCATCCCGCAGCCCCTCCATCCGGGGATGGCGCTGCAGTGAATACACCA
Organism: Volvox carteri f. nagariensis; assembly: GCF_000143455.1. NCBI lineage: Eukaryota > Viridiplantae > Chlorophyta > Chlorophyceae > Chlamydomonadales > Volvocaceae > Volvox > Volvox carteri. The sequence continues at coordinate 1,129,610 of NW_003307550.1, read as the reverse complement.
CGGAGGGCTCTCAGGTCCCGCTAGAGCGAGCCCACAAGTCTCAGCTAGGGCAAAGTCAAAGGCGCTCTGAAACAACCGCCCAAAACACAACCAACGACAAAGGGATTCCAAGGAAAAAAATACAAAAGATAAAAAGACGGTTAGGGTAGCCCAGGCAGGGGAGGGATCCTTATACACCTAACAAGCCAACAAAAAAACTCCAAGAGAGAAAGGCTAAGAGAGCTCGACACACAAGACGTCTTGCAGTCACCTTACAACCAACTGACCCCCTCTACCTCTCCCTTCCTGGGCTGGTCCAGGGGGGATGTAGCCATAAAAAGAAAAGGGACCACACACAAGCCCGATCACCTCTGCAGGAGCCCGGGATAGACCGGCGAAACCACAAAAATGATAGCGTTGCCACGACACACAGCTCCTAGACCTTCCAGAATACCGCAGGGGGAGGATTGTAGCCCGCGCGGCGCCACCCCCTTACTGTCACCAAACCTGAACGGTTGGTCCTCCAGAACCTACTCATCCTGCCTCGTACTGCACCGCTCTCACCCTCGTCCCTCACCAAGCAATTTATATGTATGTATGACGTTGATTACACTGTGGGCTGAAAAGCCGGGGGCCCAGGGCCGAAACACAGCGCGGGGGGCGGGCTCATGCACTCCGCCCCCGGGTCAGACCGCACGGGAAACGACGGCCGGCACACAACAGCGCTCGTTTGGCGCTCCAGCTAGACGGGATCTATGCCCGCTGGTCTCGTAACATAAACGAAGTCGCAACTGGGGGGCTCTTCCTGCCGACTGAATGAACCGAGCATCTCTCGCAACCAGGACCTGGGCGACCGGGCGCCCAACTAGTCATCCCGGGCTGGGGAGGTCACCAAGCTCAAAAATCCTCACGCTAAAAAGAGCGCAAAGAGCTCACACTACAAGACGCCAAACAGCCTCCTGAGACTACTACCCTCCTCCGCCTCTCCCTCCCTGGGCTAGTCCAGGGGACATAGCACCCATCGGGGGGATAACACCGCACAAGCCCACGCCCTTCCACAGCACTGGGTCTAACTCGAAAAGTACTCAAACGGGAAAACCCTGCGGCGACGCCGGGCGATCAAGCCTCTGAAAACCACAGGGGGGGAGGGTAGCCAGCTCGGCGGCCCCCCATTACCGCTCTACTAAGACGGCTGGTTCCCTAGATCCTAACTCACCTAGACGCCGCAACACACGAAACCCGGTCTCGTACCCTGAAGAACCTAGTCCTGCACCACGCGCACACCTCCGAGTACCGCGCACCTCCGAGTACCGCGCACGTCCGAGTACGGCCCCTCCGCCACCTCCCCCTCATCCGCGCCCTCGCTACGGTCAACTGTTTCCACTCACCACCCCTCAACCCTACATCCTCTTGGTGCTCTCTCTGCCTCTTCCCCTCCCCTCCCGGCTCTCCCCGCCCTTTCCCCGGTCTCCCCCCCCTTCCGCCGGCACGGCTCCCTCATGCAAATAAACCCTCCCTCCCCCATGTCCCCTTGCGCGGCATCCCCCCAAGCCCCATCCCTGATCCCGCACCCCTCGCAACCTTTCCCCTCAACCTTCCTCTCGACCTCCCTACCACCCCCACCACCTCATCCCCCCTCCGCGCCTCGGCACCCTATCCCCCTTGTCCCCTAGACTCCAGCTCCCGCCGCGTCCGCTTGACCCTTAGGTCGTGATGTCCACTGCCTCCGCGCAGCGCAGTGCTCCCCCGACGATTGACAGGATCGGGTGGTGGGGTCCCACTCCGTCCCAGCCCCGCCTTGGGACGTTGAACGCGGTGAAAGAGCGCAAGCGCGCCCAGAAGTTCAGCGCTTGATCCTCGAGTACCGGCGCGTTCAGCGATGGCCCCTCGTGCGGTCTCACTCCGTTGGCCAGGTGAAAGAAGTCCGTTATCCGCCGCTGTTGGGGCCCTTGCGCCTGGATCTGTTGCGCTTGCTCTGGCTGTTCTGTCGCGGGGTTAGCCGCCCTTTCCAGTCGCCTTCCGGCTGCTCGCAGGCAGCACCTGCCTACCTCCATATCAGACAGGACCGCCAGGGCGATCACATCCCAGGGGGCCTGCTCGCAGCCGGTCGGGGCTTGGACCAACCACTGCTGCTTCCGGGTGATCCGCCTGTCGCTGCCTCCTGGGAGGGCTGTATGTGTCGGTCAATCTGCTCCCGGACAGCTTGTGCGACGGGGCACTCCCAGAAGTGGTGCATGCGTGGGGAGCAGTGCTGGTTGCTGGCGTTGCCGAACCTTCCACACCCACATCGCTCGGGCACCATGCGGGCCAGGTGCGTGTTGCCGGGCAGGGGGATGCCGTCAACGGCAAGCCGCCACAACGTTTCTTTGTTCTCGTTCTCCCACCGCACCCTCGACCACAAGCGGGCTTGCGTCGCCCTGAAGCGGCTTGTTTCCGCTGAGGAGGAAGGTGCCGTTTCCTGCGGGTCCAACGCTTCTTGCACAAATGCTGCCATCAAGCGTCCCCGTTTCTCCTCCGTGGCCCCGCATTGCAGCTGTGTCGCTAGGCGGACCGTCAGGCGTGTGAGGGGACGGTTGTTGTGTCGCCCGGTATCTGCCATCCGACCCGATTTAGGATCAAAGCCATCGCCTGAGTGCTGTTGGGGGTGCTTGGAGCCGTCGTGTCCCCCAGCGTTGGCATCTCTGGCTGCTACTGTTGTGGTTGCTGCTCATGCGGCTGTGTCTGTAGCTGCTGCTGCGGCTGTTGCTGCTGTTGTGGCTGCGGCTGCGGCTGATGCTGTGTCTGTAGCTGTGGTTGTGGTTGCAGCTGTTGCTTCTGTTGTGGCTGTACCTGCGGCTGTGGCTGTACCTGCGGCTGTGGCTTTGGCTGCGGCTTTGGCTGCGGCTGTGGCTGCGGCTGTGGCTGCAGCTGTGGCTGCGGCTGGGGTTGCTGTTGCTGTTGGGTTTCCACTGCTCTTGCAGCTTCGAGCCAGGCCGGGTTGATAGCGCCATGTAGCGTCTTAAGGGCTGCCAGCATCGCTGACCTGTCCCGCGTGGGTGCTGGGGTTGACGGGTCGAGGTGTGTCCTGACCCATGCGGGCCAGGTCGACCTGGGGAGGGAGGCCACTCGAGTATGCACCACTAGGTCCCAGATCCGCACTAGGTCGCCCACCGTTTGCAGTTTCCTGCATGTAGCGATCCCCACAAAGTGCGCCTCCAGGCCCGGGCGGCGGTTCAAGCTGTCTGGGTCTGCCTTGCCGGTATTGGGGAGCAACGGGTTACCCCACAACGCGGTTGCCCAGCACCATGGTCCAGGGGACAGGGGGTTGGTCTCGATATCCCGGAGCGGTGGCAGGTGTCCCAGGCCGCCCACAATCCGGCTGATATCCGTGGGTAGATCGCTTCCGCCGAGTCGGGGCCCGGCTTGGCTGGCGGTCGTCAGGTCCCACGGTTGGAAGGCGGGGTGGGTGAGCAGCATATAGGCGGAGAGCGTCCGGACCCAGGGGTGGAGACCACCATCTGCCCCCCCGTGTCCCCCGGTACCACCTGTGGTTCCTGCAGCTCCACCTGTCCCTGGCCCACATGACGCGTTGATAGCCCGAGGGCCGCTATGATGAAGCGCACAGCCCATACCGCATGCCGAGCCTGGATGTGTTGCTGGAGGGGCAGCAGGCCAAAGCCTCCAGCCGACGGGTGGCCGGTCAAGAGATCCTTAGGCACCCCTGTCAAGCGTCGGCCGGGGTCTTCTGGGCCCTGCTGCCGGTCGACTAGGCGGGCCGTTAGGCGTTCTATTTCGTCCAGCGTACGGTTGGGGGGCGGCCCACCATGCTCCATGTGCCAGGTGACTGTCTGCAGGCCGTACACTGATGCCGCTGTGGCTCGACCGAATGCTGATAGCGGGAAGCGGGAGAGCCGCTGCAGTCGCCGCTTGGCTTCCCCGATGTATGTATGTATGTATGTATGCATGCAACCCCTTACAGAACATGCAGAAGCTTCCCTGGTGTGGCCGTAGACAGCTACGCCGCTGTTGTCGTACTTACCGCCTTCGCCTCATTTCCCTGGCCTTCCCCTTCCAGGCTGCTGCTATGAGCCGCTTCTCCCGCATGCTCCATTCCTGGCTCCGGCCACATTTTCTGGATACAACATTTCTTGTCCAGGCCCAAGACAGGTCAGGAGAGGCATGGGATAAGGGGGATGAGGGTGGGGTAGGTGGCGTACGCTGGTGGGAGGTATACGGCCGCCACTCGGTGCTCCAGGTTGCATTGTGCAGCCTTCGCTGCTGAAAGCCCCTGCCTTGGCTTGTCCCACCGTCCTCAAGCCGTCCATGGCGCTGTATCGTGACGGCTGCATTTAGAGCGGATGACACTTATGTATGCCTTGGGATTGTGTTCTCCTCCGTCAGCGGCTTGAGCGCAGATTGGTGCCGTTGTTGTGCTACCCCCTGACAAAGGTCACACAAAACACGTTTCCTCTTCTCCCCGCCATCATATGAAGAAACGTCCTAACCACGCCTGCTCACTTACCTAAGCTCCACTTCCATGCATGGAGGCTTAGAGGATCGCTGCTTACATGTTCACCCGCAGGTACATTCGCTTCCTGGAGCTGCACCGTCAGCACCCGGAGTTGACTCTGGTCCCCACCGCTGACATTGCGCTGATGTGGCACACACACCTGGGGATGAGCGAGGAATACGCCGAGGCCTGTGAGAAGCTGCTTGGGGCGGAGGCGGCGCCCTGGCGGCCCGATTACCTGGACCTGGGCGACCCTACTAAGCTAGTGGCGGCATACCGCGAGACTGCGCGGCTGTATCAGGAGACGTACGGTAAGCCTACGGTGTCACCGCTAAGCAGCCACGCTTCCCCGCCTCACACTGCTAAGGGAGTACCCTAAGCACCGTCAACGAGGTGGGCGTCGTATGTGTGTGGGGATAAACGTCACATGATGAGGGGCACCCCTACCAGCCACCTACCACCAGGATCCCAACCCGCGGACAGCCCTGGGCTCTCGAATTAGGGTGAAGGCTTGGCAGGGCGCGGGGTGCTCATGGATTGAGTCGACCGGAGCAGCCGAAAAGAAGTTACCAACCGACTCCGAAACCAGTCCCTGCCAGTTCTGAACTGCAGCCGTAGTCGGCTTACGGCTCGGCTGCCGTTGCTCTCTTCAAGGCGGGGGAGCTTATCCAGGCAAACGGCAAGGCGGAACTCTGACTGGAATTGGCCTTACACGGGCCTTACATGGCGGGGCCTCGTGTTCTGGGGAACCGGAAACAAAAGGGTAAGTGGTCGGCGACCCACAGGCCGGCCGAACACGCAACTCGAAATCTGCACGAAACAGCTAGCACCGCCTGATTACGGCAAAACAGCCAATCCCACAAACGGGAAAACGGGGGTGCTCCAGCGGCGTTCAAATCGACCTCCCAGCGGCTGTTGCCGCCTAAACACGCGACGGGGAGGGCTAGCAGCAGGCGTGACGCTGTACACAAGGGTCCAAGCGCCGCGCTGTGACAGAGGGACTCCATTTGGCCGCAGCCCGCCTTTGCGCCCTGTGGCCTGTTCTCCATCCGAACTGCTGCAACCTGGGCCGAGAGGAGGGGGGCATCTCTCAACGGGTCCGACCACGATCTCTCATGCTATCTCCAGGACCACGAAGCAGTTCGACGGTTCGAAGCGCTGGCCCAGGCAGCCCCCTTCCGCTCCTAGTGAGCGAGCTTTCATTCGTCATCCTCCGCCTTTAACACGGAAACTGTTGGTGAGACGGTGTCTCCGGTGTGGCTGCCGGAGGTGCTGCCACCGCGGGCGTTGGGGACGGCGGCGGTGCTTCCGCCCGCGCCGCTACCTGCGGCCTGGCCCCCGCCGGCTCTGTCGCCCGCGGCGCCGAGGGTATTGACGGCGACGTCGGTCGGCGCCTGCAGGTCCACGTCCATGACGTAATGCCCGCGCTCGCTCCATGCGGTGATAGACGAGCTGTTGTGCGGGAGTGGCCGATGGGCGAAAATCGGCGGCCCTTCTTGTCTGTGCCGAACATGACCAAGCAGCCGCGTGTCATGAGAAGGTCGACAGGGTGAGGCCCGAGCTGGGGACGTGCAGCACATTGCGCAGCCGGACGTTGTGTTCGTTGCGTGTACGCAGGTGCAGCTCCCGTGTTCCCATGACATCGGCCGGCTGTTTGTTGCCCCACTCGATCTGCCTTGTACACCGGCGGGGACGTAGTTGTGCAGCAGGGAGCGGTTACCCGTGAGGTGGTACGGTGAGCCTGAGTCGAGGATGACTCGTGAGCTGCTGCCACTGCGGTCGATGACCAGCACTGTGGCACGGTTCTGGCGTGAGCTGCTTCCGCTGCTGCCCGAGCCTCTGCCACTGCTGCTGGCTCCGGTGTCACCACCGTTGCGGCGGCCGTTGCCGTGCCGAGCATGGCCGCGTTCGCGTGCTCCGTCGCCCCCGCTGTTACTGCCAGTGCCGCTGCCAGTGCCACCGCCGCCGCCGTCACGGCGACGGTTGCGGCTGCCTCCACTGATGTTGCTGGCGGCGTGCGGCTGCTCGAATGGATTGTTACGGTGGAGGCCTACGGACTCGTCCGCCAGCTTAACGGGGCATTCGCGGACGTAGTGACCAGGCTGTCCGCAGTAGCGGCAGATGTCGTTGGCACCCACGGCGCCTGAGGCGCCGGCGGTGCTGCCAACTCGACGGGCGGTGCGACCAGGTTCTACAGCTCCAACCAGGCCCGTCTTGATCGCTTGGGCCTTTAGATTGTTCTCCTCCCGCAGCATGAGCACGAGCTGTGGGGTCGTCAACTTGGGCTGATACATCGCGAACTCGACAGTGATAGCGGACTGTGGCGGCAGGCCACGGGTTGTTGATGTAGCTCTTCAACTTGGACGTTGCGCGGAAGTCGCTGAAGTCACTGGGAGTAGCTCGACCCATCCGAAAGGAGGACGGTCTTACCTCCCTTCCCCATGATGGTTGCCTAGCGAGCATGACTGCTCAAGTTGAAGCAAGTACAGATAGTAACCACTGGGAACCGCTATGCGGGGCCCATAACCTGTTGGTGAGACGGTGTCTCAATGGGACCTAGCAGGCACACGGCTAAGAGTCATTGGCCGTTACACGTAGTGGGGAGGTCCGCGACCTGCCACCGATAGCCCCTTGCTTGAGCGTGAACGTATGAGTCTGAGGTGCTGTTATCGGTACATAGCAGGGGTTTTGAGGCTTGGGTAGCCCGTCCTGATGGGCGACCTGACAGTATTCTAGGACCTGCCAGCCGCCATTCACAACAGCCTGACGGGCAGCCTTTCACAGGCCAGGGGGCGACGCGGCACCCCTTCGCACCAACAGAAACAACAGTCACAAGCCTCCCCTTGAAATCAAAACAAGCCTGAAAGTCACGCGTTCGTGGGTAGGACTTCAAGTGAATTAAAATTAACTCTGCTACCGTGCTCCATTAAGAGCCCTGTAGTGATGACTGCAAGGGTGCGTCGCTTTTATCACAGCCCCAAGGAAGCTGACATCCTTCTTGGCGAACCCCAACATCCTCGGCCCTGTCAGGTGAGCCGTACGACGGCCCCGACACTGCCTGGCTGGCGGACTCGGTGCCGTACCCGCTGGTGACGTCCGCCAACCCGCTGGCCTACGCGCTGCGGGTTTTTGACGACAATCCGCAGCAGGCGGAGCAGCAGACGGCCATTGGCCTCGCCTGCCGGGCCGCCGGCCTGCCTGAGCCCCAGCCCGGTGCGCCCGTGGTTCGCAGTGGGGCTCATGCGCTGTACTTGACGTGGCTGGCGGCCAGGAGAGCGGACGCGGCCTTCAATCATTTGACGTGTTGTTGTTGCTGGACAACGAACAAGGATGTGCATGTGGAGACGTTGATGTGAGTTGACTGGATAGCAAGTGCTCTAGCTTTACGGGGGCCTGATATGCACGTGGCATGAGAGGTCCGAGACTGAGTAACGTTGCTTCGCTTGATAGAGGCCGTGACCCGCGGTTCCGTGTGCAGTTCTCCGTGCAAGGCATGCCTGCATCTCCCACTATCCCGCTTTCGCTCCCATCTCCCCAACCTTTTTCTCATGTCCTTTATCTCTCCTCCCCTAAATGCCCTCAGTGGTTTCGCTCTTGCCTTAGTTGCGCCCTCCTTCCCCGCAACCCCTCCCTCCCTCCTCCCACCCCAGCCCCTCTGCCTCCCTCTCCCTTTCACCCGCTTCCCCGTTCCTCTCATACTCCCCTCCCTCTCCCTATTCCCCCTTTTCCTCCATCCCTGCCTACGACGCCCCCAGGGAAGTCACGCCCGCACTCCTTCCCCTCGCCCCCTCCCTCCCTTCCCCTCAACCCCTCCCTCCCTTCCCCTCAACCCCTCGCTCCCTTCCCCTCAACCCCTCGCTCCCTTCCCCTCAACCCCTCGCTCCCTTCCCCTCAACCCCTCGCTCCCTTCCCCTCAACCCCTCGCTCCCTTCCCCTCAACCCCTCGCTCCCTTCCCCTCAACCCCTCGCTCCCTTCCCCTCAACCCCTCGCTCCCTTCCCCTCAACCCCTCGCTCCCTTCCCCTCAACCCCTCGCTCCCTTCCCCTCCTTCCCACATGCATGTACGGCTCCAGGGACGTCAGCTCCGCACTTGTG
>NW_003307550.1:1066190-1120995 GCF_000143455.1 Volvox carteri f. nagariensis | reverse complement strand
CTTCCTGGAGCTGCCGGACATTGACACGGTGGGCGGGTGTTGTATGTTATGTCGTGGCTGCCCGGGAAGACGGCGAAGAAAGCAAGCTGCCAATCAGCCAATAAACCTTGCCCATTATCGCATCCCCTAATTGCGCAAGCTGCTTATGCTACTTCTACCGTTGCAAGGTGCCATAATTTCTAAGTCAGAGCATCCGGATTTACTCTATCCTCCTGCTAAAGGTATCAACCGACTAAACAGGCATATTCACACCGAGATGTTAACTAAAGCGAAAAAGAAAAGACGGTAAAATCGACGTGACGCCAAAATGATGTGACAAACATACCCGCTTATACTTATACGTTTCATTTCATGCCCCTGCGTTTCCCTTCGCTCTCCCCCCCACAGCACCCGTACCTCTTGGCCATCTCGCGGCGCCCGGGAATCTGGAAACTCAATCATGGCCCCCCAGGTGGGCACCAACATCAGTTGTAACAGTCGTGGGGCTCACCGGATGGGAGTCGTTGTCAAGTCAGCAGTACATTTATGGGCCTTGTTTTGTGCAATGCCACCAAGCGGTTAAGCCTATGTTAACACGTCCATAGAGGGAGATGCGCGCTGTGTCGTATTACCTGAAACCGGAGCTTGGGCTGTGCAAATCGGCGCTGGTTTCTCGAAGGCGGATTGCTTTAATTTATGTGAGGTCACGGCAGTCTAGTCAGCTTCACACTGGTAGAGAGGGCCTTGCTTCTAAAACGAATACGTGTGCGTGTGAGTGAGTGAGTGAGTGTATGTGTATGCGTGTAAGTGTGTTTGAGTTGCGTTACTCTCCGAAGACATAACGGGCCCATACGAGCCTGAGCCAGTTTAGGGCTGCCTGAAACAGATATACAACATAAAAACGCAGAAAAGAAAGACTATTACCCTATCTCTCAACACGAGACTAAAAGAAGAATATATCGTACTATTTGAACTAACCAGAATAGTATGCCGTACCAGTGCGCCTGCGGTTTCTGACCCTCGTTAGCAGGATAGATACGGTGGATAAGATTCGACAATTTCAGCCAACGTCAACCGCTACCATCACCACATCCTCCATAGTGTGGTCCACCTGATACCCGAAAGAAATCCTGCCTGCATGTGCTATATGCTGGGCACTCCAAGAGTACATGCTCTTCATCCTCCACGGCTTGGAGCAAAGCTCGACAGATCGTCTGCTCACGTGCAATTCCCCCTAAAATCTCTATTTACTTCTAGCCGCCAGAAACATAAATGAAACCGCATAAGCAACCGATGCATATCAAGAGGGGTCAACAAATTGGCATGCGGCAACCAGCAGCTTGGCCCAGCAGACGGCAACCCCCATCCATTGCATTTAGCCATTTAGCCATCTTAATGCGAATCTGGCTGCTTCCCATCCGAGAGGAAATCGCGTTGTACTGCACGTCGTACTGAACAATCGCGTCGTACTGTACTGCACGTCCTACTGAACAATCGCGTCGTACTGTACTGCACGTCGTACTGCTGACATTCTCGTATGGCTTTACGACCACATGAAATGGTGACAGAGCTAAGAAAGGATTGCCCCTACGGGAGGATTTTCCCGTGCGCCATCCTACCCGCCCCAGCCCGCACGTCAAAATGTAAGCTCCCCAAAAGCAGAACAACTTGGGCGCTCAACAATCTGCGAGTTCCCCCCTCAACGATAGGAGAATAAAAGGATGTGCCCGCCATGTCGCTCTGATCTATCAGACTAGCTAACCTGCCGGCACAATGCCTTCCCAGTTGATCAGTTTTTCCTGTGTTCCTGTGTTCTTTCCTGTATGTATCCGCGTTGCACCCTTCCCCCCCTCCCTGGGTGAACCTCCACTAATGCAGATGAGTTCGTTAACTCTTTGATTTCATCCCTCTCATTACCCCCCTCCCCCCAACACACACACAATGGTACCACGCAGCTACAGCTGGCACTGAACCGGCGCTGGCGCTGCCGGTGGCTTTCAAGCCGTCCGACCCTGCAGACTACCTCGACTGGCTGTCGTGCTATATCAGAGGCCTTACACCGATACTGGCGGCAGCGATGCTGTCGACGTCGGTTGGGTCAGCAGCCGTACAAAAGTACGACCGCGACTCAGATGCGGCGTTGTGGTATATCCTGACATCCCGGGGCATGTCAGCGAAGGCGGTGAGCAGTTTCACCTCTGCATGGGAAAAGTCCGCGAGTCGTGGTGTGGGTCACATGCAGACCGAGTACCGGTGTATTCGCCACAAGCACGAGGGCTGCTACGTGTATGGACAGTGCGACTACTACACAATCTCGTCATTATATATGGCAGGGTGGTGCTATACCCCAGACGGTTCTGGAGGTGGCGACTGGGCGGGTGGCGGCGGCTTTGGTGTTATAGATCTTGGCGGTGGCGGTGACGACTTCTGGTTCTGAGGACACAGCTCCCACCACGGCGGCCATGTATGGCATGCGCTCGCTGTGCCACCTACCCTATCTCACCAGCGGTCTACGTGGCGGCGTAGCATGCTTGGTATCGACCTGCCATCAAGGATATCGGGAGGCAGCCGCCCTGCCTGTTGTCGCCAGTTACTTTGCCTCCAGCGCCCGAGGAAACCATTCCCTACGAGGATTCGCATCTTAGGTGCATTTCCTGTAGCCGTGATACGACAATTATCCTGGGTCGGGCCTTAATTAATCGCGATCACGAGAAAATCATTCCCTTTTTCAATTGCACCTAAACCTCTAACGACGCTCCCACGCGTAGCAAATCACGACAAGCACTGAGCTGCTAGTGCCAGTGCCCTCCTAGTGCATCGGGGCAGCCCTGGCCAGTTCGCTTTCGTTCATGTCTACGAGCGTACTGCTGTCAAAAATCGTACATTCTGCGTGTATCGTTCATTGTACTGCTTCCCACCCCTTGTCAAGTTGGAAGTGAGGAGGCTGCCATTGGAAGTTCGTTGCAGCCGTTGCTTAACAACAAAAAGGTTTGCAGTTCTGCTGCCTGTCCCTGGGCGGGGTTCCTGCACTCCTTGCTTCGTAGTGTTTGATGTATACGACATACATCATCACGCGCGCATGGACTGCTCTTAAGCAATTCAGGTAGCAAGCTAGAGTGCTGCCTTCCATACCTGTTTCTGGGGCATTCATGGAGAACATGTGCAGAGATGTATGCTGCGGAAGGCGGTGTTGTCGTTACTAAGGTGGCCTAGCACTGCTGCAAGGCAGCAGGCGGAGCTAAGTATTGTCGTAGGTATGTTTGGCTCGTCCCAAGAATCTTTCCAAGGCGCCCAGCGGATGAGGTGCATGCTTGGGCGGGGGAAGGGTAGGCGCGGGGAGAGCAAGTGTGTAGCATTTGGTAGCTACCATGTTTTGGGGGGGGAGATCCGTGAAGGGGGTTTAGGGGCAACATTCATGGCCCCGTGCGCGCCAATAACCGTTCCCCGCCGTGCACCGCCTTAGAGTCAGGTGCATACATACAGACAAACCTGCATGATGCTCCATCATATGCGCCACGTTAGATTTTACAGTTGCTCCATGCTCATTGTATTGCGCTTACTTTTGCACCTTCAATTGCATGACATGCAACTTGTATTATTAACTGTCGTACAGTACGGCGCACACCGCCAATATACATACGCGCGAAGGCGCTCTGCCGCCAGCATCTATAGCGGCCTTTTCAACGGCCAGCCAGCAGGTACTATAAGGCACATCCGCGGCAGCCAGTTAGTTCCCTTCGTTGGCAACCCCCACGGCCCGCTGCCATGCACGTGCTTGCACTCGTCTACATGCAGGTCGGTGTCTGCAACACGCTGCTGTACACTGCTCAATGCACCGCTGGTTTCTATCTTTCGTTCACCTGTGTTCCATCTATGGATAGGCTTGTGCAGTTGCTGGTAGTTAGTGATGATTAGTAACGGTATTTACGGAGGATGGAGGCAACAGGGCAAGAGAGCACACATATACGTCAACATGTAGTGAATGGCGGCGTGGCCCATGTTAGCTATGTTGTGTTGTGTTTGCCATTACTACTGATTATTCAACATCGTTAAACAATAGCAATCAGGGGGATTATTAGCGATAGAAGCTCAGTAATAAGCAGGAGGTGCTGCTAACTGCTGATTGAGTGCTGATCCTTAATAAGGGATACGACAGTGCATGCGTCACGCAGATTTTTGTACACACATGCATACAGCAGTTTTAACCATGGTATACTCCTGGCTTCGAGTGGTTTCGGAATCAGTGTCCTGGCTTCGAGTTGGTGGCAACTTTTACAATCGGCTGGTCGCTCGGGGCAGGTGATTTATGCGCCATCCGTGCCCGGTTAATCCTTTGCGAGCCCTGGGCAGTCCGCGGGGTGGGCTTAGTTCACGGTGGCAGGTAGCCAAGGTGGTGCCCGTGCATGTATGTCGGGCCATTTCCCTCCTGTGACCTTCATCCTTGCCCCACTTGTGGACAGTGTCTAGGGCTCCTTTTAGTGTGGGGAGTGATGGGCAGGCAAACGTCCTTGTTTGATAGCGCTGTCTGGACCGTGGTTCATAGCTACCTTTCCAGGCTTTTCCGGGCCTGAACAATGTTTGAGTGCGGGTAGCATTGCTGTCAGTAATCCGGTCGGTCGGATGGTTAAATTGAAGCACGTCATCATCATCATCATCCATGTGTGCTTGACGTCGTGATAGGATTGTCGGCGTCCAGGGAGGGGGCGCGTGCGTCATCTTCACCTATCTGCAAGCTATGTAGGTTTACCAGCCACATACATGCACCTTGCTCGAAGTCGCTCGAAAAGCTGTTCCATATCCGTGCGTGCCGCCATCAATCTGCGGCACTAAACAGCGTGGAATGCCAACACTGATTTCCGTAATTTAGTGCCGCCGATTGTCGTACTTCTGTCTCAGTGATGTGCTTTAGCCGGTTGTTTCAGCGCTATTGCGTCCTAACATGCACACTACACACACCGATGGCATGCTACCGATCGACACGACACGACACATAATATGTACTATGCATGCATGGAGTTCAAACGCTGTGATCCGTGCTTGTGTCTGGGCTCTGAGTTTTCATGGTCTTCTTTTGGGGGCGGGCCGCCTACGGGCTCGCTTGGTCATGCAAATGCGCTCCGGGCACGCTGTAAACCTCACGCTACGCGTATGTAGGCTTGCCCACCTGAAGAATTGTTTTATTGTGTAGTGGGTGTGGTTGAGGGTGCTGCAGCCTAAGTTGTTATGGGACTTATGATATATGGTATGAGCACGGTGAGTCGAATGAGGAGCGATTACCGACGGAAAGCTTACAAGGAGCAAAGCTAACCGATGAGTTGTGCTCGTGTAACAAACTCCACACTACATTCTTGTCTTGTTCCTGGTTTGTGCCTTGGTGGCCGAAAGGCCGACTTCTTCGCCTGATTTGCCTGGATGTGTTCAGGTAATCCAGGGATGCGTTCGGAAAAGCCTAAGTCTTGTTGCCCCAAAAGGCAAACACAGCAATACAAGGGACATAAACGTGCTCCTCTCCCTCCTCTCCCTCCTCTCCCTCCTCTCCCTCCTCTCCCTCCTCTCCCTCCTCTCCCTCCTCTCCCTCCTCTCCCTCCTCTCCCTCCTCTCCCTCCTCTCCCTCCTCTCCCTCCTCTCCCTCCTCTCCCTCCTCTCCCTCCTCTCCCTCCTCTCCCTCCTCTCCCTCCTCTCCCTCCTCTTCCTCCTCTCCCTCCTCTCCCTCCTCTCTCTGTGAACGCTTTACTCATTAACCTTGCAGATGTTCCCGGTTTCAAGGTTCAACTCATACACGTTCCTGCAGTTCTCGAGTACATCTTTCATAATTTATTACTAGTTCTATTTGCCGCTTCACGTTGCCATTTTTTCTTACGTCACACCCATATGTCTGGTCGATTTGCGTCATGTGAACTTTGTAATCGCCTTATGCTCGGCCACTACTTCACACTGCACATCTTCCTGGCTTCTGCGCTTTGCATTTTACCGTGTTTCCTCTCACCGCGCTTCGGCCCCAGCCGCATGCCTCCTGTTACGACATTGCCTCCTGCTACGACATTCTTTAGTCCGAGCATGCTCGCCCATTTTTCATCCAACATCTAGGTTGTTGCCCACCTTTCGGGTGGGCAATCCAAAAGACAACCAGAGCTGAAAACGGGCTGCTGGCCTCAAGCTTAAGCCACAGGTTTGCTTAAAAGAAATCATTCTGTGCCGGGAGAGACTTGTAACATGCAGACTATGTACAACAAAGATAGCAATTCCTATGAGCTTGAGCGGTGTGTGGGTCAGCCAGGACTGTTCAACTACCAGCAGCTTAACTTTCTAGTACTCTACTTACAGCAAAGGTCATATTGGCACTAAAAAGTGAAGGCGTCGAGTCCTTATCAGAGCACACGATACGGTACTTAGCTGCTTCAAGCACCGTTTCACTTCCCTTTCCAACTTGCGGACCTTCAGCATCCAGGTGCGGAGGATGACCTTTGGCGTTTTAGTCTGTAGCTACAGGATTTTAGTCTGTACCTTGTTTGCACAGCAGGGCCTTTAAAATCTCAAACCATTTCGTCCCTTCCGTCCCCCTATGTGAACATCCCAACAAGGCAGGTGAAAAGATGATAATGCCAAAAGATGCACTTTTTTGCGCTTGAGAATTATTTAAAATCTTTACCCTTAAACCCTTAAACTTGTGCTACGGGCTGCTGGCAAGTAACGTTCCGTACCTTTGGAACCCTTGCTACAAAAGGGCCAGGAGCATAGCAGTTGTTACTCAACAGCAGCAACGGCTCACAATGGAGGATGAATATTATGCGAAGCTGGTACGTAAGCAATCGCCAGCGTCAAAATGCGTGGACTTGCTGCGGCTGCTGCATGCAGTTGACTGCTTCCCTAGAGGTAAGAAATTGCGATCTCTGATCTAGAGGCAACGATTTGCAGTTTTTTGCATCCACTTGACCAAGCTGACCCGCGGATAGGTGGCTTGTACACGGGCTATTATGCCTTGGCAGCCGCGACACGCTACGAGATATTCTGGGTCGAGATTCTTAAGCGACATAGTACAACCACTGTACCGCCATTGGACATCGCCTTTGCATGGTGTGTGCATAGCCCATTAGGCTTGCTTGCCAAGTACGTACACGTGGGGCCAAAATGGCAAGACGATGCTAACCTTGCATGACGAGCTGTACATCTGTCTTTACGAGCCTTAACATTTTCATCTTCAAAACGTTTCCGTGTTACCAACCTGACGTGGGTGCATAGAATGCGAATCGACGTAAGCAAGAGCAACTACTGTTCGCCATCTGCAGGTTCATTCACCGACAGGATCCTGCAGCGTACAATAAGTCGCTCTTAGAAAAAGGGTTGCAGGATGTCCACCCGATTAATAGCACGGCATTCTCCTTCGGGCAGCGGCGTTCAGACAGCACACTGTGGAAGTCCGTGGCTGCCAGCCACCCCGCCTGGCCGCCCCCGGCCCCCGGTTCGGTGCACAGCAAAACCACCGGGCCGCTGGCCTTTGCGACGCAAGTGGTGAGTGCTATTGCGTGCTAGGCACTACACAATCCAGCTTCAAGGGATGCTTTGGCTTGCCCTGAACGGCATAATGAGACGGCAAAAGGCCGTCAGAAATGCCGTCAACGAGCATAGTGAAGGCGCCCATCCCAGTCAGGCCCAGCCTGGCTCCCATACATACCGCCTTCACCTCATTTCCCCGGGCATCCCCCTTCCAGGCTGCTGCTATGGGCCGCTTCTCCCGCATGCTCCATTCCTGGCTGCGGCCGCACTTCCTGGATTTGACGTTTCAAAACCAGGCCCAAGACAGGTGGGCAGGGAAATACACCAGTTCTGGGGACACCAGTTCTGGAGTGCAGTTCCGGGCACAGGTGCGCCCCTCCCCTGGCTACAAGAAGCCCTCGTTTGGCTTGCCCTAGCCTTGCTCTCCATTCCCTTGCAGCTTTGGTTATTGTTGATAAGCGCTAAAGTGTGCGCCTTTGATGCCGCTTTCCTGGTAATGGTAATTATAATTTCCTGGTCAGACCCCCGACATTGTTCGGGAGGTCTAGGTTTACTAACGCTGCTGAGGTGTGGAGATGGGGTCTAGTTAATGGACTGAGTTTCGCATACTGAGATGGTGGTGATGGCTGATCTGTCTCTACGGATGTCGGGTGACTGGATGAGGAGGGGTCTAGTTGGCAGGACCCAAACCGCCGTCGGTTGTACGTTGTAATCAACTTTCAATATATATAGTCCACGGCCTCCCGGCTTTGACGGACCCCCCCGCACTCGTGCAGCACTTGTAACTTGCTAAGGCGGATGCTGCACGTCCATTTCTATCCACTGTGATGGTGCCGTTCTTGAAAAGCGTGCATTAAAAATAAGTCGTTGTTCATTTTTTCCCCTCAGGTACATCCGCTTCCTGGAGCTGCACCGTCAGCACCCGGAGGTGACTCTGGTCCCCACCGCCGACATTGCGCTGATGTGGCACACACACCTGGGGATGAGCGAGGAATACGCGAAGGCCTGCCTGTTCGGAGAAAGGTTGGAACCTTGGCGGCCTGATTACTTGGACTTGAGCGACCCGGCAAAGATAGCTGGGGCATACCGCGAAACTGCGCAGCTGTACCAAGAAAAGTACGGTAAGCTCGTGCCGTACATTGCCCTATACGTTCCTTGGGACGAGTCTGGCAGCATGTCAAGGTCGGTATGAGGGCTACTAACGGACAGGCCTTGCGCTGAGCGGCACGTTTCCGGGCGGGGAATGTGGCCACGTTTTCGCCTCAACAATTTATCCGACTGTCCGTGCATCGCTACCCGGCTTTCATTCCTCTCACCCTCATGCTTTCGAACTAACCTTTCCAGACCCCAATATCCTCGCCCCTGTCAGGTGAGCCGTACGACGGCCCCGACACTGCCTGGCTGGCGGACTCGGTGCCGTACCCGCTGGTGACGTCCGCCAACCCGCTGGCCTACGCGCTGCGGGTTTTTGACGACAATCCGCAGCAGGCGGAGCAGCAGACGGCCATTGGCCTCGCCTGCCAGGCCACCGGCCTGCCTGAGCCCCAGCCCGGTGCGCCCGTGGTTCGCAGTGGGGCTCATGCCCTGTACTTGACGTGGCTGGCGGCCAGGAGGGCGGAGGCGGCCTTCAATGATTTGACGTGTAATCGCTGCTGCTGGACGAGAAATAAAACGGTCCATATGCAAACGTTGGGGTGAGTTGGCCTGAATCTCTGGATCTTTGCAGGTTGCGACGGACTGTACGGGGACTGGGCTCAGTTGAATCGTACATTAATCAACATGGATTTGTCGGAACAGGTGTGCGCCTCTGTGACAAACCTCTGGAAAATTTACCAGTTGGCGCAATCCAACGAAGCACCCTGAAGAGCTGAAGGATTTGCTCATGAAGCCATTCCTGTTTGCAAGACACGACCTCTATGCGTGAACGTTAGTTATCTTGTTTATCTTGCTGCCCTCTCTCTCTCTCCCTCTCCCTCTCTCCCGCCTTGACTATCCCTCCCTCCCTCCCACATGCACGTGTACGGCTCCAGGGACGTCAACTCCGCACTTGTGTCCGTGGCCTACTTCCTGGAGCTGCCGGACATTGACACGGTGGGCGGGTGTCGTACTAGTACGGTGTCCTATCGCACATGCCCAGCTGCTCATGTCGTCCTTGGAATTGAATGGGTTTGTTTTCCGATGCTGGTTCCGGGCAAGTCTGGGCGGAACCAGGTCAATCATGCGCACGATGTCAAGCTCCATGAACATCATTAACGGCGATAGCACGCGTCATCCACGCATGCACACAGGCATGCGGGGCGGTGCTTCAGGTGCCCAGGCTGCCCAGGCTGCCCAGGCTACTACCACTACATTTTGTTGCTGCTTCCCAAACAAAGCTGTATCTCCTTTTCGGGGCCGAATGGAAGCCTCTTGCACTTGGCTGACATCCACACTCGCTTAGGTGTATTTGGTTCCTGCCGTACTCACCTCCCCTTTTTCGCCTCCCTCACAGCACCCATACATCAAGGCCATCTCGCGGCGGGTGGGAACCTGGGAACCCAAGCCCTCCTCTCTCAAAGGTGAGCACCAACACCAAGGAACAGAAGTATGGAAATATGGATGAATGAATGGACGAACGAAGAATGAATGATGCCGCAGTGGATTCGACCGGATCATCGGTGCTGACCATGCCCCAAACCATGCCAATATCATAACAATGCCATGCGCACTATAACGTAGAATATATGAATGATGAATATAATATATGAATGGTTTTACGTGCAATATGCAAATTGTACTAGACGATTGGCACTGGTGCCCCTGCCCCAACACTGTATGTTATGTATGTTAGGCCAGGAAAGGCCCAGATGCATATGTCCCAAGGTGAGGTCCGCGTCAAGGCCAGGAAAGGCCCCAAACACCAGCGGCGCTCCCCTGGCTAGTATTAGGAAAACAAAACCCTAGGAACGACACGGCAGACAAGTCCCGCGTGCGAGCTGCTGAAGTTGAAATCCCGCTACCGTGTGCATGATCAGGAACTCTTGAGCCGGCTATGGCGACGGCAGAGACGGCCTTCAAGCCATCCGACCCGGCGGATTACCTCAGCGGGCGGGAGTCGCACCTCCTCAAGGGTCTTACGCCGCTGCTGGCTGCGGCGATGGTGCCAGCGCCGAAGGCGGGTTCGGCCCCCATGGTCTCTGACAGCTATGATTCGCCCTTGTGGCGCATCCTTGCTACCCAGCAGAGCGTACATCCCAAAGTAGAGGGCCAATACTCGTCGGCATGGAAGATCTCCGCGAGTCATGGTGTGGGACGTATGCAGCACATGTATCAAACTCGGTCGCACAAGCACGAAGGCTGCTACGTGTACGGATCGAGCGATTATTACGTTGTTACGACGTTGTACATGACAGGGTGGTACTATTATGGTGACGGTTATGGCGGCGGCGGCTGGGTAGGTGGCGGCGGCTGTGGTGGCGGAGGCGGTATCGGTGTTGATAGTGGTGGCTTCGGAGGGGATGCCGGTGGCGGTGGCGGTGGCGGTGGGGGGGGAGGGGGCGGTGGTGGCTGCGGTGGCGGTTGCGGCGGCGGCGGCTGTGGGGGCTAAGCTAGGAGGCCTAGTTGGCGATTGTTTCACCTGTGCGCGGGAGCTTCTGATGATGAATCGCCTAGAATGGCAGTTTTACATGGCGGAAATTGCGCACGTGGTGATTTCTCGATCAGCGAATTTCTTATATTCTGATGACTGTTGGTCGAATGATGCGTCCTGGACTGCTTTGCGCGCAGGGTCTTAACATGACGACAAACAACTTTGCGCAGGCGATTGTACCTTTGTCACAATGTATGGAACATCGTATGTGTCTATTCGCAGCAGTAATTGCCATTCCTTGCCTTCTTGCTTCCATTTGCCTACGAGTGAAATCGTATTTCATTGAACAGAAGACGACCTTGTAGGTGGTTTTGGCCTGTGTGTTGCCTTTAATTAAGCAAGAATTTCTCGTCATGAACTCTTGTCATTCCGGAGGACGAGCAAGTCCCGCCCTGCCGGCAGTGCCATAACGGAAGATCCTGACTCAACACTGCATGGCTGGTGATACAGATTCCATGTACGTTGAGTCAAGTGCAAACTTTAATTTTGACATAATATAGTTTTGTGTGTTTCGTGCGGACCGTACCTTCTGGGACACTGTTTTTATCTACCTATTTTTTTATATCTACCTATTGTGGTGTTCCAACATAGGGCAGCTGTACTGCTGTACTGTGCGAAATACCCCGGCGGGGCTTTTAAATACTTAATTTTGCGGTTATTGCGGCGTGTACGCGAGCGGGCGTGGCGGGCGTGTACGCGAGTGTCTGTGTTTGGTTGTTACAGTGGGCTCCAGACTCACGAAGAGTAGAGCCAGCGGGCCAGCGGGCCGCGCACTGCATTAGAGACTAATAGTTCAGTGTCTTCTGGCTGGAAGGGCCGGATAAGACTTCAGCAGTCTTAGTGCGTTGTGATACATTCGTCCCGTCCACAGGATGTAAACTTGGGCAGTAATTTTGCGTGCCTTGGCAATTTGTCCATTTGTTTTTTCGACGTCACAGGCCAGCACCGCAGGACCAACATTTACAAATACCCGCAAAGAGGGCATGAGCTTAATCTCCGCCTCCCCTTTGTGCTCTATCGACGTCCTGGACGTTACAGTCCGTGTCATGCTGCACCACACCAAATCCTTCCTTTTCCAGCAGCCACCTCTCTACGGTCCAAGCAGTAGCACAACAGCTTTTTTTCCGCCGCGTGACCACTGCCCAGCGCGAGTTGCATTATGTACCCCGCAAACAACCAATGCACGCTGTTTCCCCAACCAGGCACCATACGAGGCCTCGGCATTACGCACTGAAAACGCACGCCTTAAGTTAGGAAAGAAATCACTGGTCTGTACGAGAAACCGCCAGTACCCACGAAGTAAATACGTCGGAGCTCCAGCGTCCCCCTGCTATCAACGCCCACCGCACATTCTGTAGCCTGCTATATCGTATCCAAATATGTACATGCATACATGTCCACCACGCAAGGTGGCGAAGAAGAAATACTGCAAGTCATCGGTGGTTCCTTTCGCCTGTGAATTTCGTTACCCTTGAGTAAGATGATAAAACATGTGCTACAGGGCCCACCGCCATGGATGCGCCTGGCCCCCGAACGAGGTAAACCTTTGTCCCTACTGTCCGCGGTGTACCAACCCGAGGCGTATTCCCGGGCATCTTGCAGCCGTCGTGGCCAACACCGACCCATGGGTCCTTTGCTCGTTGCGATCCCTTTCGCCGCTCTTCCTCTTTGCTCCTCTCCACCATGCCTTCCACCATGCGTGCTGCCGCTGCACCACCCTTCATAGCTTGACACCGTTGTTCTTGGCCCATTTGCGCATCACTGCCACAATGGGCTCGCACTGGTCCGCGCTGTTGTTGCCACGCAGCAACGTGATAATGTCTCGAAGCGAGTCCTGTCGGAGCCGAAATGGTGGATACTTTGCATCGGGACAGGACCAGAAGAAACAAAACGGCGAATGGGGCGAATTGCACAAAGCCTGTCTATCTAAAATCTAAAATACATCCACAGCGATCATTAACAAATTAAGCCTCCAAACTCAGAAAAAGCAGCTCACCGTTATCCTCTTCTACCAACACACAAACGCCAGCTTGTACTACATAAGCCAAGCACCTCCCTGTGTAATCATTAAGGGCCGGCCGGCTACCACAGAGCTCGTAAAGGGGCCCTGGAGCCCCGTGCCTAGCCCTCCGAATCTCTCTTTTGCGACCTAGCACGAACATGGCACGGCAGCACCCAACCGGAAATAACAAGGACTTGGCAGCACCCCAGTCACCACCGTACCTTGGGCTCCTTGCCGGCGACGATCATTTGGAAGGCGCCGCAGGCCGCACCCTTCTTGCCTTCCAGGTACTCAGGCGCCGGGTCCAGCCGCTCAAGCACGTCGAACGCCTGGAGGCGGGATTAATGACTTAAAACTATATACATGAGCAGAACATTATACCAGCAGAACATATCACAAAAACAACAATCCCCGAGACCAATTCTTCTCAGGTTTTAAGTGTAAACTACTGACAAGCCACATTATCTCGACATGTACGCCTATGTGACCACACGTCCGCGTTACATGGCCTTCACCGCGCGCACGGTCCCGTATCTCACCTTGCACGCAAAGTAGAAGGCGCCCATCTTGTAGCAGTCGTTGGCGATGAGCTGCAGCAGCTGGTAGGACTCGTCGTTGGTCTCCAGTCGGAGGTACAGCTCCCAGGCCAGCCGGCTCTTGCCGTTCATGATGTAGCACCGAGCTAGCCAAGATAGGTAACAGTATTCGTTCCTGCGCCGGTAGGGATGCCTCAGCGTAAGTCCATGGGTTGCGTCGTTATGATTACCTAGAGCTCCGGGAGTGTATGCGGAGCAGACAAGGAGGGTTTGCATTCCCGTGGAGTCATAACCGGTCCGGTGAGAGGTGTTTTGCTCCGGGCGGAGGTCTCTTGAAGTATAGCAGCAGGGAGACTACCACAACAGCAGTGGCGGCTGCGGCTGCGGCAGCTGCGGCTGCGGCGGCCAGCCGTTGCAATCTCGCGGATGGCTGCCATGCCAGGCATACGGCTAACCCGTGTATCCCCTTCCCCTCACTTCACGCACCGGTACTTGTCGTTCTGGATCTGCAGCAGTGTCTCGTCCGCCTCCTTGTACTTCCCGGTGGCGGCCTTGGCGATGCCCATGTTCCAGTTGAAGTCGTCGTCGTTCAGGAAATACGTCTTGATCGACTGCAGCACCAGCAGCAGCCCCACCACCACCACCGCGACGACCGCCAACACCATATTCACGTAAGGAAAAGCCCAGGAGGTCAAGGACGTAAAACAAGAGCCGGTTTAATGACCAGCTAGCCTATAATCGAACACAGCAAAATTTTGCAGCAAATGACCGCCCGGATGCAAGTCTTCATATGCCTGCAGTCTGTTCTGAAAGCACTACTGCTATAAGCGGTTCAACGACCTGAGTTTGATTCCTAGGTAGTCGTCCGACATCGCCGGGAGGGGAACATTATGGCTAGTTACCAAGATGTGGAGATGTGATCAAGCTGGTGGACTGTAAATCACATGTGGGATCGGAGGCGATTGCTGTAACCTCTAACTCTACAGATTTTCGGGTGTTTACTGGATCAACCGTCTTGGATTTGTAGTTCGTGTGGCGAAGTATAGTGTGGTAATGCTGGGTGGTGTTCAATCCACGATATGACAATCATACTTGCCCTGCCTCCCACCTTGCCTCCCCACACGCACCGAGAGGAAGACCAGCACGTCCTCAAACTGCTTGAGGAGGAAGAAGCAGCTGGCCATGCACTGCCGACCAGGGATGGTGTCACACTCCGAGGCGGAGGCGCCCACCAGCTGGTAGTACTGTTGCGCCTTTTTAAGGTGCTCCGGGTCACCCTTGGCCTGGCCCAGCATCGCGTGCACCACGGCCTACGGAGGGGACGGGGCCGGCGGAAGCGGTGGACACGAGGCAGCATGAGAGAAGGAATGAGACAGGAATGGAAAAAGCGGCAGCTCCGGATCTGGGCCACAATGTTCGGCAAAAGGCGCGGGCCCGGAGAAACGGATGGGAATGGGATGGACAGGACAGAGTGGCACTGCTTGTGGTAGAGGGCAGTGGCAATGCCGAACACACAGCAACGCAGCCGGGTGTGCGCTCTGTGCAAAGCCACGAAAACAGATAACTGGAGAATTTGCTTAGATGACCACAGCCTCATCGCCAGGGTTGCCTTCACTCTGCCCTCAAATTCCAAAAACATGTTCAATAGCGCGCCTAGAGGGTTAAGGAGTGCTACATGTCCCCCTATCCTGTAGCCTTGCCGTATCCGCGCGGCGCTAGCCTGGCTCACAACAGTTGAGGCATGCATGAGCGTGGAGGTGAGGAGCAACGCAAGCAGGATGCAACGCAGGAAGGCAGCCGAGCGGACGGTCGATGTGACGACAGGGCGCGGTGTGGCACGGGACGCGTGGCAAGGGTGTCTAGGGATGAAAGGAAACTTCTCGCTGCACAGGCAGATGGATACAGCCAAGAGGAAGCCCCCCAGGATGGAAGACGTGGAGGGCGTGTGTGTGTTGGAGGTCTGGGCGGATGGCCCCATATACAGATGGCGCCAAGGGCAGCAGAATGAATGCGGTGCAGAAACCAAAGTGCATCTTCGGTGCAACAGCCTTCCAGCCAGCCTACCTTCAAGATGAACTCGGGAGGCGTGGACGGTTCCATATCCTTGATCAGCATGTACGCCTCCCCAATCTCGTGGTGGCGCAGGTGGTGGATGACCAGGTTGAGCCGCGCCTCGGGCGGGATGTCGCCCAGCGGGGGCAGCACCTGCAGCGGGGGACGGATCAGGAAACCCGCCGCAAGGAAATCCCCACCCGAATGAGCGACCCAGGGAGCGAGGCCAGCGGCTTCTTGGCAGAACATGGTACATCACCCTCAGGCGCGCCAAGCAACAGGCACGTAACGCCCTGGCGGAGTAAACACGCACGACCTAGCAATGCCCCCTTTCAGCACACACACACACACACACGCCCTTACCTGGAGTGCGTTCTCGCCCCCTCTAAACACCACGAGGTTGTGCCGAATGAGGTCGTGGTCCAAGTGCTGGCCGCCACTGAGCTCCGCCAGCGTCTTGAGCTCTGCTTCCGCCGCCTTGCCGTTGTACATGCGGAAGTGGTTACAGGCCTGGGGCGAGGAGCGGGGCAACAGGTTGAAAGAACCGGCGTGGCGACTTTATCATTGCCAGCTTACCATTAGGTATGGCTTTTACACGACGGCTTAGGAAAGGTGTTACAGCAGAGTCCCGGCGGACTTGTGTGATGCGCATTAGTGCATAGCAGGGGTAAGATGTAGCGGGGTTGATGTGGGACAGGGCGGCAGGCGGACTTGTAGTTTACTAGATGCTTATGGAAGGGGGTGCAAGCACCTCACCTCATCGGGGCAATGCCCGGAGGCTAATGCAAGGCGGACGTTGTACGGCCGCCGGATGGGCTGCATGTGCTGGCAACAACGCAGCCCAGTACCTTCCGGTGGAGTGCGCCCACAGCCACCTCACATATACATATGCCCTTCAGGCGCCTAGCGAAAAAGGTTCAACACATCGCGTGGAGCACTTCCCCACCCCGAACCCCCAGTGCCTCCCCACCGCGAAGCGCGCCACACACCTTGAGGTTCACGGCTATGGCGCTGTCCTGGAAGGCGTTCAGATACACCCCCAGAATCTCCAAGCTGACATCGTAGTAGTCCAGCTTGCAGTAGCACAGAGCAACGTAAACCTGCAGGAGACGACGTGAGAGGACAGCAGGACGTGAGAGGACACCGCCGACAAGGACACGGCGGGAAGAACGCATAAATGGCAAGGACACGGCCCCACACGGGAAGAACGCATGAGCGACAAGGACGCCGGGAACGCCTAGGGACTGTATGAAGGCACGAAAGTAGGAAAATCACGAGGAATGGAAAGGCAGTGAAGGTTGTTGCCATGTATGTGCCGCACCATGCAGGCTTCCGGAGATGCTTTATACGGGCAGGCAAGCAAAGTGCAGGGAGGATTTCGCCACGTGTACGGTCAGCGCTCAGGAGGCCTCTGACATCTAGGCTTCCTAGACCCCCTCAATCCTTCCCCACTTGACCGTTTTACCACTGCGACAAAACACCGCCAGCATGGCTGCAACTATATGCTAAGGAGACCTTCGAATCCAACCTTCGCCGACAGTCGAGTCTGGGGTCTCGTGTGTCTGTACCGACAGGTCTTTCGTCCTACTACCTAGCACCCTTCGCCTTGCCAGGCCGGATGGTTCATCCATCGGCCACATCCTCGGCCAGTACCTCAAAGTCCACTCCGCACAGATGCCAAACGCCCCATTCAAGGCAGAGGACACAAAAGCCCAGTTCACGCTCACGTTCAAGGCCAAGTAATCTCGGTGCTCCAGCAGCAGCCGCTTGTAGATGTCCGTCGCCTGCATTGTAACAGGTCACAAATGTACGGTAGATCTTAACTATGTACCCTGCTAACACTTGCGCTGGGATCCGCTGGGTGCATTACATGTGCACCAGTGGACAGGCGCGTCCATGCTGGGATCCGCAACATTGCAAGAAATTCCGTAGAGGGAACACGGGCACAGGCCGGTCCGCCTGTCGTGTATGCATGTATCCAGCCTGAAGCCTAAGACGCAAAGCCCCCTTCGCCCTGGCGGCGCCAGAGAGGCAGAGCAGCCAGCATCAAAGATGTAAACTGCCTATGGGCCTTGCTTGGTTGCGTGACCTCCCGTCCTGGACTAGGTGGTTCAATCGCACGCAACCCGCAATCAACCTGGTCCAGGCCTGCCAAGCTCCACGAAGCAAAGCCCGCGCTATGAGAGGCACCGGAAACGCCGACCCGGCCCAGGTACAGCAATTGGCCCTAGTTCAGCGCCTGTGGAGACCGTGATGGCCACCAGGCCACCGACTAGCTGCAGGCGGCCTACGCCTTGCCATTCATGCCCCTGCCGCAGTCTGCGGGCCCGCCACTCCATCCTAGCACCCAGAGGTCCAGGGCCTGGCATAGCTCTGTAACCGCAAGCCGCCCGTGGCAAACGCACCTCCTGAAAGTGGCTGCGCTGGTAGTGAATCGACGCCAGGGTGAGCTGGTCC
Organism: Volvox carteri f. nagariensis; assembly: GCF_000143455.1. Lineage (NCBI taxonomy): Eukaryota > Viridiplantae > Chlorophyta > Chlorophyceae > Chlamydomonadales > Volvocaceae > Volvox > Volvox carteri. Next base: position 1,102,847 of record NW_003307550.1, on the reverse strand, counting down.
TCGATGGAGTCCGTCAGCTGGCCATGGTAAGCCATCAGTTTATCATCGTTACCCTGTCGCTGTGCGCTGTGGAACAGAATGCGAGTCTGCAGCGCGCACTTGGGCCCCTTTGCGCGGGAAAATAGTTGGTTGCGTGGGGTTGTGTTGGGGAAAAAGGGTCAACGTTGTTGCTTCAAGGACGATGATTCCGGGCTGCGTATACAGGCATCCCAAAGTTGCAACCCTTAGAAAAAGTTCGTGCGCACCTGCTGCGCTGTCTCTTCAGCCTCTTTATACATCCCCATGTAGTAGAGGCACGCCGCGGAGTACACGAAATACATGGGATCTGGGTCATCATGAGTCAGCAGCTCCTTGTAAATCGCCAGCGCCTGTGGGCGGGATAATGGGCTCTTCCTGTAAAGATGTTGGGAGGTGAGGCGTACCCAAAGCATGCGCCCGAGTGGTCCGCACCTTGTCGTGCTCTCCGTAATGGAAGTAGCAGTAAGCTAACCATTCTAAATTTTTAACGTCATGCCGATTAGCATGCCGTCGGAAAGACAGCAACGCAATCGCTCCAAGATAGTCACGCTTCGTTAGGAACTCCTCAAGCTCCGGCACCTTTGGTTTCTCCGTTTGCTGTGCCTGCAGATACGTTGCCAAAAGTTGTTCGCTTTCTATAAATTGAACCACGGTGCCAAGCCCAACTTTGTCCCGCGGACCTGCGCGACGTTTGTGCGGGCTGCATGCTGTGGTCTTGACTTGCTATAAAACATTTGCAGTCAATCTACAGCAGCACGCCCGCCTAAGGCGGTTCGGCAAAGGTCTAAGCAAAGGATGTTGAAGGTCAAGTCTCAGCTAAGCAGTAAAACTATCAGACGTCAAACCAATTCATATATTTATCTTGTGCTCAAAACCAGAAGAAATAAAAAACGTAACAAACTGCATGGATAGGAGGACGTTCGTCCGGCGTAGTGCCGTACTTCCATTCTACATATCTCTCCCAGCAAAGGTCGAAGTTCCCAGTCTCTGCAAGGAAATAAGCGATATTTGGGTCACTCGATAGTGATGCTTCTTACTTTTTACTGCCTGCTGGCTACCTCACACCCGACACCATCCGTAAAGTGTGCTGACAGCTAGTGACAAAGCCATTATCCTAAACCGCATGAGGGAGGCATATTGGTTCGGCGGAATATAATCCCAGTAATGCTTTGGCATACCCATTCTATCAAGTGACGAGGAATGGCTTTATTCTGTTTTGAAAACATCAGAGCGGTGGATGCCACTCTGATAAACATCCTACCTAACGGTATAGCTAACCGTGGCTATCCGCGAACAAGGAGAGAGCATTGATATGTGTGTGTTACATGGTTGGGGGTGCGTGACCCCATACCTGTAAAACTACCTCATACGAGCCGAAGGCCCAAGGGCGTTGATATAGAGGGAGCGTAGGAACACAATCAGTCGAAAGAAGGACGTTGGTAAACCAATGAGACGGTACGACTGGAACTCCGACTTCCAAGGTTGTGGTGTATTCATCTACTGTCCTCTTCGGCAGCGCCTATTCTGTCCTGTCCCAGCAGGCGAAATTTATAAACTATTTTTGAGCTATGCCCTTGCCCTTGTGTGTGCCGTACCGAATTACGGCAGATCGTGCTCCCGCCGGTTGTCCTTTTGACCCCTTCAGTCAAGGCTGAGATCAGTAACGCACGCAACACGCAACAACTAAAATTGACAAAGCCACCGCTCCTAAGCTACATGAAGCGCAGAAACCAGCGATTCATCGAGAGGACTGCCCAGGGCTCGCTAAGGACTAACCGGGCACGGATGGCGCACAAGTCACCTGCCCCGAGCGACCAGCCGATTGTAAACGTGGCCACCAACTCGAAGCCAGACCACTGATTCCGAAACCACTCAAAGCCAGAAGTATACCATGGTTAAAACTGCTGTATGTATGTGTGTGCTAAAATCTGCGTGCCCCATGCACTGTCGTATCCCTTATTAAGGATCAGCACTCGATCAGCAGCTAGCAGCACCTCCTGCTTATTACTGAGTTTCTATCGCTAATAATCCCCCAGATTGCCATTGTTTAACGATGTTGAATAATCAGTAGTAATGGCAAACACAACACGACATACATAGCTAACATCGGCCAAACCGCCATTCGCTACGTGGTAACGTCGATGTGTGCTCTCTTGCCCTGAGTGTCTCCATCCTCTGTAAATACCGTTACTAATCATCACTAACCGCCAGCAACTGCACAAGTCTATCCATAGATGGAACACAGGTGAACGAAAGATAGAAACCAGCGGTGCATTGAGCAGTGTACAGCAGCGTGTTGCAGACACCGACCTACATGTAGACAAGTGCAAGCACGTGCATGGCAGCGGCCCGTGGGGGTTGCCAACGAAGGGAACTGGCTACCGCGGATGTGCCTTGTAGTACCTGCTGGCTGGCCGCTGAAAAGGCCGATATAGATGTTTGGGATGCACCTTAACGCGTGTGTGTGTATGTGTATTACATCTCGGTTACGTTTCCCGAGAGATGTAACGAGTGCCCATACGAGCCAGGGGCTAAGAGCCTAAGATGCACAAGTTCTGTAAAGGACATAGTACAACGCAAAAGTTCAAGTATACACACGAAAAATATTGACACTAGTCAACTATGACCGCCTGCGTGGAGACGAGTGCGTGAGCCAAATGTTATGTACCGGGTGGGAAAGTTACGTTTGCTCGCTGTCCATCATAATCAAGTTCGTATCAGAATATATAGTGCATGTATTGGCAGTGTGCGCCGTACTGTACGACAGCTAATACAGTTTGCTTGTCATGCAATTGAAGGTGCAAAAGCAAGTGCAATACAATGAGCGTGGAGCAATTGTAAGATGCAACGTGACGCTTATGATTCAGGGCTTGTCTGTATGATGTGTGAAACAGGGGGGTGTATCTTCGCCCGTGGCAGCTACCCTGCGAAACCCTGCCTTCCCCGGTATTTCGGGGCACCCTCATCCAGTCACCCTAGTCAACTTCTCAGTGGACCGCTTAGGTTCCGCACCCACCACCAGCATCCAACGGCGCAACTCTATTCCTGGTCGGCTCGCAGATTAACTTAATCTCAGGTCACCAACGTCCATTAACTAGGGGCGCAGTGCCTTCCACCATCGGAAGGACTATGACTCTAACGGGTATCGATCCTGGGATTTCCCGGGGGCAATGGTCGCGCCTTACCAGTGGTGCCAAACCCTAGTCTGTATGTATGTTGTTACAGGGCAGTCCCTGCTCTCCCCCGCTAGAGGGGCACCCTAATCCGTTCACCCCATCCGACTTCCGAATGTATTCGTTGGGTTCGGCAACTCACCACCAGCATCCAACCAAATCTAGCGGATCAACGGCGCATCAACTTAGTTCCTGGTCAGCTCGCAAGTTGATTTTATCACGTCCTACATCGTCCATATGATGGGGCCACCTCCCATTTCACCACTCCTCAAACACCCGAGGAGCCGGCAGGCGGATTTCAACCCGGGTCGACTGGGTCGACTGGGAGCAGAAGTCAGGCCTTAACATCTGCCAGCCGCCTGCCTGTCTGTCTGTATGTATGCACCTGACTCTTAAGGGGGTGAACGGCGGGGAACGGTTATTGGCGCGCACGGGGCCATGAATGTTGCCCCTAAACCCCCTTCACGGATCTCCCCCCCCAAACATGGTAGCTACCAAATGCAACGCACTTGCTCTCCCCGCGCCTACCCTTCTCCCGCCCAAGCATGCACCTCATCCGCTGGGCGCCTTGGAAATATTCTTGGGACGAGCCAATCATACCTACGACAATACTTAACTCCGCCTGCTGCCTTGCAGCAGTGCTAGGCCATCTGCCCCAGTGAAACATGTATAGAAGGCAGCACTCTAGCTAGCCACCTGCATTCCTTGGGCATGATACATGTGGTGCTGACTGGATGAAGAGCTGGGCAATCCCATCAGCATACATGGCTGGATCCCAATCCAGAATCGATTTCCTCAGGCGATGGAGGCAAATTAACTGGCGACAACAGGCAGGGCGGCTGCCTCCCGATATCCTTGATGGCATGTCGATATCAAGCATGCTACGTAGGCTTACCGTACGTCTCCTGATACAGCCGCGCAGTCTCGCGGTATGCCTCCACTAGCTGAGTAGGGTCGCCCAGGTCCAGGTAATCGGGCCGCCAGGGCGCCGCCTCCGCCCCAAGCAGCTTCTCACAGGCCTCGGCGTATTCCTCGCTCATCCCCAGGTGTGTGTGCCACATCAGCGCAATGTCGGCGGTGGGGACCAGAGTCAACTCCGGGTGCTGACGGTGCAGCTCCAGAAAGCGAATATACCTGAGGGTGAACATGTAAGCAGTGCTCCTCTAAGCCCCATGCATGGAAGTGAAGCGTAGGTAAGTGAGCAGGCGTGGTTAGGGCGTTTCTTCATACGACGGCGGGGAGAAGAGGAAACGTGTTTTGTGTCAGGGGGTAGCACAGCAACAGCACCAATCTGCGCTCAAGCCGCTGACGGAGGAGAAAGCAATCCCAAGGCATATATAAGTGTCATCCGCTCTAAATGCTAACCATGATTAGATATAGGTTCGCGTTGGGACTATGTTTGTGTTCCAGCTGACAGGGATGAGCAAAATGTCCGTAAATCTGCAGCTTTTACAAACGATTTAAGAGATATGGCATTTTGGTTAAGAAAGTGCGGAGTTAAGACGATAGCGATGGAGTCAACCGGCGTGTACAGGATTCCGGTACAGACACACTCAGCGGGCATATCCGTTCCTAATTATTACACTTTCGGGGCTGCACATTTACCAAGCTTGTAGCTGGCGAGTAACCCGTGCAGACAACTGCCCTGTAGCTACTGAGCCGCCTTGGCCAAGGTAGCCTTGGCCACCCATGGGTGGGGATAGGGATAACGTACAGTGCTGTCCGTACAGTACCGTCAGCAGTTGCATTAATCCGTTGTGTACTATGCATAAGCCGTATCCTTAACCGTGACGTGTTGGCTCTGTTAAATTTTGATAAATTTTAAGCTTAGCAAAGTCCGTAAGCTTGCCCCAGGGTCACCGTAAGTTGCGTTTTGACTCGTTTACCTACGTAAGGAACAGGTTATAAATCTGGAAGCCGACGGCGGTTAAACAAAGCACATATATATAGCCTTGAATTCAGACGGTGGTAACGAGTGATGCCCGACGACGACAATGTCACGCTCATATTTAGGCATGCGCCCGCGTGCAAATGTGTGCACATGTTGCGGCTGCTTCATGCAGTCGATTGCTTTCCCAGAGGTAGGTAAATTATCCATAAGCGCAGACAATTTGCTGTTTCTGTGGTGAGTTGGTCGACTCGTGCCTATGAAATGGACCAGGCGGCTTGTACACGGGCTACTATGCGATTGCTGCCGCAACGCGTTACGAGCGGTTCTGGTTTGAGATATTGAAATCAAATCGCACGGCCGCGGTACCGCCGTTAGACGTCGCCTTTGCTTGGTGCGTAGTTTCGCAGGCTTTCCGGAATTTTTTGCAGAAAACTGCTTGGCAAGCGCACATACTGCATAATCTATATTAATTTGCATATAGTATATAGTTGTTACCTAACTTACTGTACTGGCCTCACGTCTGTTTCCGGTACCCCTGCCGTTAGTTTTGCCTACACACCTTGGCACCTGCTATAGCAAACCGAACGAGTATGATGTGCAAGTAACTTGAGATTAATAACAATTGAAAACGCAATGAATCAATAACTCATTATGGGCTGCATACCTGTACGGGTCGGCAATTGCGGGGAGCATCAGCAACTGCCACCCGATTTGTACCTGCAGGTTCGTGCACCGACAGGACCCGGCAGCTTACCACGCGGCCCTCCGCGCGAAGGGACTGCAGGATGTTCATCCGACCCAGACCAAGGCCTTCTCCTTCGGGCCGCGGCGCTCCGACAACACGATATGGAAGTCCGTAGCTGCCAGCCACCCGGCCTGGCCGCCCCCGGCCCCCGGTTCGGTGCACAGCATAACCGCGGGCTCTACAGGCTATGCACCAACGGCATATACGTCCCAAGTGGTGTGTAAATGCCGTAGGCTTTACCTGACGCTGCCGTCGAGGGTGGCACCGTCGTACTGTGATATGAATTAGGCAGCTAGCTCAACCTCGTCCGAACTCCAGCTGAAAGCCCTCTGCTTGCTGCACTGACCGCCACTCCCCCTCGGCCTCCTCTCTCCAGGCCACCAGCATGGGCCGCTTTTCCCGAATGCTCCGTACCTGGCTGAGACCGCATTTCCTGGATCCAAATTTTCAAGGCCAAGCCCAGGAGAGGTGGGCTAGGGGTGGTGTTTGTGGAGGGAAGTGCTCAAGTTTGGATGGTCACGTGGATCAAAACATGCTTCCCTAGGGGTAAAGCGGGATTAGGGTTTTAGGGTTTGTTCGGGAGCTTTTAAGCTTCACAGCACATGGCCGGTTATTATGCGGCTTAATGGTGACAGCCCTGAGACATCTTCGGAACTGAACAGATGCTGTTCAATTTTTCCCTTCAGGTATATCCGCTTCCTGGAGCTGCACCGTCAGCACCCGGAGGTGACTCTGGTCCCCACTGCCGACATTGCGCTGATGTGGCACACACACCTGGGGATGAGCAAGGAATACGCCGAGGCCTGTGAGAAGTTGTTTGGGGCGGAGGCGGCGCCCTGGCGGCCCGATTACCTGGACCTGGGCGACCCGGCAAAGCTGGCTGGGATGTACAGCGAAACAGCCCAGCTGTACCAGGAGAAGTACGGTAAGAGCTTGTCATACGTACCTTGTGGATTGCTTGAGATGTTGAGAACCAGCAGGGCAGAGGGACGTCTGCCGCTCCTCATGCTTCGTGATAAATGGATGAATGATTATAATGCTGTTACAGTTGAGTTCCCCATAGATTCCCCGGTGCGTGTGGATCCTCTCAACCAACACATTCTAGGGGCCGCTGTGCTGAAGCCCGTGATGGTCATGGGAGGTCACGATGGTAAAAGGCCTTTATGGCCGCATCCACCAAGATAGGTTTTCACCCGCTTCAGCGGCTTTGACAAGTGACACTTGGGTCATGCAGCGTTATTGCCAATCCACTTTACGCAGCGTAAAGCAAACCGGCTCATATCCGCTTAATGATTTTGCTGGTTAGCTAGATGGATAGGGATTTCGGGTGGTTGGATGTACGTTTATGACCTAGCGGCGATCACGGCTTCACCGTACCGTTGTCGCTTCTGTGGTCAGTAAACCCGCTGAAGCCTGTGGAAATTCCTCTACCTTAGGTAAAGGCATAACAGCCTAAGCACCGTGCGTGTCAAGAGAAGTCAATCTAACCTTTCCAGATCCCAACATCCTCGCCCCTGTCAGGTGAGCCGTACGACGGCCCCGACACTGCCTGGCTGGCGGACTCGGTGCCGTACCCGCTGGTGACGTCCGCCAACCCGCTGGCCTACGCGCTGCGGGTTTTTGACGACAATCCGCAGCAGGCGGAGCAGCAGACGGCCATTGGCCTCGCCTGCCGGGCCGCCGGTCTGCCTGCGCCCCAGCCCGGTGCGCCCGTGGTTCGCAGTGGGGCTCATGCGCTGTACTTGACGTGGCTGGCGGCCAGGAGGGCGGAGGCGGCGTACGATAGCCTGACTTGTAACGGGTGCTGCATGACGAGAAACAAAACGGTCCATATGCAAACGTTGCGGTGAGTTGAAACGGCTTCTTTTGCAGTCCCTGCGATAGTGCTTTCTGTTAAGTACGCCGCTGCTGTCGTCGAGGAGTTATGTCGCGTCGTTTAACGCTCTGATATGTGGGTCCATATGTAAATGTGACGTAGCTTGCTAATCGTTAATAGGTGTGTGCTTGCTGCTTACGAGCCGCCATGACCCGACAGGTGCCCGACATGTGGGCCCCATGCAGAGGGGTCCCTCCATACCTACCTAACTACCTACCTAAATACCTAACTACCTACCTATCCCCAAATGCCTCCAGTGGTTTCGTTTTCGCCTTAGATTGGCCGCTCCTCCCCTTCCCCTCAACCCCTCCCTCCCTTCCCCTCGCCCCCTCGCTCCCTTCCCCTCAACCCCTCTCTCCCTCTCCCTCTCTCCCGCCTTGACTATCCCTCCCTCCCTCCCACATGCACGTGTACGGCTCCAGGGACGTCAACTCCGCACTTGTGTCCGTGGCCTACTTCCTGGAGCTGCCGGACATTGACACGGTGGGCGGGTGTTGTACGACTGGGTCTAGCAAGTTGTTGTTTATGCATCATGAATCATGGTATATCTCATGAGGAGCTAAAGCTCGGCATTTCCAAAGACCCGAAGCTCCTAAACCCGGCTTTTAAGTCAGAGCTGTCCAAATGCTGGTCCAGGTCGCCCTGGGGCAGAGCCATCCATTCTACGCACTTCCCATCCACATCCAACTCTGGATTAAGTGGACACTATTTACGCTACCTTCTAAATTACTTTACTGTCGTGGTTCGCATTAGAAGCTTGCGTAACTCAAAAAGTTCCTAACTATAGGCAGCTTGCGTTAATTCACACAGTTTTGAAATCTGTCCTTCAAACCTCGTCCGTCTGCCCGTTGGCCTTATAACTTCTCACGCGAACACCAGATCCTTGGCTCCTATCATCTATTGTTGTTGTTGTCGACAACAGTTGGACCGTACCCTGTCGCGCTGCCTTTGATGCCTGCCCATTCCTTCCTACGCCTCCTCTCTGCATGCACATCTTCTTTCATTACCGTCTACACATTCCCCTCCCCATGACCGTCTACCATCCTTCCCACTTGCTGCATACCCTATTCTTCTTCCTACCAATCACCCGCAGCATCCCTACCTCTTGGCAATCACTGCGGGCGACAAGAAGTGGTCACCGAGCCCTCTGGCGGCACCGGGTAGGCCGAAGGATTCCAGGGTTGACCGCTCCGAGGTGGAGGTGGTGCCAGGAGGGAAGGGGGTCGGAACTGCATCTGCTGGTCTTCTTGCTACGGGGCCATCCCGAGCAGGAATGGGAGGCGATGAGGAGAGGGGATGAAGAGGATTCTAATGTCGCCAACTGCTCCCTGATCGATAGTTAGTGAAGTAGCTAGTAGCCATCAACCATCTCGCCCCGCTTGAGTATCCAAACGCCGCCACGTCAAATTGCCTACCCCTTCACACACATCCGGCACCAGCGGTGGCGGCTTTCAAGCCATCTGACCCGGCGCACTACCTACGCGGTCGGGAGTCGTACCTCCTTCAAGGCCTTCCGTTGCTGCTGGCTGCAACGAAGCGGCCACCGCCCACGACGGCGGAGATATCCGTACAAGAACCGACGTCGTACGAGTCGGAACCTCCGCTTTGGCAAATACTCAAACCGGAGGATATGCGAACCACGGCCGGAGACGTTTGCACGTCAGCCTGGATGGTCTCCGCCAACAGCGGCGTGGGCGTTATGAAGCACGCTTTTCAGACTCGGCGCCATAGGCACGAGGGCTGCTCTTTGTCTGGACCTTGTGACTATTATAGCGTGGCTGATCTCACGTATGTGGACACATATAGCTATGGCGCTGGTGGCAGGTGTGATGGTGGCGGCGGCAGTTGCGGCGGTGGTGGTGGCGGGGGCGGTTGCGGCGGTGGTGGTGGCGGCGGCGGTTGCGGCGGTGGTGGTGGCGGCGGCGGTTGCGGCGGTGGTGGTGGCGGCGGCGGTTGCGGCGGTGGTGGTGGCGGCAGCAGTTGCGGCGGCGGTGGTGGTGGCAGCAGTTGCGGCGGCGGTGGTGGCGGCAGCAGTTGCGGCGGTGGAGGCAGCTAAGTACTAAATTCCACCCCTTGGTGGAACTCAAGGATACCGCTCCGGCCATCATCACCCCGTTGTGAAGGGTTACAATCTCAGCAGAAGATCGGACGAACCTGTTTCACGGCTTGCTTTCACACGCGTCTATGAACTTACGTCCTATGTTGGCTTGTGACATGGATTGACTTGTTTCCGGACGTTTGTTGTTGTCGGCCTCTTGGAGGTTTGTGATGAAGGTCCGTGAACACCCCTTGAAGGTGTTTGTTTGCTGCGCACTCCCGAGCCCTCAGCATATGTATATGTAGGTGATCGCGAATTGCGAGACGTTTTGAGGCCGGAATGCATTCTCTGTATAATGACATGGTTAACAGACATTCTAGCTGTCTGTCGGTTGGCTGAGCTTTTGCTCAGAGCAAGGCGGTGCAGCACGAGGCTCGGCGCAGTTTTGTACGTGTGGGCGCAGCCGAGGACAGGTATTAAATAACTGCCACTCCATTTTGCCCCCGCAAATTTCACCCCTCTCTTTCTTTACGTTTTGGGTTTTGTTGCTGTACGCTTCTTGTTGCGATGCGATGCGATGCACATCCTGATTATTATCTTTGCTGTGTGCTGTCGGTCTTCCCGAGCTCTCGCCTCGGGACCACTAGGTGTATGTTAGGCCGCCAGGCTAGGTGTATGTCAGGCCGCCAGGCGGCAACCGGGGTGGTGGTGCTCCTCAGACCAACTCTGGGCCCCCACACAATTCTGGAACATACCTACATTTTAGCTTGTCCATTCTAATTCATTTGACGCTTAATAACCGGTTAGAGGTTAACGCTCCGCACGAGTTCCCATCAACCCACCACTTCATTATATAAGAGCCGCGTTCTCATGAGCGAATGATTGACCTCATGACAATGGGGATCTGAACGAGCATCTTCTGGTGTGCATGCGCTGTGCCTGTGGCAGTGGAGGACTCTGCTTAGGCCAGCATCTATAGCAGCATCTAGGGACTGCAGGTCCGTGCTGAAGGGGGCATGCATGAAGACTTGGAGGAGAAGGGGCCTCGGGAACGCGTACGAGCGACGAGCGCCCTGGCGATGGGCAGAGCACGGAGAAGTAGGAGTCCTCCTCTTTTAGAGTGTCGCAATGGCTGTGTCTGTTACGTCCTGGCACGTTCCGGAGAGAAGAGCACGTCCTGGTGGTAAATCCTTTGATACCGGTTATTAACTGTTCAGTCAATCAAATCGCGCACCGGTGTCTCTACCACGCGCCTCTTTGTAGAACGGCCAGTAGACAGATGCTGGGTTTGTACGGCAATGTACACTGGAATGTACGGCAATTCATTAGGGGACTATGCATTTGTCATGATCGTCATCCGCTATTGTAGTGATCATCATCACTCACAGAAGCCTAGAAATAGTCATAAATCACTACGTGAATGCCTGCTTGCAAGGTATGTTAACTTTGAAAAGGCATGGTGGCTGTACAGTGACCATTGAATGTGGAATGACAGTTAATACTGACACAATTACCCATCGACACAGTGAATTTTCTAAAAGCAGCATGAACGCAACCGCCTTTGCAGCAACTACTATGACGACGATCACGAATCACGACCACCACCACCACCACTACGGTGCTGGGCCCCGCTACCATAAGCGTTTACTGAGCCAAGCTAGGAGGTTCGCGGGTACAAGCCGTGAGAGTGTAATATGCCTATGGTTCAACCTTGGGGCCGTGCTGCAGCCGTATTGTGTGCGCCCATGAAGCTTGCAAGCCGCCGTGTTGCAGTCATGCGTGTGGGTGGGTGGGGGACGGGGGGGGGCCGAGACGAACCACGAGCGAGTGAAGGGGGGAGCCGGGTGTGTAAGGAGGTTCGTGTATACGTTTCTTCTCAGCATGTGGCCCCGATATAAATACAGCAGACGGATTACTTCACATGCTGCTGGCGCCCGCGCGCAGCTTTTTATGACCTTTCTTCATTTGCTCTTATGCCGACTTGCTATGCCATTCCCAAACACACACACGCACACACACAGATCTGCACATTCTACCTACATCTCATATTGCTCTGCTCCTTTCAAGAGCTAACCCTGCCTGACAGGTTTCACACCGGAGTTTCACAGCCATTTTTCAGATTCAAGATACAAGAAGAAAACTCGACACGGCGGTTGGAGCAAAACCGCCGCGGAAGCAAAAACAATGAGTGGCATATGTTGAGTGCTGGAGCTTTCACGTCAGCATTACGATGCATAACCTGGAAATCACACCTCGGCAGATGTATCACTCACTACCTGCCGCCAGACCACTACCTGCAGAAAGACTTCGCGGCTCCTGAGGTCAACAATATCTAGACTATACGAGCCTGCTGAAAACCTCCCCCGAGAAAAAAATAAAGCCGAGAAAACGACGGAAACACAGAAATACATTAAAAGACGATGGAACCCGATGGAAACCTAACACTTACATACATACGACAGTGCAGGGACAGATGATATACAGGGAATACAAACGTCCTTAATTCTTCAATTCTTATACATTTATACAGGTACCACCTTCTTCGAAGCTGCCGACTGCCGACGTTCGGTGTCTGTGCCGTACACGTAATGAAGAACAGCATCTCCCCTTGGCCGCTGCAACACGCGCTGCCGGCAAAACCTCCTGGCCTGGCGATGCCGGCGGCAGATGGCACGCAACCGCTATGCTAGCTGCCGTGTCCGCTATAGCCCCCCGGTGGCGCCGGCGCCACCGGTATCGTCACCTTCCGGGTTGAGTGCGGCGGCGGCGAAACCTGTCCCGTGGGTCAGTATGCTTGACGCAAAGCTGCACGCGGTGCCGTCGCTGATGGCGTCAGCCGTGCTGACACCGCAGGTAGTGGTGGTGGTGGTGGTGGTGCACTCGCCAGCCACGTACCCATCAGGAGCAGCGGCAATAGCATCCTCCATAAGAGCAACAAACGTTTGCGCGGGCGCCCTCGCATTCGCACTCAACGCCATGAGTGCATCAACTCGCACTGACGACGACGGCGGCTGCGGCGGCAGCGCCGCCGCCGCCGCTGCCGCCGCCGCCACGGCCGCCGCGCGCTCGGCTGCCGCCGCATCCCTAGCTGCCTTGCGCGCCTTAAATGCTTCCTGCAGTGATTGCGATGCCGGTGGCGGGCCGACCAGGTTCCCGCCACATGCACTGTCACCGTGGCCGCCTGACCTCCGCGCCGTGGGCGCCTCTACGGCAGCAGGCGCCGCAGCGGCGCCATCGCCGCCGCCGGCGCCCGTCGGCGATAACAAGGCAGCGCCTCCGCAGGTGCTGCCTTTGCCGCTGCTGTTGTTACTTATGGTGGTGGTGGTGGTGGTGGTGGTGGTTATGGCGCTGTTGCTGCCTGCCGCTGAGGATCGCTTGGATCGCAGATTGCCTCCCAACAGGCGGCTCACGTCCTACAGGGGTCGTGGCCATGAAACGAGCATGAAGGACGGACGGGGCCACGGGCTGCTCACGAAAGGAAACAGCACAAAGACGCCGGCGGCACGAGCGACACGACAAAGGCGCCGGCATAAAACAACACACACGCGCAGGGCTTGTGTGTTGGCCCCCCGTCGTGACTGAGAGGCTAAGAGCAGGAACCGCAAACTGGAGCGGTGCTTTCCCTCCTCAGGCTGTGAAAGGGTGGAAAAAGCTGCATGGCAGGCAGACACAGCCGCTCGCCATCTTCGTTACACGGTTCATCCCGTACTAATGCTTGTGTCGTACCTTCAGGTGCGCATCCCACGCCTCCGTCCAGCTCCTTGCCCGCAGCACGGGCCAATGCTGCCGCTGAAATTCGTAAACCTGTGTAAACGGCATATCGAGTAACGTAAACCCTACATGACGTAACCAGCGGCGCCCGAGCGTGTGTGAAGTACATATGCTCCATAGCCTCCACAAGTGTTCACATGCACTTGTTCACAACCCTAAATCGCGCGAACCGTAACCCATACGACATGGAGGATGTACGACACACCGTGTGTCAGCGTCAACATCAACGCACGGCGGCGAGAACCCACCATGTGCTGATACGCCACCCAGCCCCCAAAGGAGCCTTTCGGCCACCCTGGACCGCAGCAACGACCTAGCCAGTCAGCCACGCCAGCTCGGCAGTACCTGATGATGAACCTTTAGTCCCCCCAGGTCGCCCCCCACTCCTCCCTACCCCACCAGTTTGAGGCTGTTGTGCGACTCGGCTGGCCACAGACGGTCCTTGTCTGGCGGCAGCGGCGGCGCGGCCCTCCCCTCCAGCAGGGTCCGCACACAGGCGGCGGCGCACCAGGAGGTCACCCTGGGGTTGGGATGTGGAGGAAGAGGGGCAGTGGGGGAGAGAAGGGGAGAGGAGGGGAGAGGAGGGGAGAGAAGGGGAGAGGAGGGGAGAGGAGGGGAGAGAAGGGGAGAGGAGGGGAGAGGAGGGGAGAGGAGGGGAGAGGAGGGGAGAGGAGGGGAGAGAAGGGGAGAGAAGGGGAGAGAAGGGGAGAGAAGGGGAGAGATGGGGAGAGAAGGGGAGAGAAGGGGAGGGTAGGGGAGGTAAGGGAAAATGGCAGTAATAATAGTGAAGAAGGGGGGGTTGGAATTCGCGACAAGGGAAAATGCGGGAGAAAGGGGGTGGTGTTGGCGAGTTCCACTCTATATGCGTGGACGGGGCAGAAGGGGAGGACGCATGGCCACACATTACTGCATCCATCCATCCATACACCCATATATCCATATAAACATCCATATGAACATCCATATGAATATCCATCCGTCCATCCATCCATCCATCCATCCATCCATCCATACTAGAAAACAAAAAAGCAGACGGATGCCGACGGACCAACCTGTTGTTGTATCCCCCCTCCAGAGCCAGCACCAGCTTGCCGCCAGCGAACCGCAGCAGCCGCTCCGTCATCCAGCCGTAGCCCTCCGGGGAGACCTGCCTCCGAGGCCCCGGGCGGGGGGAAGCGCAATACCACATAAATGTACAAAAGACATTTTGATGATATCCATATATTTCAGACAGCCCTAGCCCCCTACAGGGCTCCAGGTATGGGCCCCAGGTTACAGCTTTGGAGAGTAACGCAACTCCAGGTGTAACATACACACATACATACACGCACACATACACTGCCTAAATCCAAAGAGCCCAGTGGGATGGGTTCAGATCGGCAGACAAGCATACAGGCATGCAGACAGGCAGGCGAGCAGACAGCCAGGTAGGCAAGCAGGTAGGCAAGCAGAGGGAGATAGGGAAGCAACCTCCCCCTCCCTCCCTCCCCCTCCCGGTCCGTCCGCCCCACCTTGCACGCCCCTAGAGGGTCCCCGTCCGCGGCGTCAAAGCCCGCAGCCACAATCACCAGGTCGGGCTGGTACGACTCCAGGAGGGGCTCCACGATAAGAGAAAAAGCAGCCTGGAATTGACCCGGGTTTCGGAGCGTGTGTGTGTGTATGTGTGTGTGTGTGAGACAGAGAGAGAGATGAACACGACGTCCAAAAATGCTCAGTTGGCAGTGGCCCGGCCCAGACAAGGAAGAGGAAGAGGAAGAGGAGAAGGACAAGCGCCAGGCCAAGGTAGAGCGTGGCGATAGTTTTATGCGTAATATGCGCAACAGGATAACGAGTAAGAGGAGATGGGATGGCGGCGGACGGCGTCTCATCCCATCCCATACGGCGTCCAATATGGCGTTTTATAACCCCTCTCCCGACGAGCCCTCTATCCCCGCTTATAGCCCTACTGCCCAAGCCTGCGACCCCCCTCCCAAGCCTTCCCTCCCCCCTCCTTTGCAACCGCCAACCCCTTCACTCCTCCTCCACGCGCCCCTCCTCTCTGCCCACCAGCCCCGCCAACCCCTTCACTCCTCCTCCACGCGCCCCTCCTCTCTGCCCACCAGCCCCGCCAACCCCTTCACGCCTCCTCCACGCGCCCCTCTTCCCTGCCCACCAGCCCCGCCAACCCCTTCACTCCTCCTCCACACGCCCCTCCTCTCTGCCGCCGCCCTCCGCTCACCCGGTAGTCCCCGTCCCCCATGCCCTTCTTGAGCCACGGCACGTTCACGTTGAAGCCGGTACCGGATCCCTCCCCCGCCTCCCCGAGGAAACCAGACGTGTAGGGGTAGAAGCGCTTTGGGTCGCGGTGGATGGAGATGTACAGCGCATCCGGGCGCTGGAGTAGCATGTTCTGTTGTCGGTTGGGAGTTGTCGGTTGATGGGGGTTGGGTATCCGTTGGACGTGGGAAGGGACACATTGAGGCCACCAATCTGCGGGTGCTACTTACGCATGCTTATGCTAATGCGCACTGCTACGTTGGAGGGAGAAGCATTGCTTCCTTCGGGCTCACTATAGTAAATCAGTAAAAGGGTCTTCCATTTCCAATTCGACCATGGGATTTATATGGGCCATGGGGGTCGTGTGGGATCGTCACTAAAAAACACGCATCATACCCCCCCCCACACACACCCCGCGTTGGGCTCCGGGGAGTTGGGTCTAAGGGTTCCAGAGCTGAGCTGAATCCAACGCTTCTCTCTGAGTCGAACATCGAACGAGGACATTGAAACACCGCTTACAGCAGCAGGGCGGTAGAAACATCGCCCCCGTGGCCTCCGGACACCATCGGTAGTTTTGAAGATTTCAAAAACTTTACTTCATTTAGTTCGGGTCCTCGCGTCCTGGGTTTCCCTTACAGGGCCCTTCTTGGAGGGAGGCACAACCTAGCTCCGAAACCACGAACCCGCCCTCGTCACCCACCTGGATTCCGTTGCCGTGGTGCACGTCCCAGTCAAGCACAGCTACACGCCGTGTACCTGTACGGCGGAAACGACGGCGATGACAAGAACGCCATCACCCCCAAACAGCAGCGTCGCGTCACAGCGGCCGCGGCGGGGTTGGGGGCAGGATACGGGAATGCCAACGGCAATATGCTGCACCGAACTGCCTCCCAGAAAGTCGACTTGGTGGACGACGGGTGGAACCAAAAGGCACCCGAGTGCATGCGGGGCACGACAGCGCGAACCATAACTCCTTATCACAACGGGGCCCGTTCCGAAGCACCCCCACCCGATCCATCTCCCACACCTCTTTAGTGTTTCAGCTCCTTTTCACTCCAATCCCCGCCTGCCTGATTATGTGTTAAGGCCGGCTGGCATAAACCCCGACCCGGCCTAAACCGCCCTTCCCCGCCGCCCCTCACACCACCACTCCCCCCTTCCACTCCGTCGATGTCCTTTCAGTAACCAGCTCCCCAACCGCACCGGGGGTCTGCAACGCCGCCAGCGCCGCCACCGCCACATTGTTGAAGAAACAAAAGCCCATGGCCCGCTCGCACTCGGCGTGGTGACCCGGCGGACGCACCACCGCCAGGGCGCGGGCCACCTCCCCGGACAGCACCGACTGCACGGCCTGTGCAGGTGAGGGCGGGGGGAGGAGGGGAAGCAGCCGCACCGGTACCGGCAGTCGCACAGTCACACACACATACACACAGATACACACGCATGCGACGTGGGAGGCTAAAATTCTCAATGTCAGAATCACGCCAGGTTGGGGTCCCCCCCTGGAGCCTTCTGGTCTGATCTTAAAGCAGCCTACCTCCCTACCTTATCCAATATATGCGTTCCTAGTCCGGCGCATTGTCGCCATACCCTGACCGCCGTATGTCGTACACCGCACGTACCTGCACACAGCAACCCGCCGCGAACCGTGCCGCTCGTGCCGTTCCCCCGCAGACATACACGTCACCCATGCGCCCGTCGGCGTAGCAATACTCCGCATCCGCCAGCGTGTCGGGCCGTGAAGGGTAAAGCTCCGAAAACATGGAATCCACCTTGCATGAGGCGCGGCGTGGCGTGGCGTGGTGCGGCGAGGCGCAGCGACAGGGCTTCATTCATCTCACAGGTGTATGCCTCACTCACTGATGCTACTCATATGTTGGCATGTGTGATTCCTTTTGCGGTAAGTTACCGCCTCCTGGTCGGCGCCTGCTCACCTTGCGGATGTGGTCCTCGCTGTGCCCCAGCAGCAGCTCCTCGTCGGTCGCCTGTTATGGGGTGGAAGAGGGTCAGGTGGGACGAGGGAAGGGACTGGGCGGACTTGATCAGAAATGCAGGTACGTACGTGGAATGGGTTGAAGAAGAACAACAAAAAGTGGGATGTGGGTCAATCGGGGCAATGTGCGTGGGCGCGCGGATGCGTGTGTTGTGTGGGTGGGTGAATGCGTGGATGGGTGGGCAGTATAATCTAGGCTTGAGAGGCATAATCAGCGGTCTTGGGCAGGCCGCGCCTCGGAGGCAACGGGCATGAGGATGCGGGGGCTGCAAGACATGGTCGAAGAAATAGATCAAGCGAAAGAAGAAGAAGATGAAGATGAAGAAGAAGAAGAAGAAGAAGAAGGAAAAGGAGAAAACAAAGAAAGACAAAATAGAACGGAGATGGAAAGTGTCGAGAGAACGAAGAAGTTGAGGTGGGGACTGAGCCTGTGTCACACGGATCGTTCCGTTCGACATGCGAGTGCTGCCCCGGGCTGCAGCCCACCGGCTCAACCAGCCATTTGGGTCTTGCGCAAACTTTCGTCAAAGAATCGAACAAACAGTCGAAGTTTCCTTGCATACAATCTTGACCAACACCTTTCACTTTAAAATATTTTCAATTCCCAGCTGTACCCAGTACCCACTTGGCGCGGCACCAGCCGCCAGCAGCGCCCCAACAGTCCCTGCTCTTGGAGAGTGGCATACATCTGAATGATGCGGGAGGGTCGCTCGTAATGATCTGCGCGTGGGGAAAGATGGCAAGGTTGAGGCAAGGTGCGGCAGTACGGGTGAGTGGCGGCCACAGCGTACACAATACCATCCAGACGGGAGATGCCGACAGGGACAGTTGGCGAGATAAAACGGAAATACGATGGCAGAGAAGATCGTGGGGACATGCATGTCTATCTGTACGCCTCTTGCGTGTTAGCAGCCCAAGCGGTGGGCAGGCACGTGGTTCGGCGAGCAGCAGGAGCCATAACCCATTTCAGCACGTCTTGAAAAAAGGGTCAGTCAGGTAGGTAGATAGGTATGGGAGCAGGTGAGGTTGCATTCCCGAATGTTCAGCGCGAAATTGACCTGTTGGGAACCCGGGAAGGGCGTACGGCGCAGCGTTCAGCTTATGCACCCACCCGGTCCAAAATGCTGCTCCATGGATTGGTCATAGAGAAGCCCAACGCTTGCGTCATTTTCGGTAGGCGCACTTGGCGGCAGCGTCTCCTGCGGCCCAGCCCGGGTGCCATCGGACAGATGCAGCTCGCTGGGGAGACCAGCTGAGCTTTCCGATGAGCTAGAGCATTCATCGTCGCCTTGAAAGTCGTCATCTAACGCAGCCGCAGCCTGGGATTCGTCAGCCCCCACACTTAAGCGCTGCAGTTCAACGCCCAAGACTTCTATCGCGTCCGACTGTGTTAATTCGTCCTTTGACTGAGTCATGACCACGTTTGTTTCGGAAGGTAAATATTCAGAAGTTACGTCGCGGTCTGCAAGTGCCACCGGCGCGTGCGGGCCATGATAATTGCTAATTGTGCATCCCATATATAGTTTAGATACTACAGCAAGTCCATCCCTTGTACACCTTTATGGAAGCTAAGAATTTCTAACGTCAAGTCTACTCGAGCTTAGAGTCGGAACGTACGCTCCACGGTCTCTTCGTTAGACTGCGTCGTGCAAACCGCCATCCCGTACTTTTTCATATAGTTTTCGGCCCACAGTGCGAGACAAAGGAAGAGGCAACCATCTTGCCTGGAGATGAAGTGCATGATGTAACTTCTTCAAACCAACATGAGCTTGTAGCATGCACGCGTGCATGCTGCCTAGTGCTTGGCTAACGTGCCCTCGGCACATCTACCTTTCGAATGTGAACAGCGTGACATGGTGCAAGCTATGTGCAAGCTATGTTGACCTATTTATTCGGTACCTGCCATGGGGGTTCAGGTTCTTGTAGCTGTGCTACATCCTTAACTTCCAACCCTCGCCGTCCAAGGCACAACTCGGAACTGCCGAGGCCTCCTGACGCCTTACGTTTGCTGACTACATTTGCTGACCGAAGCATATATTGCCACAAATTCTCAAGACGCGTGCATGTCCCCCGGGCAGCCTCTATCCTCTCTCCTAAATGTGCAACCCCATCGCCCAGCTTAGATCCAGCAGGTGGTTTTGTGCGGTCCTTTATGATCGCTATGTCGTGCTGTCTGCGTACCGTTCCACAGCTTCAATCTTTTCGTTAGCGCGGTTGCAGCGATGCCGCGACGGAGATAGCGCCACAGCTCCTTAGTCGGGAGTACGAGCGGTGAGGTGAAACTCAGATGCAGCAATCCGTCGGTTGGGTAGGACGGAACAGAAGGGAGGCAATCGCTATCAACTTTACATCCTGGCATAGCATGGTGGGGTATGCCAACGCGCTTTTCTCTAACCTCCCAAATGCAGACGGGGCAAACGGGCCTGTAACCCCTTTTAGCCATGCTTTCAAAAAACACACGGCACACATCACATCACATCGCAGCTGAGCGCAAGCCCGGTGTCCCGATCATCGTAGCACGCTACTTCTCATGAAAGCCTTCGCAGCGCCGCCCCTCATGGACAGCAGGCTTGCCTAGAGACAAGCTAAGCAGAGACAAGCTAAGCCGCGCACGAAAAGGCTATGCCCCATAAATGGTCCATAACTTGCTCCTCAGAATATGATGCAAGCTACTTGCGTACACATCCTTGGGCCATGATGGGATGAAATCTCAAGATCAACTACCACGCAGCGTAATGGCCCCATACCACGAGCTGCATAGCCCTGTGACCGACCGATTAGTGCCGATGATGCTGCACCATTACGCAGCCTCTTGCCCACCCCCCTTTGGCGGGCGACCGGGGGTTTGGTGTAACCAAAGCGAGTCGGCCGCCCTGCTCCATGAGCAAAACGCCGCAACCCCTGGCTATGCGCTGTCCAGCCATCCGGCAAGCGAAACTGGGCCGTAGCTGCTTTACGCCTTATTGTCCAGCGCAGAGTCAAGCGCTCCGTACAGCTCCAGAGCTGCCCTGTTGGCAGCCTGGTCATACTCGTCGCCTTGGCCCTGAGCAGACGTGGCGGCAGCCAGAGCTGATTTGACCTGGGCTGGGTCGAATTGGTCTAGCGTACCGGCCTCCAGCGCACAGATGTCGGCAACACCGTTCGGGTGGACGAAGGCGAACCCGCCGCTGATAAAAAACTTCTCCGTATCAGGGCCGCTAGACAGCTCTACAATCCCAGGCCGCAGCTGAGCAATAATTGGAACGTGGTTGGCCTTAATGCCGAAGTAGCCATCAATGCCCGGCAGCGTCACACCGTCCTTCTTGGCACCATCAGAAAGGACGCTATGCGGAGTGTAGAAGTTGACAGGGAACAGATCTCCCTGGGTCTGCGGTTCCGTGCTGACGTTCGTGAAGTTGCTCGGCAACTCAGGCACTGCGAGCGTGGAAGGCGCCTTTTTGTTCCAGGCCTCAGCGAACTCCTTCGGGCCGGCCGGGATCACAGCCTCCTCCAGGCTCTTTGCTGACGTGCTGATGCTGCGCTGGCCCACGGCCAGAAGCCGCCTAGCTGCGTTGCGGAGCATTGTGTCGGCAATCAAAAGGTGCACGTCGCAACGCCCCTAGTTGGAAATGTTGTGGGGCCCGCAGTTCAACAACAATCAGCTATAAAATTATAATGTGAACAACCTGCATGAGTTTGGTGCCGGAAAGCCGTGCACAATGCTGTCGTGCTAAACGGCTCCATCTCATGATGATCAAACGCCGTGTATACGTCCGTGTATTTCTTAATAACCTGTCTTCATTTTAGCCATGACTGCGAACAGTTTCTGAGTCGACTTTTCAGCACTCGTTTACCCTGCTATCTCTCCAACCAGTCGATGGCTTTCAAATAATGCAATCGACACTGTGTGTTCACATAATGCAGTCGACCCTGTGTTTCAAATAATGCAATCGACCCCGCCGGTGTGTTTGTGCTCAATGGCGACCGCTGTTCTTGCTCCCGCGTAAACGATGCCCGGTATTTTATATGCAGAAGTTGTAATGGGCATCGCTTCGCTTAGGCCGACCCACCCCGTTTGCGAACACTATCCTTACAACCCTCCACAAAGGCACAACGGGCTACGGCACAGCGCCTCTTCACTGATGCGACTCCCCGCACGAGGCAAAAACCTGGAAGGGGGCAAAAAAGCACACACGCACCGCCGTATATGCAAGGATCTATGGAGCGATGTTTTCCCCGCACGGAATGTTAATGTGAAATAACGACCCACTGCTAAGTCCCCATGAAAACTTTGAAGCTCCACTCAGTCTTGACCCAATTCATCATTACCCGTGACCCCACCTATGATTTGAATGATGAGTGGGACAGGGGCCCATATCTTCACCCGTGGCCGCTACCTGGCGAAACCCTGCCTTCCCCGGTATTTCGGCGCACCCTCATCTAGTCACCCTAGTCAACTTCTCAGTGGATCGCTCAGGTTCCGCACCCACCACCAGCATCCAACGGAATCCGGGTCGACATCGGCTCAACTCCATTCCTGGTCGACCCGCAGGTTAACTTTATCCCAGGTCACTACCGTCCATCAGCTAGGGAGTCTTTACCTCCCACCAACGGAAGGACTTTCAACCCTGACAGGTCTCGATCTCGGGATCTCCCGGGGGCAATGGTCCGTGCCTTACCAGTAGTGCCTAACCTAAGCCAATGTTTGATTCACCGAATCGCCCGGAATGGTGCCCTCTTTTGCTTGCCTTACGCAGCATACCCGTCGCTTTGTGGCTACGCAAGGCAGGCAAGCCGCAAGCCGCCACGGGCTAAGGCTCGCCCCGTAACTCAGAGGAAAGGATGCCGCATTTCATCTCCCCGCGTCCACCAGATCATCTTCACAGCGGCTTCGTGCCTGCGTCAATTGAACTCTCCACATCCGGCCCGTCGGCTGTACCGCACTGATGACTTAGTATTTACAAGGGTTTCCTAAATTCCGCACAATGCGGGGTCCGTCTGTAAAAGCCGGAGGGGGGTAATACCATGGACGGTCGTGCACCCCCCTGCGCGTAGTCTCAACCCCCCACGCAATCACCCCAGGACCTCCACCCTGGGAAGTAAAGGCCGCTGACTGTATAGCAGGGGTCGAGACTCATAAGCTCAAAGAGCCTTGCTTACTGCATGCAGTATCGTGCATGTAAGCGTAGCGCTGACCAAGGTGGCCGCCGAAGGCCGAGAGCACCACATCGCACTATCGACGTCCATCGGTCGCTGGGTCGCTCGGCTGACGATGAACGCTTCCCGTGGATGCACGGGGAAATAGGCGCACAGCTGTGCAACATGGAGACGCGTAAAGAGGCAGGTGCGAGAAAATCACAGCTGCATAGCTTCGCTCCATCCTCTGCTTCTCACCGTCTGCTCTACGAGTACCCTGGCGTGGTTTCCCTACGTGCTACCGCTGAGTAACCACACCCCGTCCCCTTCCCACGGGTCTCTTCCCCTGCCCCTGCATGGCACAACAGTAAGCCCTCTTCCATGCCTTCTTCCCCCTTCCAGGAGCCGCCCTTTCCTTCCTTTCCTTCTCCTCCATTGAACACAACCACCTCACAACCACCTCATAACCACCTCTCACAGCAACGGACTGCGGTATCCCGGTCCTCACTCTGTCCGGGGGCTGCCCCATGAATACCTTCCCCTCCGATCCCCCTTTCCAGCCCCGCCACCCTCCTAATCAGACAGGCCCGCCAGTCCTCCCAGCCCCCTTAAGCCAGCACCCCCGGCAGCAGCGTCCAGTCCGAGGGGCTCACTGCCAGGTAAAGCACCCACAGCAAAAAGTTCGCCCAGCAGAACTTGCGCACCGGCGGCAGGTGCCGCGCCAGCACCCCATCCACCAGCTTGGCCGCCAGGAACACCCAGTAGAGGTACATGCGGTCGGCAGCTGCTAGGCCTAGAAGCACTGCCCACTTGGCCAGAGACAGCGTGTTGCGGGCCCAGCTGACCACAACCGCGGCAAAGAGAGCGGGCTTGAAGGTGTACAGCGCAGCTGAGGCGGCGGCCAAGACAGCCACGTACAGCGCACCGACAAACGCCTGGGGGTACGGACGGCAACAGCGAAATCATCATCAACAGCAGCAGCAGTAGCAGTAGCAGCACAAATGGGAAGCGGTGGGAATGGCGCAGTAAAACGTCGTGGCGAGTTTTATTTTAGTGGCTGCCTGAAAAGGCAGGGCACGACGGTATCAAAACGCCTGGGTGCAGGGAATCGGGTTGGAGAATAAGGGGGGTCCTTTCCACCCCTTCCGCCCTCCCTCCCTCCCTTCCTGGGCCCATCAGCGCGCACCTGCATGACTCGGTCGCTTGCCGAAATCTCAAACCGAGCTATGCCCCGGTGCAGCCAGTATGGCGGGTAGTCTGGATCAATGAAGGGCTGCAGAAAGCCAGGTCGTAGCACGGGGCCGCCGTTCTCCCACACGATGCGAGGCCACTCGCGACCGTAGTCCAGGTCCATCTCCACCGCCTAAGAAGATGGATTGGAGGCCGAATGCAGGTTATGGAGGGAGGGAGGGAGGGCGGGAGGGAGGGCGGGAGTAGGTAAGAGGGTTGCTGGCTGGGGTTGTGATGAAGAGATGGCGGAGGACGGGATTATGGGGAAGGGGGACAGGGATAACGATTAAGCTGGAGGAAGCTGGGGTTGGAGCAAAAAGGCATGCACAAGTCTCTCCGAAACAATACGACACCCTCCTCACTCGTTTTAGCACACGGGGCGTCCAGACTTGCTACATGAATTAGATTCCCCACGCCCTGAAACTAAACCTACGTAGTATTCCTCCTTGGAGAATGGAGAGAGGACGCGGGCCAGCGGGTTGCGGGGTCCGGTAGCCCCAAGCTCCGGCACGCGCAGGGGTGTCAAGCGCGTGCGCTGCGCGTAGGTGTTGCCGACCGTAAAGCTTCCCTCAGGAGCCGGCCCACGCCAGTAAGATTCCTTAGGATGGCTGAAGGTGGGGTCGAATTCCGCGTAGGGCCCGACGTCGGCAACGACGACATTTTCCGCGTTGGTGACAGTGGGCTCAGGTTTCTGTAGCAGCATCGGCTGCACAAAGTTGTACTCCGCGGGAATATTGGATTTGGATGGGTCAAAGGCAGTGTTGAAGTGCCGTGTCTGAGCCGAGTTGGCGGAGACTCGGCGCAGGTCGCGATGCGCCGTAAAGCGGTGACAGCCAAAAGGTGTCATCCGATAGCCACATGTTGCGTCTAATAATGTGCAATTATGACGTCCGATTGGAAGTGCACCCAGTCGAGAAGACGGATGAAGTGCAATTGGTCGCATCGATTGTGGCGGCGAGACGCCAACCCCGCCTTCAGCAACGTGCACACTAAGCAAAGGCCAAGATCCCCCGCTCACCATGGCCACATGGGCCATGGCTATGTGAGGGACTTCTTGAGTTCGTCGGTGGCGCCTGAAGCTCAACTAAATAGTCATAACACAGCAAACTTATAAATGATTTACAATATATTGCTAAGGCAAGGTGTTTGCAAGGCACATAATTTGCACATAATAGAGTGTCCGACAGCTGCATTAAGGAAGGAGCGCGTAGCGTGCGATCCCTGCGAAAACATTATTTGACAGGCCTTTTCAGTGACACCTCACGATGTTACAAGTCTGAGATAAAATTACATGAGAGAAACGACCCATGGACCCTTTCCTGAAATAAATTGGTAGGACCAAACCAGCTCACAGGTCTCTATGCTCATCTGTGTTTAGTTCATAAAAGGGACCAGCTTCAGATTCAGAAGTTTTGCCTGCTAAGAGCACGCGACAAGCCTAAGCGTGTAAGACGTGATTCCTTGTCAGCTTACCTGTTGCGGCCTCGTGCGGCAAGGCGTGCAAACCAAATCACGGAATCACAAAAAAACGGCATGATCCCTGGCGCGCAAAGGAGCCTGCCTGCCCACCCCCTATCGTAAATATGCCAAGAAGCAGCGCTGACGGCCCTTGAGAACCTTGTCACATAGCGTTAAGCACGAGCATAACTCGAGACCTTAGCAGCCGCTCCAGATGCCCACTCAACACCACGCACATACTGAGCACCATTTACAACTCCTACAGCGTCCCACGGAGGCCACTTTCCCTTAACAGTGTTCCTGTAACGTTATGGTTCGTTTGTCCTTTCCAGGCACACGTCAATGTTACACAGCGTCATACAGATCAACACAGAAAGAGCCGCAGAGCCAAAACAGGCAACGAGGCCAACAGTTGACGGCCGCTGTCAGCTAGTCAAACTCGCCCTGCTTGGGCGCAAGGTCCGTGGCCATAAAGCGCTCCTCCGGGAAGAACGACACCCGCACGGAGCGACCGGCAAAGAAGCGGCCCTGAGCGTGAAGATGATGGGCAGGGTTTGAAAACAGGGAGGCCACGAGAGATCAAGGTATCGAGAGATCGAGAGAAAGAGAGAGAGAGAGAGAGAGAGAGAGAGAGGGAGTTAGGTTAATACTGAGCACTGGGTGAATGGTAGCGCGGTTGCAACAGCATCAAATACGAACTTTCCTCGTTTTTGGCAGGAAATACAAAGCCGAAAAAACAAATACCGTTGGAAAAACTGAAGGAAGCAATCTCGGAGTGATTGTCGCGGGCTCCGAAGATTTGAATCGGCGGCGGCCGGCGATAGAAAATCATTTTACCCCCCCCCCCTCCGGCCCCCCACCCCGGGCTGTGTGCGACCTGAGGCCTCCTAAATGTTGTATGTTGCAGCAGTCGACCATCTAACCAACCGGATCACTTTCATAGACCGGCAGGTAGTAGTGCTATCCGCATAAACTCACTGAATATTACAACATTTGGATACATGGCGCATGAGATTGGTCACAGCGGCTGAGTACAAGTCAGTTTGGGACAACACTGCACCACGCGCACTACGCTGTGTGGGTGGTGTGGCCGTACATACAGACGCACCTGAAGGTCCACGGCGGCCTTGGTGGCGCTCTCCTGCCGCTCGAACTGCACAAAGATGCGAACAGCCTCCTCCTGCGGGCGGGGGCAACATACCGCACCCGCCAAGTGCAAGGAACATCAGGTGGATCGAGAACGGGTGAAAATGAAATAAGACCATGCTGCTGCTGCTGCTGCTGCAATAATGTGTGGGGTGGGGGAAACACGGCTTTCCCCTTGGGACAGCCAAGCCCATGCTGGGCCGCATTGTGCGTTGTGCGTGTGGCAAGAGATAAAACTCGTTCACCGGCCTTGGTATGGTATGAGGGAGGCGCGTGTGCTCCATGTGGGGTCTGCTCCTCTGGATATCCTTAGAATGTGTAAAGTTTTTAAAGTTCTTAAAGTTTTTAAAGCAAAAAAGGACGCATCGCTCATTTCAGGAGAGAAATTACAGCACACCAATCCAGTCTACATACCCAAGGCAGCAGATTCGTTCAGCCTCCTACTTGGTTGCTGCTGCTGGCAATACCAGTGCGCCATGGGTACCCGGGGGGGGAGCTCTGCCGCCCGTGCTTCCGAAACCCACCTCATTTCCCCACCCTCCCCCCCCATCACCGCTCCCCCGGAAAGCTCACCTCGACGTAGCCGGGAGTCGTAACCTCAAAGATCAACACGTCCAAGACCTTGCCGTACTTGGTCAGCTCCTGACCTACCTGTGTGATGTGTACGGCATATGTACGGAGGTGACGGACGGGGCATTCCCATTCCGTCATCAAGCATTACCTTCATACCCGAAGCATACTCACAGACATCCGAGCAGCATACACATAATCGCACACGCTTCCAGGCATACACGCCGAGCTAAGAACCCCCAATCCTTACTGCCCAAAGTAGCCCAACCCACCTCCTCCTCAAGCTCCTCATCCACTTGCCCTGGGCCCACCATATTGCGCATGCAGATGACGCGTGACGGGACGCCCGTCAGTACGGCACCTGTACGGAAAGGCACACAGGCACCGGGACCCCCAACCGCAACACCATTGGTCAAAGGGCTACATGGCGGCCCAACTCCTCCACTGATTTTTAATTGACTTAAACTTCCTCGACTTGAAGAATGGCGGCACCACAACGTAATTTTCAACTGTATTTTTACAACTCCCGTACGTACCTTTAAGTCGCTTGGCATCGGGCCCTTCTGATGATGCGAAGACCCCTGTGGCGGGCTTGTTGGGCGCGGGCGGTGCTTCCACAATGACGGCGGCGCGCTGGTTGGTCTTCTGAGCCACCAGCGGATTGGAAATACCCTACGGCGCCCCGGAGGTGTGAGGGGTGTGCGTGTGTGTGTATGTGTGTGTGATGTTGTGGCGGGGCACAGGCATAGGTGAGGTTGACCTGGCTTCGGTTGGTCGGTCGAGACATACATACACCGTCCCCTCCCCCCCTTTCACGTCATACACACACATATTCTACTTTCGCCGTGCGTTTTATTGACAGTGCCGTGATAATGATCCCTCCTCAGGCACGGAGCTACCCCTCCGCAGCGAAAAGGAATGCACGCCACCCTTCTCCTTCCCCCCCCTCCTCCTCCTCCTAGGCCCCAGGATTTGGGATCCTAATCAGCTGCCCAACCATGGCGGCGATTCCACATGGGAAACATGCGCGACAAAAGCAGCAGATCATGGCCGCGGCAGTGGCATGGTAAGGAATAGAGCGGATGCTAGAACACAGAAAGACCCATGAACAGCTAGCTCACCGCACATGTTCACAAATCATCATCATCATCATCATCATTATAGTAGTATAATATAATATAATATAATATAATATAATATAATATAATATAATATAATATAATATAATATAATATAAAAATATTATTATTATTACTTAATCAGATTATTCACATAGACCTATAGGACCTGGAGACCAGTGTTTAAAAAACTGTTCCATCGTGGTAAATTTTTAATGACCAAGTGGTTACTGCGGGGGTTTCCCTTTCTAGGTAAACACCTTACGAAAACATTTCCCCAGCGAGTATGCTGGACAGGTGCCAACTAGAACCATGCATACGAAGATCCAACTTCACAGCGCTCATTCACACGGCTTTGAACAGCCAAGGCGACGCTTATATTTTGGTTGTTTATTGACAGGGATATGTGTACAGAACGATTTGATTGGCCACTACCGGGGGGTATGTGGCCCCCAATTACTTGGCGACCACCTGGTTATATATAACACTGGCAGGTGACTCGAAACATTTCCTAGTGACACCACCTTCTGGAAGGGAATTATCTTCCTCAGTAACCACTTGGTCACCAGTAACCACTTTTAAAAAGACTGCAGGAGGCTGACCGGCCTACCTGCCGATTCTTGCCCAGGCCCTCTCCCTCGCGCCAGCCCATCTTTTCCAGCAGCTTCTGAGCCAGCGTCATGCCCTTGTTGGATCCCGCACCTGCTACCGAGCGAAGGAAGACGAGGCAGGGGAAGAGAAGGAGGAGGAGGAGGAGAAGAGGAGGATGGGTGGGTGCAAGGCAGGGTTCAGGGACGGGTGGAGATTCGAAATGCGGAGCGCTTGGAAGCGGCAGACAGGGTTTTCAGGCGGGGAGGAGAACAACAGAGGGAGGGGGAATCACGACAAGCTCAAGAAATCTCAACGACCAACGACTTCGTGGACCTATACGGCGCACTCAGGGGAGAAAAGGGGTGGGCGCCGTGAAATCACAACTCGCGTTATGAAAACAAAACATACACACACACTCATAGAAACCCAAGGTTGAAGTTCCACAGCGGGCCGCGGGCGCCTTTTTCACCTTCATCTCCGCCAGGGCCGCTGCTGCCGCCGCCGCCGCCGCCGCCAGCACCGGGCCCGCCAGGAGCTGTCGGCATTCGCCCCCGCCGCGCGAACGCGTCATCGCCCGTCATGCCCATTGCCGCGCGCCGTCGCTCGTACTCCTCCATTGACATCACGCCGCTGCCGCTGCCGCCGCCACCGGCGCTGCTGCCCGCCGCCGCCGCGCTGCGTGCGCGTTCCTCCTCCTGCGGTCCGTGCCCCGCATGCCCCCACGAGGACGTTTGAACAAGAAAGATACCCCAAGGATGGCTAAACCCTAATCATTAATAACCAATCATGCATAAACATCATCACCAGGAGGCTTTATTTCTTCCTATACGCATCCATATGTCTATAAATCATCATCACCATCGCTAAAACGTACAGTACGAATTGCCATCCAATCCCGTGAGCTCTACCCTCCCACCAATCCCGCAATCCCCTCTCCGTATCCGCCATATACACAATATTGACCCATGTCCCGCCCATGGATCTGGATCCAACCATTGCTGGACAAAGCTTGTCCACTGCTGTCAGTTTTCTCGTACCCCTTGACGCACCGGGGGTGTTGACGACCGGCCACATAGGCCGCGACATAGCCCGCAGCGCGCATGCCATTCTCTCGCTTAATGTGCAAGAAGGACTCAGTGACGTGAGTCACCGCCCCTTTCCGCCTCCGCAATAATTCGTCTTGCGTCTTCAGCCTCGACGTGCATCATCGGCACCATCGACATCAACCTTGTCAGTGTGTCGCTAAACAAAATGTTCCCTCGCTGCATGGTGTAGTAGGTCTCAACACATGCCTCCCTCCTCCCTTATTTCCACCCCCCCACAACGTACCTGCTTGCGCAGCCGCTCGGCCTCCGCTTCCATTTCCTTCAGCTTGGCGAGCCGCTCGGCCTCCGCCTCCGCAGCCTTGCGCGCCCGCTCCCGCGCCGCCATCACCTGCTCCCCGAGCCCGCCGCCGCGACAGATACATGAGAGAGAGAGAGAGAGAGAAAGAGATGGACGCATGAAGGGAAAAGCCGACCCCCAATCGTCGACCCAATTGAACCACGGGAACCTCCCGGATTGGGGAAAGCAACATCAATCCTCTAATTCAAAGGACCGGATGCAGACGTCCAAGTGCGCTTTGATAAATTTAGAAAAGGAGCGTCCCGCGCTGAGATAACCCCTGAAGCTCTGACACGGGTGCTGTTAAGGCCACCACCTAAGTGACAAGCTGGCCGCGCGGCGCGTTATTCACTTGTGGTCAGCAGTAAGGATGAGGTACATGAGGGTAGAGATGCACATTTCCCTCTCCTCCCTCCCCTCCCCTACCTCTTCCCTCTCCTCCCACCCCTCCTCCCCTCCCAGCAGCTTCACTCGTTCGTGGTTCCTCTTTCCCTCCCCTCCCTCCCTTCCCCCCGGCCCACAGGAAAAACACGTCACTACAGGTTGGATCCATGCATCTGGGGATGCATCTGGAGGTGTTCACCGCTACAGGAGGGGTTCGGCCCGAGTGCGCGGTGCTGTGCTGCCACAGCGCACGCAACAGCAGCAGCGGCGGTGGCAGTAGCATGCGTGGCTGTCATACCTCCTCGTAATCATTGGGTCGCATCGGGTCGTACTCGTCCTCAATGGTCCTCCCGTCACTACGAGTGAAGATGCTGCTGCTAGCGGCGGACGGCCCCGACGGCGCCACCGGCGTAGCCACAGGAGCAGTGGTTCCGGAGCTGACGCTCGCCGCTGCCACGGCGGCGGCCGATGCTGCCGCCGTACCGGATGGTGTCGTACCGCGACTTCCTGGAGTGGCGGCTCCGTCGGCGGCGGGGGGTGCTGGCGGACCATCGGCGATGATGGTGGGCGGTCCCCGGCCGCCGCTGCGGCCGGTGATGGGTATCCCTCTGTGACAGGGAGGAGGAGGAGCGGTGACAGGGAGGAGGAGGGAAAAGCAGTTAGCGGTGACAGTTAGCGGTGACAGTTAGCGGTGACAGTCGGCGGGGCTACCGCAAACGAAGCGAAACACACGTGCTGGGGACCAACCCCCCAGGGATACCAAGCCGGAGGCAGCCACCAAGAGGCATCAGCCACATGCGCGCGCTGCCGGGCGGCAGCAGGAAGAGGTATTTCCGCGTGTTTGCCAATGGATATGTGATTGGCGTTAGCAAGCAAGCAAGGGGGCATTTGGTCAGGGGGGAGAGAAGCAAGACTGGCGGTAGGAAAGCGGACCCGTGGAGTCGCAGGGGTGGGGCTAGGGGTGGGGCTAGAAGCGAAAGACTGTTACGTGGATAGCTGATGAAGACAGTTGGAGGCGCGTCTCCCGGACGCGCGTTGGCCTCTGCCGCCCCTACCTTGCCGGGCCGCCCCGCCCAGGACCGCTCCCAGCTCCCGTTGCAGCCGCGGCGCGGAGGACTGATGGTGGCGGCTTGTATGCCGGCACAGCGGGCTTTTTCAGGGACGGCGGAGGCATGAGCTTTGAGTCCAAGACCGACCACCCCGAGGCGGCACCAGCTGCGTCATTTGAGCTGTTCTTGGCTTGTGGAAGGTCCCCATATAAGCTCATCGCGTTAGGCTGCCCACGTCCGTGCCAGAGGAATCACAAAAAAGACTGTATCAACCACGTTCGAAACCCTTCCTTGCTAGAGTTAAGTTCTATAATGTCAACGGGTGAACAATTAAGTTACGAACAGAAAGGAGGTCTTTCGCCATGCGAGTCTAGACCAAAATAACGTACTGTGGACGTTTGACATACACAGCACAAGTTTGCAAAAGCGAAGGAGTGCAAGCTTCCCACTCCTTGCAGGCCGACAGTACAGCAGTCGATCTACCTTCCCATCGGCGCACGAAACGAGTGTTTAAGGCTACAAGCTACAAAGGTTAACACATTACCTTTTACTCTCACGGGTTACTGTACTTGGTTAGAATACCCCCTGTCGCTGTTAACAAGTTCGGCAGCTAAGTACCGCTTTTGAGGCAGCCGAAATTATGCAGGTCAGTCTATTAAAGTGATAACTATAGCATATTGTCGATGTATAGGAATAGCCCAAGACGGTGTGGCTCCGAGTGTCGGAGAGGCTCGTCCTGATGCGGTGCAACAGGCCGCCTCGCGGCCACAAGACATGCACAGTTGCAAGGATACGGTTTGTCTGACACCATCCCATCTCTCATGTCGTGTCGCTATCACGCGCAGCTTCACTCGGTGCCTGGCTTTCGGACGACACGGCCTGCCACTGCTGGTCGGCGGTCAACTGTGACATGCTCGTCTGCAAATGGTGCTGGTAAGGCAACCTGTTCTGCAGTGAGACGTGGTTTGCAAGGCTCGTTCGTCAACTATGATGTTGGGACTGGATGCTGCAGGTCTCGCATCACAAGTCCCAAGTCGCCCAGGCGGCGGCGCGGCTAGATTTTCATGTAAGTCCAGGAAGGGCTTTGTGCGAGGAGAGTCGCACGCCGACCTCCGGAGTTCTCCTTAAGGGACAGCCCGTACGACAGCTTAAAAAAAGCTTGCACGGCCTATCCACGGCCTATCCATAAACCTTAACTGCTCCTGCAAAACGCCTCGACATTAGAAACAACTACTGAACTGTGGGACACTACATTCTCATTTATTTTTGGCCGTAGATATCGTCCCACGTGTTTGCACTGTCCTCGTGTCTTCCCTCCTCCACTCCCCGCGGGACCTAGGTCCGCCGTACCTTTCGCAGCATATGGCATGCCAAATAGCTTCTCGGTAGCACGCCCAGCGTTTGTGGGTTCGGGAATTACAGTTATAATCTGGCGAGGTGTTAATGTTTTCGACCGTCTTTCCTTTTTCCAAACGAACCCTCGCGACCAAAAACTGCCCCCGCTCGAAATGCAGACAATTCGATTGATGAAATTCCCTCTGATGCGGAGGGTGATGTGCCTACGGTTGCGCTGAGGCCTTCTGGGGGCGCCTTCCGGTGAGATCTGGATTGGGTTGGTGCGATGTACGTGGGTCGGTGGGTCAGTGGCTTGGCATGTACGTGGGTCGGTGGGTCAGTGGCTTGGCATGTAGGTGGGTCGGTGGGTCAACGTGTTTTAGCGTTTAGTTGGTGGTGCTTCTCCGAGGAATGAACACGTCAGCACGTGGGCTGTCCGCCCTAGGGCTCCGAAACCAGCCGTTCTTATTCCTTTTGTTTGATCGTTGAGCTGATTTGTGGTGCTGTGCTCTGTGTTTGCATGTGCCGCCGCAGTGGCGTGCCCACGCAGACTCCCGGCACGGCAGGTGCCGTAGGCCTTCTGTCGTTCGGGCGGCCTGGCGGAGGCTGCACTCGCTTCAACCTGCCGCAGTCGTCATCGGTCGTCATCGCCAGTGGGCCCACATCGTCGAGTGAGTTGATGGCTAGCCGGGCTGAGCTTATCATCCGTCATCTGCATCCTCCCTCCTCGCTCGTTTCCTAGGAGTAATGTATTGGGTTCGCATGTGGTTCCGTAAGCGCCCGCGTCTCTGCAGCCATCCCCCACACACACACACAGCCTCTGCAACCTTCCTCTCTTAATTTCCATCGCCCCACCGCCCCTAATCCTTGACCTTGTCGGATCGCTACGCCTAGTGCCGTTTGCCGCCAACGCACTGGGGCCGTCTGGATCATTAAGGCCTTAACGACTTTCTCCCCCCAAGGTCCGACATGTGCCTTGCCCGGTCCCGTCCCGTCCTGAAAATTTGAATCGTCTGCGATGTGATGATGTGATGATGCGGGGCGCGCGTCTCCCAGTGGACGCCCCCTCGCGCTTCTCTCGCCCTGCTGGCGGCGCCGCCCGCATGTTCCCTAGCGGCCTAGGCCCCGGCGGCGGCAGCGGTCCGACCAGCGGCGACGGCGGCAGCGGCGGTGGCTCTGGCGGCGACTCAGGGGCCGGCGGCGGCGGCGGTGGCGGCAGCCCGGCGGACGAGCCGCTTGGTTTCTCGACCCTCGCCCCCTGGGCATTGCTGTACCTGGGCGTATGTGGGACTCTGTATTGGGCACACGAGTCCTTCATCCGAAGGAAGCCGGCCCCCGAGCCGGCGCCGGCGGCAGCGCCAGCGGCACCAGTCAAGAGCTGCTGCAAGAAGGCCGCCGCTGCTGCTGCGGCGGCGAAGGGCGGCAAGTAAAAAGGAAGAAGATTGCGTATGTAAGCGCCATGTCATCGTGCTAGCGCGACTGCGCTCGACCGGTTCTGTGCTATTTCGTTTTGTTTTTGATATTTAGTTCTCTGCTTCCAGGGGAGGAAAAAGAAGATGATGATTGGGCATGGAGAAGGCGCAGCCGGAGGGGTGTTATGTCGGAAGGGCCGGACTTGGGGCCTGTGCGGGCTTTTTGATATCTGCCGTTGTGCGCTTGTAACAGTGGAGGTTTGGATGGTTGGGATGCCGTGGGGTAAGGACCGGGAGCTGTGCGCTCCTTGGGGTGGGTCTCTGAAATGCACACCGTACGGATGGGCGCTGGTGACCTGGGCATAGGGCCCGGCTGGGCTAGGTGTGCAAGTCCATACGTTGTTCTGGAGGCGCCAGGTGCTCAGAACGATCAGGTAGCCATGGCATTGTGGTGCTGGTGTCTGGATAACGCAGGTGCTAGCGATCTTTGTGGTGATGGTACCGGTAATGGCGGTGATGGTGATGATGGTGGTAATGGTGGTGATGCAGCTTAACTAATGGCTTACAAGAATTGTTGGGCTGTTCCGGTGGCTTAAGACGACCGGAAGCGGTGCGTCTCTTGCATAGCGTGTAGGCCGAGCTTGTGGACGTGGTGGTAGTGGTGGTGATGGTGTCGCAGTGCCTGAGGGCTACTGGTGATGTTGGCTATCTGCATAGGATGTAAGGTGGTGTCCAATAAGTGGCGGCTGCATAGCGGCTGGGCTTCAAATCCTACACGCACCTGGCCGAGCAGCAAGGTGCATTCACTCGTTCCTGGATTGGTTGATAGGACCCGCGCGCCGGTCCAAACATGCCTGACCCTATTGCAACGGAGTAGGTTGTCCTGGCGTCGGGCATGTGCGGCGGCAAAGACATGATTAGCGAAAGGACCTCCGACCGCAGTCAGGGATTCTTACCATCAACTTGCTTTTCAGATGCTTGCTGTTTGTTCTGTCGTTTTGATATTACGCGTAGCTTTTGGGTTTCGACTGTTTTGATGTGGTGTGGTAGCTACGGTACAGCCATTTATAATTGGCTGTTACCCACGATGGGAAGGAAAAGTATCGCGACAGCGCGGTGGTCCCTGCTTTGGACGGCCCAATGGGAGCATTTTCCCCCCTAGACAGCCCAATAGGCCCTGTTCCCTGTTACCGGGCTGTTATGGGGCCCCTGTAACGGGGTAAGCAACCCTGTAACGGATCCATGGTCCCCATAATGGGGCCCCACTTGATGGGGCCCTCCATTACAGGCCCCTGACCTGTTACCAGGATTCGTTACAGGGGGCCCCTGTAACAGGCGGGCGCCATGTAATGTGCCCATGGTCACCGTAATGGGGCCCACTTTATTGTCATCGTTGTGCTCATAACAGACCCCTTCATTGTAAGTGCCTTGGATGGGGGGGCAGGATGGTGGGCACAAGCAAGCCAGAGTATGAGAAGTCAGGGAGCGCGAAAATGATGCTATAACTGCTATGAAAATCATCCTAAGGATGGCCATGTGAATGCGGAACTTTTTGTCAAAAATTCCCATTTTTAAATACACGTATCATGCTGCAACCAATGCTGTCCACTGCTGAAATGGGTCTACATGAAATACAGGTGCCTGTTGATGAATCAGAGCGCTCCAGTACACCCTGGTTGCTGGTGGCAGTGAACACCCCTGTGTCAAAACGTCACAAGCTTGGATACACATCCGTGCTTGGCATTGTGGGAGGCAACATGAAGCCCCCTGGTGCCAAGAAGGGTATCCCTATGGATCCAAATCATGTCTTGGTGCTCATAAAGGATGAAGTAGCCTTCCTTGAGGAGGTTGGAGTGGAGGTTCCCGACACATCACGGGATGGTGACATGTTTCGTTGCCATGTGACATTAGTGGGAGTTGTTTCAGACTACCGTGGCCTTCAAAGGCATCTGGGCATCAAGGCCTCACCGTCACCTTGGGGCTGCTTCAAGTGCTGGGAGGGGGGCCTAAAGTTGGGCCAAAAGACAGTATACACCGAGCACTTCAGGTTCCTCCCTGAAGGCAACCCACTTTGACAAGAACTGCAGCTTCG
The DNA here is from genome assembly GCF_000143455.1 of Volvox carteri f. nagariensis. Classification (NCBI taxonomy): domain Eukaryota; kingdom Viridiplantae; phylum Chlorophyta; class Chlorophyceae; order Chlamydomonadales; family Volvocaceae; genus Volvox; species Volvox carteri. The sequence goes on along the minus strand of NW_003307550.1, from coordinate 1,066,203 downwards.
GTACCAGGAGCAG
>NW_003307550.1:1061037-1065961 GCF_000143455.1 Volvox carteri f. nagariensis | reverse complement strand
TGAGGCCTTGATGCCCAGATGCCTTTGAGGCCACGGTAGTCTGAAACAACTCCCACTAATGTCACATGGCAACGAAACATGTCACCATCCCGTGATGTGTCGGGAACCTCCACTCCAACCTCCTCAAGGAAGGCTACTTCATCCTTTATGAGCACCAAGACATGATTTGGATCCATAGGGACACCCTTCTTGGCACCAGGGGGCTTCATGTTGCCTCCCACAATGCCAAGCACGGATGTGTATTCAAGCTTGTGACGTTTTGACACAGGGGTGTTCACTGCCACCAGCAACCAGGGTGTACTGGAGCGCTCTGATTCATCAACAGGCACCTGTATTTCATGTAGACCCATTTCAGCAGTGGACAGCATTGGTTGCAGCATGATACGTGTATTTAAAAATGGGAATTTTTGACAAAAAGTTCCGCATTCACATGGCCATCCTTAGGATGATTTTCATAGCAGTTATAGCATCATTTTCGCGCTCCCTGACTTCTCATACTCTGGCTTGCTTGTGCCCCCCATCCTGCCCCCCCATCCAAGGCACTTACAATGAAGGGGTCTGTTATGAGCACAACGATGACGTTACGTGGTTCCTGCTTAAATCGTGGATCATTCTGTAGGACAGCTTGGACAGCCTTGCCATGTCCAATATCATATAGGCCATGAGGGTCTGCTACAGCATTCTGCTCGAGTCGGTTGAGCCAGTCACCATACTCTGCGGCAGTTGTGCTGTTGCTGTAGATACGTTGCAAATACTGGATGATGGAGCTGTACAGGAATGTCTTCTGGTGTGTTTCGTGTGCTTTGCCACATAGCTTGGATGTGCCAGGCACACAAGCGGGGCACGTCAAGGCCTTTGCATCCCCACGGTACACAAACCCACATGGACACATACCATACTTGTAGACAGTTGGCCAGCAACATGCCGAATGATCCTCAAGCATGGTAAGAGCCTGCCAAAATGTTTGCGGCAAGTACAGAGCTGCACGTTTGTGGGCCTCACTGGCCACATCTGAAGTAAAGTTGTCATATATTTGAAAGGACAGGTCCTGTCACACCGGGGCTCGATTCCTTCTGTCGAATGGCCTGTCCACAGGTGCTGAGGATGATCTCCTTAATCTCCAAGCTAGTGACGGAGCAATCTGAATCGGGGCATGACAGCGTTGCAAACAAGAGGAAGTGGAAGGCACCTACATTTAAGGCGATACAGGTATGGAGACAGCAGCAATCTACGACAGGATCTGCTGCACCACATAGCATGCATAGTCGACGCCAAATCAGTTTGCCTTCCAATCTGTAGGATTGCACAGAAGGTATAGAGTGTGTGGCTATTGTACATGTCATACCCACACATTAGGCAAGGCAGCATGTATGCTGGGATGACGAAGGGGTTCCCCTTCTTCCCCTCGTTCATTTCTTTGCGTGTAGAAAGGGCATCCTCCTGTGCGTTCATGTGACTGCTATTTTTTTCGAATGCATGAGAGGCTGAACAATGCATAAACCCTACTGCCATGGTTCCTGTGTTGCAGCATCAAAAGTCCCCGCCTTAGCTATGCTGCGAGTGGACATGGGAGAAGACTGAGCAGAAACGGGGAATGGACGCTGGGGCCAGAGGGGTTTGGGGGTGCAGGTGGGGCATGGGATGTGGCTAGGCTGGGTTGGGTGTGGGCTGGGGGGGCTTAGGTGGAAGTGGGGGGTGGGGCTGGAGGGGATGCCGCTGGGGGGAAATTGGGGGTTTGGGACAAGAGAGGGAGGATGGGGAGAGGGGCGGGGTAGGGATGTGGAAGCGTTGAGGGAGGAGGGTGGAGAGTGGATGGAAGGATGGGAAAGGGGTGGGGCAGGTACAGGGAGAGTTAGGGGGGAGAGGATGGAAGGATTTTGGGAGGGATATGTGGTGGAGTGCTGAAGGATGCTTGGAGGGCGTTGATAAGATGAGGTTTATGGGTGAGGGGCTACTGCTATTTGTATCACACCGCCTTCCATATCCTGGGGATGAGCTTTTTTGCATGCCCCGAGACATCACCGTCCCGATTCATATAGACCACATCATGGACAAAATCCGAACACGTCCTATCGTTGACGGCGGGAGGCGGGGGTAATCTGCACGGGTGGGTGGGGGTGATCCCTCACGGAGGGCAAGGTGTGTTTTGTATCCCACAGGGCACAATAGCCCTACATGAAATATACATAGCCGGCTGCACCGCTGCACAGAAAGAGTCCCAAATGTAATACACATGTACTGCATGTAATGCGGTACGGTATATACATTTTTAGTGTCTAGTGACAGGGCAGAGCCCCAGGGGGCCATGGAGAGTTGCTGTGAGTTTACAAAGATAGTGGAGGTATGCGCATTTGTGGGCAGGAATGCAAATTTCTCTTCTCCCACAGTTGTAAGTACCACCTTAGATCCCTCCTCATGAGATCATTTCAGGATATGACCACGTGTATGGTCCCTCTACTGTGAGCTAGTGCACAGCAGCGGGGGGCTAATGTCTGGACACAGTTTTGAATACCAGGAACGCCGTTTGGTAAACTGTTTCCTCGAGCATCACTGAATACGAAATGGGAAACCTCAATTTGACTACAGACTCAGTTGTCAGTTGCCGTATCCAACTACTCAGAGCGGCACTACCCATGGCTCTTACAACGGCTCATACCCAATTCCAACCAGCAAACTAACGCACTAAATTGCGACCGTAAGGATTCTCACACAACTGTGTATTCTATCATCAGCAACGGAAAGGAAAAACAACTTGTCCATGCCCTGCTTCATAACCCGCCTTCCAGTACGCATTTTGATGCTGAAATCCCTCAAGAAAGGCATGCACTACCAAGGCACTACCAATATATGAATATTGTCTAAGGTTTGGCACCACTGGTAAGGCGCGACCATTGCCCCCGGGAGGTTCCGGGATCGATACCCATTAGGGTCAAAGACTTTCCAATGGTAGAAGGCATTGCGCCCCTAGTTGATGATGGTGGTGAACTGGGATAAAGTTAACCTGCAAGCCGACCAGGAATGGGCCGCTGTCGACCCGACAGATTCCGTTGGATGCTGGTGGTGGATGCGGAACCTGAGCGATCCACTGAGAAGTTGATTAGGGTGACTAGATGAGGGTGCCCCGAAATACCGGGGAAGGCAGGGTTTCGCAGGGTAGCTGCCATGGGCGAAGATACACCCCCCTGTTTCACACATCATATGAATGAATTACCCCGCATGGATCTACCTGCTACCCTCCCCATGTGTAACATCCCTGCCTCCCATTTCCCGTTTTGGGCAGATGGAAAGCATCATCATCACAAGCATTCGGAGGCATATCACTGGTTTTCCAGCACCGGGGACTGCACCGACCGACTTAATTCCGTCCTTTGTGTCCGGCGGTTCCATCGGCATTGTGTCTGTGGGCAGGCAACAGCAAGCGAGTGTATCATCAGGATGACGGGACCAAAACGCGCAAGAAATATTTCGGACTAAACGCCTGACATATCGCACTGATATGCGTTCGCGAAAAATGTGAACTTCGGCCGTCGCGGAGCTCGCCCATCACTATCTAACCGCCTTGGCCAAATGTCGAGCATCACATTCAAGAGGTGCCCTGCTAAACAAGCCCAAACTCGCTCCATCTTCTCCTCTGACAGTAGTCATATGAATGCATTCCGGATGAACCGTAACCTTTGCGGGATACGCCACTCGCAATTAACTTAAGCAATTAATTTAAGCGTTACGTCCGTCAGGTCATTTCGTTCACAAAACAGCTACCACAAAAGCCACACGATGGCATCAACATAGACTTTTCATGTGTGCACGCATGGGATGCCAGTGCAGGCAAGCGCAGGTCGGCAGCATGTTAATGCCCACCGCAAACCACGGACCATGGCACAAGACCCCAATACAATTCCTAACAGGATTATGCGCTGCGGAAGTTACATACGAATATTTCTTTGGTTAGGTTATGCTTTTGCGAAAGCATGCATGGCTTGACAATCCACACTTTCGGCGAGGAGCAGCTCCTCTCCTATTGGCACTGGCACGATAGAAGCCGTGATCTCGCTCATCCGAGCTCTGTGTCCGGCGCCGAAGGCCATGGCTGCTGCTTTTGCTGAAACAGCGCCCTAAACGTACCATGGCACGAATGCTCCGCCGGGCTATCGAAAACTTTGATGAATTATGTTTCGTTTTGAAAGTAGTAGGTACAAGTGTGTGTGTGTGTTACATGGTTGGGGGTGCGTGACCCCATACCTGTAAGACTACCCATACGAGCCGAGGGCCCAAGGGCAATACTACAACGCCTAAAAGCCACGGAGAAAAAGGAAAAAACACCGCACATCAGCCCAGACTAACGTCCAAAGGGGGTAATTGAGTTTCGGTGAGCCCACATACGTTCCAACATCCTCGCCAGACGTGCGGGTTCCCATTGCATGGCCTCCAACATACTCTGTTGATGATCGAATCCCTCTTCAGCACGAATATCATTATAGGCTGGGCATTCCAATAACACGTGTTTTTCATCCTCAATTCGGCTATTAGGACCACAACAGTGGCAAAACCGCTGCCCCCTGGGGACATGGTACTTGCCCCTTCGTGCTCTGTTCGCCTCCAAAGCCCAGCAACATAAACGAAACTGCATTAGCTTACGATGTGCTAAACGAGGAATGAAAACCTTAGCATGTGTTGGCCACATGACGGCTGCGGCTCCCGAAAAGGGCAGCCCCATCCAGTGCTTATACTTCGCCATTTGCACTCCCGGTTGCTTCCCATCTGATGGGTACTCCTCTGGCAAGACAGTCAGACGCGTATGGTCCCAGCCGCTCATCAAACGCTCTCTTAGTGCCGTTATTATCGCTCCTTCTGGTAGAGGTCTACTCAACAACCAGTCAACACGCTCCTTTACCCCCACGACTTCTTGCGGTATTCCGCTCCAAAT
>NW_003307550.1:1020640-1059866 GCF_000143455.1 Volvox carteri f. nagariensis | reverse complement strand
TGCATTTAACAAGGTGGCAAAATGATCCCGAAATACATGCAAGTCATCAATCGCGCAACGCTCCTTGAGTTGCCCTCCCAAGGCCCGCCATAGTGCGCGCTGATCGTGCCTGCACCTTACCACGAACTCACGCATTCTCTCTGCATCATATGCTGCTCGGGCACGACGTTTGGCACGGTTCATTGCGTTACGTGCCTTGCAGAATGCTTCCCACAAGGGGCCTGACTTATTCTCGACCCTGCCAGGGCCAAGCCGCACCCTGCAGGCAAGCATGTGCTGCCGGACGCTTTGGCATTCCTCGTTCCACCATAATGCACCACCCCCCGCTTGCATACCCTCAGGCCTGCGACCCGCAAATACTCGAATCAGCACCTTCCGCAGGAGGGTACTAATGCGCTCCACCGACTCCGTGCTGTTGCAGGCCCCATTCGATAGGTCCGTGATCACCCCATTTAGTGCATGCATGACCTGGGATCCATCAGTGAACAGAGCAGCATAGTCACGATAACGGGAAATCTCAAACACTGCTCGCTTCTTTTGGCAGCACCCTTTGGCACTCGTCCCAGTTCCTCCTACAGCTAGACCAAGCACTAGCGTCACTGGACGGTGGTCAGTCGGGAACCAACCATCTGGCGCGAGTAGCTCGCCCACTCGCATCCAATAGGCATGGCGGAGAACACCGGCCGAACCTACGAAAAGATCAATCATGCTCCCACCTGCTTCACCCTTGGGGAAGGTCAGACGACCCTCCAAATCCCCAGAAACACGGCCATTTAATACCAGCAGGTACAAGTGGTACAAGTGGCAACCAGTGGTAATGCACCGCTATCTTGGAAGAGCAGGTGGCCAAAACGAGCTACCGTAAGGTTTCACACTTGCATCAGATTTAAAGCGAATGCAAAGGCTATTGTGAAATAAGTGGAAGTATGATACGGTGCAGGGATCCAATGGCCGAGCAACTTTTTGAGAGCAGTTGCAAGGTCTCCAAAACCGACGAGAAAACCATGTTGCGACAATACCACTTGGGCATGGCCTTGGCTAAAAGCTAAAGCCAGAAAGCCTCAAAATCACATTATACAAGCGTAGCTAAAGTTGTGGCAACTGCCTGAAGTCTACGTCATACCACTTCGTAGACCTTCGTACCTGGACAATAGCGGAACATACACCAGCCATTTAAAGGAGTTACCTTTTGCTTCGATCATAGTCTTCTGAATTAGCAAGCATAATCTTTTCAACTCATCCAGTTCTGCACTCTATATCACTTTCCTCAGCCATGGCGATGTGCCCGGGCGTTCTCTCGGTAACTATTGAGTTCGCTGAGGGTCTCCAGGATCGCGAATTTATTTTCAGGCAAGCTTATCTTTCGGCTAAATAAATCATCCACCCTTAACTTGCATTGCGCAAGGCATTCGGTTCGTCGCACGTCTGGCGTTATCAGCATACGGCCTCAAGCAACATCAGTTTTTGTAGCCTTTTCGATGCTGCCATCTCACTTCTTTCCTGCTTCTTGCGGCTCTTGATGCGCAGGCAGAGTCCGTACTGCATTCTGTCCGTGGGCACACAGACACATCGGACTCAAACTGCAACCCGGGCCGGCAAGAACCCCGTATGGAATGAGACCTTCCAGTTCAACATCGGCAACGAGAACGATCTCACCGTTGAGCTAAAGGTAGAGAACCCGAATCCGCTCTGTGGGAGAGCGTCGTTAGTTTATGTGCCCACACGCTGTCCCCCGTTAATATCGTTAGCGCGACACCTTGGCTTGGCTACAACAGGTGTTTTTTGGGGTCGCCCTTTCGGCTCGCCTCGGCTGCAGTAGCGACATGCGACCTCTGCGACTTTATTACCTTTTCAGCTTTTTGCAACGTCAGCGAGGCGCATGCCATATGCATCTATGCACGACGCCCTTTCGCACAGTGTTGCCTGCTTGCTGTTAACTTGAGCAAATTGGTCGGCGTTTGACGAGGACGACGCAAAACTTCTTCATATGCCTGTCCTGGCGTGTCAGAAGTCCACTTTTCAGGCTTTCTGCAGATGAAGCCCGGCGCTTTTGACATTAGGCTTACTAGATCTCGTTCGTTTTTTCTTTTCGTTCGTTGCGCACTATCTTCCATTTCTACTAACCCCCGTAGGATAGTGAGATTGGTCGAGATCCGAACCTAGGCATCGCCACCGTTAATTTGTCCCGAGTCCGGGAAATGGGCCAGGACAACAAACAGGTCCCTGTTATGGATATGCACAATATGGAGCAACACGGCATTTTATCGGTGTCGCTGAGGTGGCAGCCGGAAATGTACGGCGGCGGCATGACGGGCCAGCAGATGTACGGCGGTATCCAGCAGGGCATGTACGGCGGCGGCATGATGGATCAGCAACAAATGTACGGCGGCGGCATGATGACGGATCAGCAGCAGATGTACGGCGGCGCTGGTGGCGGCATGATGATGGGGGGACAGATGATGGGCAGTGGCGACGAGTATCGGCCGCCCCACCACCATCACCAGCACCACCAACGCCGCCCCGGAGAGGTTGTGGAGGAGTACGTGGTGATCGAAGAGAGGCGATACGATTAAGCTGCCATCGCACTTCGGCTGCAGGTCCTCCATCGTCGTCCTGGGATACGAAACACTTGTTTATAGTTCAAAGCTCATATAGTGGAAGCATATTCATAATCGAAGAGTACCTGAAATGGTGAGAACATTTGAATTTGGAGCCTACAATCATTTACGAGTAGTACGTTAATAGTGAATGTTATCTAAATGTTGTCTTACAGGGAAGCTGTCGAGGTATAGGATTACCAGCCTACCATTCTACCTTCTCGGCCTTTAAAGCATGGGATTTTGTATTCATAAACCCTTTGTGTTTGTCGGAAAGGCTGCGAAGTCTGTTATTGTCCGTCAGCTGTCATGTTTTCGTTGCTGTAGATAGGCGGAGCCGGCTGGCTGCAGGTCGCCACGAGCATTCCTTCGTTCACAGTCATCTACTGATGGCTAACGGAAACGCAGTATAGGACATGTTCACACTTGTAGTGCGCCGTTTCAACATGTAAAATGATGGTATGCAGTCCTACTTGCGTTTTACCATGTGATGAAACGGGAGAACTTGTGCTTTGAATGAAGGAACGAATGAATGAGGTTACTACGCCGTTGTAATTGAATCGTCGGTGAATACATCTCAGCCAACACTGCCGTATTGAGGGCCGAAGCCATGCCACGCAAAACCCGGAACCGACTGGCGGCGCACTGCACGGCCCTACCATATAAGGGGGGGTGAGCCATACCCTTGGACTCTTACGGGGTCCTGGTACCGAAAGAGGATGAAAATGTTGTCGGGGGAAACTAAACCGACGCAGGGCAGGGGCATACGTAATACATAGCTGAACACCACCAAGGAGAACTCAGGCCAGCTCGCTCGAAGCCTTAACAGCGCACGCGGGCCTCCTTATGCACCGACGTCTGAGTTCTGCTCGGGAGGAAAACAAGGTCGCATCAGGCCCCGCATCGGTGACCAACTTCAAACCGATGCAGGATGATCCCTGCGCGCGTCCTTCATGCACCGTTCCGCCAGGGAAAGGCGGGAAACGAGCTGGGCTGAACCGCACGAAGACCGCGCTAGAAGTGGGTGGGGTTTCGTTGCCTCCTAAGCTGGCTGGCTTCTTTTGCTGGAACGCAAAAACGACTTGTTGTTTCGTTTAAAAAACAATGTCTTTGTCCGCCAACCCCGCGATTCGCAGGCGTACAATGTGTACATAATCACATCGTTTCACACACGCGCCAATGCCAACAGCTCCAGCTATGCTCCCAGATTGCGATGATCAAACCGGATAGCGATGGTCACCGCATATCCCAAAAGGCCGCGTAGTCCGCACCCGGCAACTGCACGTATTGGGGCGTGTTAGGCAGCAGGACCGTAGTGGGGGATAGCAGGAATGGATTGCGCGCGTAGCTCAGACAAACTCAGGAACACCCTGTCATACATGCAATATGCTCTACAGTACGACAGGTCCGCTGGCCGTATGTCAACTATCTTAAAGGCGGGGATACCGTGCTTACACATCTACACCACCTAAATCCAAAAATTACTGCATGGACGACGTATGGCAGTAAAAACAGCCAGCACATCAGCAGGGGTGATAGAAGTTATCCTATAAATGCTAATCGCCCGTTCCCATGTCGCAAGTTCGCATTTGCATGTCAGGCGGCGGCAGCTAGGCTGTGCAGCCACGTAGCTACCGCCGCCTGACATGCAAATGAGCGATTAGCAGGCATGTCATGTGAACTTTAAGCAGCAAAGCCAAGCGAAGATAGGTCACCTTGGGCGTGGCGGATGTCGTTACGATAGTCTCCGCTTCAAAGGACACCGCTACGGTGCGCTGTACGAAGTCTTCGTAGCCGGCTCTGCCGACCCACGGGTCACATCCAGGTGGCTGTCTGCGTGCGACGTGGCTGCATTGTAGCTCCCTGAGGATGTCAAATGCAGCCTCAATGTAGGCGTCGTCTCTGCCCGCATATGAATATATATGTGATGACAGATTGGCGGTAGATGGTGCAGGGCAAGGGGTGGTGGTTAGGGGCCCGGGCGGGGTGAACGTACAATACATAAGTAACTGCATGAGGAGGCAGTGTGCTACTACAAGGCACCTTTTAAATGGAAAAACGATGAGAGGAGGCATCCAGCTGAGAGGAGAGAGAGAGCATGCACACTGTGGGCATTGCTTCGCCATGCTAGCTAGGCAGCATATACTTGGCATGGCGCACCATCGCCCACTGCGCAACAGCACATGTCTGTGAGCCCACATGATGCAATACACACGCACACACACAACAATACACACACAACAATACACACACAACAATACACACGCACAACAGTACACACGCACACACAGTAAGCTGCCCACCTGAACATCCTGAACAGCCGCACTCCCCGGGAGGGTGACCGGCTCAGCAGCAGGGCGCTGTCCGCCCCGCTGCACGCCATGTGCGCCTGAAGCTGAGGTACCCACAGAGGCCACACCGAGGAGATGGGCCCACGGTCACGCACCACGTACTGCAGCGGCAGTATGTCGTACGTGCGACGCATGCATGTCGTACATGAAAGCGGTACCCCGTGCATGTACATACATACATACGCACTATGGGTCAATGTTGGTCGTCACTTGGCGGTCAGAGGAAGGACGAGCGAAGGGACGAAGGGGCGAGATGCGAAAAGCGCACGGAGGTAGGAGTAGGGACGTTCGTTCGCTGCGGAATTGCTTGAGGGACGGCGGAGTCGCAATGCGGAATTCCATTAACACGGGCCATTGCTTGGATGTCATGACGTGGATGGCAGGCATGCTGACGGGCGCGCACGGGTGGCGGACGGCGACGGTATACGAGCTGTTAGACGCAGGCCACACATACAGCAGGCGGTAGCAGCAGTCGCGCAGGCCGTACACACACACAAGCAAGCTTTCCTCATCTCCGCAGGCCCACCTACCTACCTACCTACCTACCTACCTACCTACAAATGCATGACCCAAACAACTCCTTCCCCGTTTCATCGGCATGGATGCATGATACCCGGCGATACCCCACTGCATGCCACTCTGCTGCTGTCGTCTTGACTGCACCTCTGCCGTTTCCGGCCGTTCCCTACCTCATATCCTACACATCTTCCGGCCCCCCACTACTTCTCCCACTCACTCACGTCAATGACGAGACCGCGCTTCCGCGCCTTCCTCTGGCTTTTGGACACGAACGGACAGTGATTCTTGACCTGTCGGTGATGGTGGTGCATATGCACATATATAGAGAGATACAAGTGCGCGCATACATCTGTACATGTCCTGCCTTTAGCCTGCCTTGGTACCGGCCGTTGCCACAGAAGGCCATTAGAAGATACCAACTGAATAACAGGTAGTAACGTAAAAGGTAACTGCAACTGAACGAAAGGTAACAACTAAAAAAGGAAGTAGACAAAATTGAAAAGATGACTGGAAACCTGCGTGTGGTGGATTGCCTCACCTCCACGACCTCCCGCAGCTGAACAACGGCCATCACCGTGTCCAATCCTCGAGCTCGGCAGGCTAACGGGCCCGCCGCGTGGCCGTCGTCTTCGGTGCCAACACCGTCATACCTAAGCCGCAGCAGCTCGGTCACCAGCCAATCCAGCGCCGCATCCCAGCCACACGCAAACAACGGCGGCGGCGCATCGCGAGACGACCCAACGGGGGGCCGCATGGGCAAAGTACGGATGCCGTCGCCACTGCTACGAGTTCCAGTCGTAGTGAAGGGGGAGCTGCTGGCCCCACGGTATTGCGGGTGTGTTGTGGCTGATGGCGCGAGCCTTGTAGCGCCACCGCCGCCAACGGCACCACCACCGTTGCTGCCATCACTACCACTGCTGCTGCAAGTGCCTAAGATGGTTGATGTTGCCGTCGGGATGTTAGTTCCCGTCGTCGTTGCCGGCAGTGACAGCGCCGGTTGCGTGTGCCGTACCAGCGCTGCACGGAGTACGGCACGGGCCACCCCATGCGCCGCCTCACGCATGGTTTGTGACGCCGCCGCGCCCCTACTGCCCTGTTGGCCCAGTATGACCTGCTGGCTGTTGACTGCGGCAGTCGACCGCATCAGTTCGGCTCGAGCTGCCTTCAAAGCAACCGGAGGGGAGCGCATGGTGGGCGAGCGGGTCGCGAACAAAGCATCGCAATGCAGACGCTTGTGTGTATCTGTACGTATGTATGTATGTGTACGTGGAGAGCTCTGATGAGGGAGCCCAAGGGCCCGGAGGAGACCGAGGGCTGTGTGTCCGGGTTAATGGATTAAAAAAAGAAATCCAACGACTGTGATCCCATCATCACCCAACACGAGAAAAGAGAAGAAAGCTATGTCCAACTAATTGAGCTACACCGACCAGCTGGCTAGTAATCCTCACTGATCTTCTTCGCATGGGGGCCCCCCATTGAACGTTACTGGCCGCTGGGTCAGATATATGCGTGTGTGTGTGTGTGTGTGCTTCTTCAACTCGCAACTACCAACTTGCAAAACCCACGTACCTCAACGTCCCGACGGGTAATGAGAACATTATGTGTGATTAGCGCGTCGGGGGATGCCCCTGCTGTCCCACAGTGGTAGTATGCAGGAGCGATGGGATGGAATCTGGGCTTAAACAAAGCACTCGCGAACGGAAGGATATAAGTAACATAATGAAAAACGTTGCGCCGTCCCGCACTCCAATGAACCCCAATGATAGCCCCAGCACCCGTTTCGTTGAGCACCTCCAGTCATCCACCGGCCGGTGCCCCCGGTGCTCCCGGCCCGGCACCATCACATCCGTTCAGTGGTCTGCGAAGACCCGCTGAGGAACCAGTTTGTCTGTATGTGCACGTGTCAATTGCCTGCTATTGCTGCTGCTGCTATTGCTGCTCACAGACATGTGCGTGGTTTGCCTTAAAAGGGCGGGTTGACGACACGCACCCACCCACCCACACATACATGCACCGAATTGCTGGACGTATTACTGGTGTATTATATATCTTCCATTTGATATATGTTTTAAATTTTTTGACACACGCACCCACCCAAACATACATACTTAACATACACACGCACCGAGGGGGGGCAGCTCGTGCGGCTCGACACCCCATTTCCGCGGGTCCGACAGGCAGAGCAGGCCCACCTACATACATACATACGTACGTACGTACATACGGACAGGGATACAGTGGGGTACAGCGGGGGGCACAAAACTCCAACCAGACTGAACACACGACCGACACATACAGGCAACCCACTAGCCAACCACCCCATCCCTGGAAGCGATTTTTGTGGCGCGATTTTGTGGCATTATTGAGCTCGGGTTACGGGAAACAGAAACCGAGTGTCACCTTACGCCCTACGACGTAATCAAGGAAAAACAAACACCGGTACCTGCGATACATCGAGGAAAATGTGATAATTGCTGAGGGAAGCAACGTAAGGGCGAGCCTAATCCACCGACTTAAGGGGGAGCTGCTGAATGGACATATGTGTGCCAGAGGGATGACATTAACAGCCCACACTGGAATGGTGTCAAGAAATGAGGGTTACCAACTAATTAACAAACTAAGAAATTATACCTACAACCGTACTCCTACAAAATCCTCAATAGCGAAGTCTCCCCCCCCCCTGACGCGCGACAACCGACAAACGAGACAGCGCTAAACGCAAATTCACAAACTCACACAGAATACTGTTCTCCAAGGGTATCTTCACACAGCGTTGAGTTCATAAAGTCTATCTACAGTCTTCGTCAGTTAACACTCGGCAATTCGGGTCACGCAGCAGTACGGCAATGGGAAGCGCACAGTAGTTTGTTTGCTCACCTCCTCAAGCTGCGAATCGGGATACAGAGTGGCTAGTGTGGCTACAGCCGCCGCTTCCTGTGGTTGATCGGGCGGGGGGGGCACCCACCGTCATCCATCCATCCATTCATATATCCATTCATACATCCATTCATTCATCCACCCATCCATCCATCCATCCATTCATTCATCCATCCATCCACCCACCCATTGATACATGCAGTCCATGTCCACCCCGTAGTCATATTATGCACGCGAAGGGGATGCCCATGAGGATGGATGTGGGGGAACATGGTTGTACGGGAGAGAGGTGCCCTGAGGTGTAGTTTTTGAAGTGCGAGGAGGGGAGGGGGAAAACGCACGCAGCAAAATAGAGCTGCTGTGTATCGATCACACGTACAGTGTACGGATGCACACGGACTTTCATACCCAGCTAGCTGGCTAGCTGGCTGGCAACGCACCTGCAAGGTGCCCCACAGCAGCCGCATCCGAACAGCTCCCGCTGCGCCCACCGCCAGAGCAGCCAGCTCGCTGATGCGTCGCCGGTCTGTAGGACCACACAACAATAACAGCTGTCTGTCTGTCTGTCTGTCTGTTCAGGAACACACAAACGCACGTACATATACGATGCACCACTAATACAGACAGACAGACAGACAGACGTAGATAACGGCTACGCGCATGACAATGGATAGGACAGCCAAGCAAAGCGTTCCGGTCTTTTCTGCAGCACAATGTCGCCGCCAGTGCACTAAACGTCCACTACCGTCCCTACACCCATCTGCCGACATAATGTCGGCACGCACCTGCCCGGCTCCATCCCTCTTCCTCATCCGCCTCCGCCGCACCACCTCCCCCTCCTTCAACTGCACTTCTGCTGCGGCCCCTTACACCACCACCGCTACCGCCGCCAGATGGGCGGCCCGCCCAGGACCGCCCAGACTCTGCCTTCATCCCCTTCGTTCCCCTCGCTCCGATGCCCTCAAAACACTCTTCCAGCGGCGCGGACTCTCCCTCCGCTGTTCCCATCGCCGCATTGTACTGCAAGCGGGCCGCCTCATTGAGCTGTAACGCCTCGGTTTCGGAGCGTTGGCCGTCGGCGGCTCCCAGAGGGGAAGGAGGCGGAACGTACGGCGGCTGTAGCAGGTGGGTGTAGGCCTGTACGACGCCCAGCTCGGGATACTGTACGGCGGTTTTTTACACGTGGTGCTTGTAAAAGCGAGCAGGGCCAGACAAGGCCAGGGGTGGTGCATGCGAGCAAGCAGGGCGGACCGGCGGGCGTGCCATAGCCGTAGCGGGCCGGCGGTAGCGGAGGTATTGCACAAGGGGGAGACTAGACAGGCCGACTTTGTAAGGGACCTTCACTTTCCCAACCCGGTGATATTTGAGCAGCGCATGTAGCGAAACGGCGAAATTCGGGCCCCAGATGGCCCCAGAGACTTTTTAAAACTCGTAGATGATGAACAGCACGAGGCCGGCCCGTTCGGCAGTTACATATACGGGTGGCTATGATGGCAGTACGGCAGAACGAGATGTGGAAGGGCTGTGATGTCCAGGTATTTTTGCATTTCCGTGCATTTGCAGCCGCCGTGCACGTGCCGACCATGAAAACTCGGGCAGAAGCACGATGGGCTCGCGTGGGTCGCAGTGTTTCACTGGTGGCGTTGAAATATAACCCAACAACGTGCCCATCGTGCTGTTTGCCGTCCGACCCACCGATGGGCCACGACAGCCGTCGACAGCCATCCACAGTCACACCTGTGACTAATAGCACCATATGCCAAATCCTTATCATTCTCACAACCCCCGTCTGTGTTACTAGTGCTACACGTACCTGCGGCCCCCCCACGACTCGCGATGCAGTTTGGTCTCGGAGCCCCAGTGCGTCCTTCAGGCGGCTGGTGGTGAGACGACCGCCATGAAGAGCCGACCAGAGGGCCGTGTCCTGCCGTACATACCTGCCGTACGTACGTACATACATACATACGGCCCACAGCCACAGTTAACGAGTTGTAGCGTTGTAAGCTCAGGACCCAAAGAGATCGCGAATCGATAATGCATGCGTGCAGAAAAAAAAGTGAGGGGCCAACGCGCCGAACGTGCTGACGACGAACTACGAGGTTGATTTGCCTGAGGTCGATTTGTTGGGGGATATACGCGCTCAGCCTTGCCCTGGTTCTGGTCTCGCTTTTCTGGTTTTGCTGTGTCCAGCTGCACCTATGCGCATAAGCACCTGTACGTGGCTTCGCCTGCTAGAACCAACAGCTCCACTGGCGGAAGTGCCGTATAGTACGACATTCGTCTCAGCGAGCCAGGCGAGACGGCCTGCGGCAGGTACGTATGTAGGTATGTAGGTAGGTATGTAATTACACGACAGCGGTTACCTGAGGAACAGCATCCGGAAGCACTGCAACATGTTTTTTTTATAGGAAGTCAGTGCAAAGGCCTGATGTTTTTTCTTGTCTTGTAAAGTGGCTTGGCGGTATTATTGGGCTTGGCGGTCCAGGGGCCCCAGGACACTTAGGCTATCGCGGCAAGCTATGTCCCCATTCTGGCCGTTAAGTAATTTCCGAGGATGCGAAGCACAACCGGTATACACGCGGTTCACTGGACCAGACTGCGCGGTCGTTCAAGGGGGAGGCTGGGAGCGGGGCACAGACTGCCCTATAGCCTCCGGTTGTTGCAAGATTAGGTTAACAGGGTGGCTGGGGGGTAAACTAGGGAAGTTTAACCGGGCGGCGTGCCCCAGACCCCGCCCTCGGACGAGCCCCCTAGCCCCCTCACACACCTGTCAAGGCTTGGCTCCTACGCTATAGGTGAAGGACCCTAGGATGGTACTTTTCGCTTACCCCCCAGAACACATTGGGCAGACGACTCTCTGGTCCGAGAACACTGCGCCACGGTGCATCTCCTGCAGGGGCGCGGGCCGAGCTACCCCGCGACGCAAAGGTGACTGCGTGGGTGGCCCGTCGCGTGAGATGTGGCTGCTGGCTCGTATGTGGCGAAAGCATTGTCCCCTGCTTCACGGTGTGCTCTCTGTTTTCTGCCTAATAGTTGTGCTGTTACTGCTTGCTTAGCTCTAAATCGGCCATTCTAGGTTAGACTACTCCACAGCCTAGCTTAGCCTATCGACGTCATGACCGATAGCAGCAAATCACAGATTTCAGAGGTAAGTGGTGCATATTTAAGGCTAAATATGCCTAAAACAACATCAGTCAGCTGATTCTTTGCGGGGCCTCCGTGTAAGCAATTAGCCCTGGGCTACCGTAAATCGCAACAGAGCTTCGCAATTATACAATAAGGAATGATACAGAATTTGAATCCGCAAAAGCCTAAAATTAGTATGTGTCTGGCTGTAAAGTTCGTGGCCTGTTTCTAACTGCTGCGTCCGTACTGAACTACTGCCGTGTGTCTTTTAAACCTACGCCTCCCATGCAAGCTTGCAAGGTCCTCCCGTACCAACGTTTATATGTACCCTGTGTCCACGTATTCCTCCACACGCGCGCTTAAGGGTGCCTGCGTCTCTATCCTCCCTTCCTCCAGCGCAGCATTTCGTAACCATGTCTAAGGAATGAGTAGCACAGTAGCAGTTGCTCGTCTGGTGGATGGAGTGCAGCTCTAAAGGCACGAAAGTGTCGGCTGCTTGACATTGTTATTGCTACAACAGCTGCTGGTTGCACGCACGCGAAGTAAGCGACAATGCGTGCAGGGTTGCAGACCTGCATTACTTATTTTAAGCTTTCTGTAGTGCGAAGTAGTTATACTTATGCCGTATGCAAATTGCAAGTGTATGTGATGTCCAGCTTGACGTGTAGGGAGAAGAGTTAACCCGGACATTACCGCTTGCACGCCGATACGGCAAAAGCCCATGTCACGTCATTCGCTTGTTGTCTCGCGCGTTACATCCTCACGTAATGGTTTCATGCCTACGCAGCTTAACCGACCATTAGACATCAAGCGGTTAGCATTACGCAAGCATCTTGCTGTGTCAACTAAGAAAAAACAACATTGACTTCAGCAACACCACCGCAACTCATCGCAGACCACTAGACGCCTCTCAGGCGTACCCACCAGCAAATGACACGGCATACAATTAACCTCCGTCTGCAAAAACAATAGCGTCGTACCACCTGCGGATTGTGGTATACTGCCATTTTGAATCCTGCACATGCTAACTCACATACTAGCCAGTACGTCTCCTTACGAGCACTTCTGTGCAACAAAATGTTCAAGATAAAGCGAAACATAATCATTTGTAAGATATCATGCAGTATCTAGCCTGCTGCTCACAGGCTTAGGACCTGATGGACTTCACCCTTTCGATTTTTCAAAATGGGTTGATATGTTGACCTGGTCGACCTGCTAGTCCCCACCAGACCCAGGCAGCAACAATACGAGCCTTCATACTTCATACTTCACACTTCATACTTCTACTGCCCTCCCTAGGATCTTTTATTGAACAAAACGAAAAAAAAGATATCGGGCCATCCTCGTACGTCCGCCGGCCTCGCATCCTCCGATAAGAATTCGACAAGGAACGCGGGTTGTACGACGTTGCGGGTAAAAGGCTGAGCACTGTCCTGATGGTAAGGGGGCGTACCTACGCCCTACGAAAGGTGTGTCCACACACTCAGGGCAGCGTCAGCGGGTCCGCATTCCCTGCCTGTGCGCAAAGCTTCCTGAGGTACTTCTCAGCGAGGACGTTGAATTCATCGTCACTGCACGGGCCAATACCGGTGAGCGCAGGCTCGCACATTCCGTAGCCACCCTGCGCAGTGAAGTACAACAAGGTCAAAGCTTTTTGATGGATGATGGAAGACATGATGTTGAAGGTGGCTCAATCAAAAAGGTGTTTGGCAACACCTATCAACATCTTACTTAAATAATTTAAGACAGTATTACTTGCCCCTTCCCTTCCCTTCCCATACAGCTCAACAATCGCCCTTCAGCCATGGCATTGCCTCGCTAAGCCACCGTCCGGTGTTGAAGCAAGCTCAGTGCCGTACATGTTTGACCAGTACAACATATGCTTTTGCGCTAACCCTGTCTCTCAACAGGCAATTTCTTCCTATCCCTACCGAAATGTAGCCCCGGGCTTGTGTGAGGCACTGGTCCTTGTTGGTTGTGTAGCAGTTGCCGCCTAGCCGGTCCAGCGGGTTGGCGGGGTTGTCGCCCGACTGCGACCCCAGGGTCGGTCGCGGACAGTCGCCGCTGGCACGGAGACAGGCGGCCTCCGCAATGGCTGAAGCCGCGGTGTCCGACCAGTCAAGGCAGGACTTCTGCAGGAGGCTCCTCCTGCAGGAACCCACCACATCGTGCCGCCGTTCAGCGGCGGCGTATCGTAGAGGTGGTCATACACATGCAAATAACATGACAAAGCAAAAGACGTGTTCAAGACAAAAGGAGCCCGGGAAGCTCGTTGTGTCAGTGGGCATGGGCGAGTGCAAACATGGCCAGGTCCGCAAGGGTTTGCCAGCACATTAGCTGTTTATGATGCACGCCGACTACTCTTCGTTTGTGTCCCAGCTGGGAGACTCCATTCCACCATTTCTTAGAGTGTTCGTTCGCCCACATTCACCTGACGTCCGCCCCCTGGTCGGCATACGTGGCGAGCAGCGGAAGGAGGAGAAGGAGCAGGAACAGTGAAGTGGAGGGAAGAACACAGCCCATCATGCCGCGGCGTGGTCTCTTCGGAGTGGGTCGAAGCAGCATAGCTGATCAGAAATGTGGACAACACTACCAGCACAAATTGGGCACCTAGATATATCCCCTCGCTGTACCCTAAAACCCTAAGTTTATGTACAGTAAATCACCCTCAGGTGATCTTGCTAAGTGTGCTCGTTCTGAATGGGGTCGTGGCGCAGATTATATATATGCTTCCATTGCATGGCGTCATTTGTACGGGCTCAATGTACGACGTCATTGGATTGGAGTTGGACGGTTCGATCGCTAAGGTTCTACGCTTTATTTCCAAACTCATCGAACACCTCCAAAGTCCGACGGTCCGAAATTATAAAACTGCGTCACCAGGATGCGCCTTGGTGCTGGTGGGCTGTAAGGGCTTCCAGGTCGTGACATTTCGGAACATGACCTCTAAAACAAGCTCGCTGTAATCCGGCGCCGTTAGATTGTTAGAGTTGTGTGGCGCGACACTACTCTTGGTTCGGCTGCTGCAGCCGAAGTAAGCTGACGTTACACATTGCAATTAACATAGATGTAGCCATCCTCCCAGCTCCGGCCGCCGGGGGGCCCCTTCGGGCTGTGGAGAAGCTTTCGTACGGGGTTGTAGGCGGATAGTCCTATTCCTGCATGCGCGTCGGTTTTGGGAACCCTGTTCCTGGTTTCGGATTTCGGAACGTCCCGAAGTGCCCAAAGCGTTAGCCGTTGCCTGCTGGGGTCCCACCGGGTTTACCTGGTCGTTATCTCGAAATGTTGGTTACCCTACCGAAGCAACCGGTTGGGTTCTAGCCAACCGGTCGATTACCGACGGTCGGAGGAGGGAGGGATGTACGGAGGGAGCTAGATGTACGGAAAAGGAGGGACAGTGGGAGGGAGGGAGCGCGTGGCGTATGGGGAGAGGGGTGTATGAAGGGAGGGGTGGAAGGATAGAGAGAAGGGTGTATGGCCCTATGACATACATACATTCGACCGGTCACCGATCGGTCACCGGACCGAACCGGTTGGTAGGGTGGGGTCTCGGCAGGGTTACCCTACCGAAGGGTTACCCTACCAAGTACTGCGCTTCCATACCATAGATCAAGTATGCTTACTCCACTAATACCTATCGGCTCTGCAATCCATGGCACGGGAGCGAGAGGTCAAGATCTCCCATGTCGCCACCGCTTTCGGTCGCATGAAATTGTTGTGGCATGAAATTGTTGTGACGTGGCGAGGCGGACAGGGGCTAGCTGCTGCTTATGGGGACTCTTCTCCTTTGCGAGGGGGTGCGGTGGGACAGCGCGGATAGGCGTGAAACAGCGCGGCCTCAGCGGTGTCCACGAAAGACACACCCACCAATCGTACCGCAACCTTCCGTCGCCAAATCGTCAACTGAACGAATGACCGCCGTATTCAACGCATCACCGCGCAGTCACTCAGTCTATCACAGTTTTCCAATACTTCGACGTTTCACACACCGAGGTAGAGGCACTGGGGTACTGGCAGCTAGCAGTGGCTATGGCAAGGTCGGCAGGGGGCCATTACAGACCCAGCGGCATCAGCAGTTCAGAACCCGTAGCAGCAGCAGCAGCAGCGGCAGGAATGGCAGTAGTAGTAGCTTCAAAAGAAAACTGGTCGCCGCAGAACATAAGCGCTGACATTTACTGCGCATATATTGCGTTTCCCCTTCACCGTGATCGGTGGTAGTCTGGAGGGATGTGATGAGATCCATTGCAGTCGATTGGGGCGCGGAGGGTGAGAGTGGCGGTGTTGTCGACCCGGCGTAAGGACAGCGCAAGGCACCTTCGTCTCCCTCTTCCCTTCCAAACTTCGCGAACACAAACTACACTCACACACATACAATCACACATCTCCAGGCTTTGCTCCTCCCAGCCCACCAGCTGCTGCTGCTGCTGCCAACACACCCTCAGGCCCCCCCCCTCGGGACAGCTCCAGGTCGGGCGGGACAGCTCCATGGCATTTGTTCGGGAAGGGTCTGGTGAATGTACGGCAGCGCTCGTTCTCTGACTCTCAGCGATTTAACTCTCAACCGTGCACATCGCCAAAGAGGTGGCCGCAATGGCCTCCTCAAACCGCAACGCACACCTTCGGGTTCCCTCTCTCTCTCGTTCCCCCTCTACCAAAGCCTCCGACATACCTACCTCGCCTCAGCCAAACCCCACCTGGAGATACAAACCGTCAACCGCCAACCGTTGCACAAGACAGCATATCATCTTCCGTACCGACTCAGACAAGGGCCACAAACAACACCAGAAACGCAACCAAACAACCTACAACCGACCGAGCAAACCAACTAACCACATCCTTCCCGGAGTCCTCTTACGATCCACCTTCGGACTTAAAAACCTTAGCCGTGCCGTGTGCTCATGTACGTGTCATGTAGCGCACCATCACGTAATCGTCAACAACTTCCAAGCAAAACTCTCTCTCTACACACAAACAGACACACACGCACACACTTCTGATTTTATACTTTGCATGGAACATCAAGACAGACAGCAGTGGCTCTGTGGGAAGCTAAGTCACCCTGATGACCAAACCAGGACAGACGGGCGGCAGCTACCGACAGAGCTCCTACAGCGCGGCCAGGACGCACTCGTGTTGCGTCAACAGACAGCGAAAGATCGAAACAAAGCCCAACTTAGGCCTCCCCCTCCCCCTTCATACACACACACAATACAGGCCCTTCTGCAACTGGAGCAGAGTGCTTCGGCGGTCTTCCCGATGGGCTACACGGTTAGGTGCCCCAGTCGGTGTCAGGCCAGGCAGATGTGTAACAAATACACACACACAAACATCTGCGCGCGCCCATTCCGTTAACTTTTCTCCCCGACAAATGGCGAAATGGCAACCTGAACCTTTCGCCTGACAACCCGAAAACAAAACGAATGGCACACACACGCACACACGTACATACACACGCGTACATACACAGACATGGACACGGCAGCACACTGGTATCTCTGTTGTGCTAACCATCACGCAACCCCCCTGCACACATCCGTCATACAACCCCCCATCCCCACCTGCGACTTCTGCACGCGAAAACCTGCCACACGCGGTAAGTAAGTGCTGACGCTTCTTTGACGAGCCGGGCCCCACTCCCCCAACTCTTCCCCTCCCCAATCACGAAACCCTCCACATCCGCACATCCACACAGTACACCTCCGCGTCGCCGTTCCCTCTGCGTCCCCACCTCCTCTCGCTCAACCAATGACTCCACCACATCCACATCTTCTCCCTCCACTCTAAAACAATGACCCACATCCAATCCGTCAATACCCCACAGCCCCTAGGACCCCCAACCCCCCTTGTCCGCCCGCAAGACAGGATGAAGGCGCATCATCTCCCATATATCTTCATTCTCCGCAGACAAGACGTACAGACGCACAGACGCGCTTTACTTCTGGTCCCCAGACCCTGCATCCGTGGACGATGATGAGGAGGAAGAGGAGGAGCCGCTGCTGGCGCTGCTGCCGCCGCTTCCCGACTGCTGTGAGAGCGTCTCCCCGATCTTCATGGACGCCGTGCTGAGCGCCTGGATCTTGGCCTTCAGATCAACGAGATCCTCCGCCTGTTGTAAGGGACCCGGATTGCAGGTGAGGTGAGGTGAGGTGGTTGCATGGCAGGTTCCAGGAAGCAGCAGCCAACATGTTGTCCGGGGGGGGGGTCCTCACACCATTTGCAGCAGCTCTCCCCTGTGGCTTTGCATCCCCCCCGACCCCGACCCCGACCCCGACCCCGACCCGTCCGCTTCTTGAACTGAACCTCGCCAGCCGCCAGTCACCCCGCCGTCTATGCTCACAACCTTAAATCGAAAACATTTCCCAGCCACCAACTGTCAACCGTCAAACCCCAAGGCGCTATGATGTACTGTTCACCCCGACCCACCTGGGAGGCAGCCCGGCAGTCCGCGATGGCCTTGGTGATCTCGTCCACAACCGCCTGCGACAGATAGCCAGTGAGCGCATAGTTGGGAATTGAAACAAAGGCTGCGTTTGCGTCCGTCGTCAAGGGGATGTAGCACATTGCCGATACAGGTATTCGTTCAGATGAGTGATAAAAGAGTGATAAGAGTGAGAAGGGAGATAAGGGTGGAGAGCTGGAGTGGGCGACGAAGGGGGCGCACAGGTCCCCCAACACCTCCTGCCCCTTCTCTTTCCCCCCTCCACCCCCCATCCTGGGACCTCAGATCCGGAGAGGGGATCCCTTGCACGACAACTTGCAATTTTTAAAGCGTAACGCAAATTATCTAAACCCGACGATACCCCACATCCCGACTCCGCGGCAACCCCCCGAGCAAAAAGTGCCCCATAACCCTCCCTCCCCAGCCACTTCTCCCTCCCCTCGGCGCACAAGACATACAGACCTACAACGCACCTGGGGCAACTTGGACTTGTACTCGCTAAGAGATTTCTCCGTTGAGTAAATTGCCGTGTCTGCCTCGTTCTTAGCCTGGGGGGCCGGGAAGGGGGGGGGCCGGGGCGGAGACCAAGAGCGGCTGAGCGGCTGACCGACTGAGGCAAGGCAGGGTACAACACACAAAACCACCAGCCAGCCAGCCAGCCAGCCAAGACACACGCCGCCCTTTCTTCTCGGGTTCGTTACAACCGCTTTCCAAGCTTCTTTTTAAACACTCAAGAAAGGATCGACATGCAGATTTGGATCCAGATTCAGATCCACTTTTCGCGCACCTCAATCAGCTCCTTGCGTGTCTTGTCCTTCTCCGCATACGTCTCAGCATCGCGAACCATCTGTTGGATCTGATCCTCACTCAAGCCGCCGCTGCTCTGGATGCGGATAGACTGCTCCTTGCCCGTGGCCTTGTCCTTCGCGGACACGTGCACAATGCCGTTGGCGTCGATGTCGAACGTCACCTCGATTTGCGGCACACCGCGAGGAGATGGAGGAATGCCCACCAGGTCGAACTGGCCGAGCAGCTTGTTGTCCGCCGCCATCTCGCGCTCGCCCTGGAAGACCTTGATGCCCACCTGGGGGACGTTGTGGGTTCGTTAGGACCGTTAGGACGCGGGGGAAAGAGGAAATACGCAGTATGGCACGTCTGTCTGTGTGTCTGTCTGTATGTGTCTGTATGCATGTGTGGACGTGTGTCCCGAGGTCACCAAAACAACAAACACCAAAGGGCCTCCCCGAAACCAAAACCCTCAACCCCCCCCTTTCCCCCCTCCCCGCTTTTCCCCCTCAACCCCCTCCCTTCAATCCCCCTCCCGGCCCCCCGGTCCACGTGTTCCCCCCTCACGAGTACGAGTACCTGCGTCTGGTTGTCCGCCGCTGTGGAGAAGACCTGGGACTTCTTGGTGGGGATGGTGGTGTTGCGGTTGATCATGCGAGTGAACACACCGCCCAGCGTCTCAATGCCCAGGGAGAGGGGGGTCACGTCCAGAAGCAAAATATCCTGTAAGGCGTGGTGTTGGGTGCCGTACGAGAAGGATTGCGGGGTGAGGGTGGGGTTGAGGTGAGTTTAATATGGGGGAGTTTTGAGTTTGTGTTCGGGGGAGTGGCAGTTGACGTAAAACCGGGTTGGGAGGGTTTTTGGGGTGCTGGTCAACTGGACTCTCAAGCGACCGGGAAGGATTAGGAGCTGTACAGAAAGGGAGACAGCTACACACACATATACATACACACATATACATACACATATACACACATACACACAGAAAACACAACACCTGTCAGCCACCTCGCAGCACCCAACCCTTCATATCCCCAATCCCACCTTGACATCCCCCCGCAGCACTCCGCCCTGAATGGCGGCTCCCATGGCCACCACCTCGTCCGGGTTGACGCCCTTGGAGGGGTCGCGCTGGAAGATCTCCTTCACGATCTCGTTAACCTGCGGTGGCACGGAGGGCCCGTCGGGGGGAAGACGAACCACAATCGAGTGAAGCTGACTGCCCGTCGGGGGGGGGGGGGGGGTAGGCAGGGGGCGCGGGAAGAAAATGAGCACATGGATGCATTGCGAAAATCGCAACGTGCGCCCGTGCTTTCCTAGTTTAAGGACTCGTACACGGGGAGGTACGGCATCACGTGTATGCCGTGTGCATGTGGTGGGTCTGTTACCTTGGGCATACGCGTCATGCCGCCCACCAGCAGCACCTCCTGTATGTCCTTGGGCTGCACCCCCGCGTCCTTCATGGCCTGGTAGCAGGGCTGCTTGGTGCGCTCCAACAGCTCCTTCACCAACAGCTCCAACTTGGCGCGAGTGAGGGCCATGTTCAAGTGCTTGGGACCAGAAGCGTCGGCTGCGCGCGCACAGCAGAAAAATAAGAGGAAACGAAAACAAATTAACAGCTGGGGATGAGAGTCGAACGTGTATGCGCGAGCAGGCGCGGCCTTGAAATAGGGACGGGGGGAGGGGGGGGTTACAGCTACAAAAAGTTGGCGAAGTACATGTCAAATGTAACAAACGAACCCCTAGGGACACTCAGAACTTCCTTTCCTCCGAACCACCCCTCCCCTCGCTCCATGTAGGACATGTGAATCTTCCTCCTCACACACCTAAAACATGCACTGGCCGAAATATGCTCAAAAACAATTCACACACACACAAAAAAAAAGAAAACTCCAACACACACAAGCAGCACACGGACATACCCGTGATGAAGGGAAGGTTGATATCAGTTGAGTTGGTTGAAGAAAGCTCGCACTTGGCCTTCTCTGAAGCCTCCCGTAACCGTTGAACCGCCAACCGATCCTTCGAAAGGTCAATCCCAGTCTCCTTCTTAAACTCCGTGACCAGGTAGTTGAGAATGGTGTTGTCGAAATCTTCCCCACCCAAAAACGTGTCTCCATTGGTGGCCTTGACCTCAAACACGCCGCCCATGATCTCCAAAATGGAAATATCGAAGGTACCGCCACCCAAATCGTACACCGCGATAAGGCCCTCCTTTTTGTCAGTGCCGTACGCAAGCGCCGCGGCTGTGGGCTCGTTAATAATGCGGAGAACCTGTTGGATTGTTGTTTTGAGTGATTTGTTACCGTGTACACGTAGACCTTTTTGTTAGTTTAAAACGAGTTGTTGTGTTTTGGTTGTGGTAGTTGGAACACTTCTGGAAAGAGCCTTATTACCCAAGGCACAGAGCAGTGCCAAACACACAAATAACTTCTTCAAGGATAAAAACCACTCTGGTCATAACCGAACTAATCTTAACGAAGGATGATATGATAAGCTTTCCATTAATTTCACACCTCTTGCCACATAGTTAGGTCTCACGCGCACAGTTACAATCGACTTCGTGAATAGAATACCAACAGACACGCTCCGATCTCAGAGATGCAGCCAGCCAGTCAAAGAGAGAGACAAGACATACAGACAGTTAGGCATACAGATAGACAGACTGACTGATAGACAGACAGACAGACAGGCCGACGCAGCCGGGAAGCCCGCTTACCTCCAGCCCCGCGATACGGCCCGCATCCTTCGTGGCCTGGCGCTGCGAGTCGTTAAAGTACGCTGGGGGCGAAAGAGGGAGGCAGAAAAGGCACCGGCAAGAGGGAGAGGGCGGCGTGGCGACAGAGACACACACAGACGCATAAAAAGATCCCGGCGAGCAGCAGGGCGGGGCGGGGGATATGGACCACCATGATAAAAGAGAGCAAAAAAACGGGTGAGGAGCTGGAATCCCATCACGCGGCGTACGACAGGCAGTGTCCTGGTGCCCCTGGTGGTGTAAGCGACCGCTGCCGATGTGGGTACACGAGCCCCCCAGAGCAGGTGGGGGTAACACACGGGGCCCTGTGGGTCGGGGTGACCTGCGTTCCCCTCTCACCACTCCTGGAGGAGGAGCTGGAGGAAAACACCTACGTTACTCATGTCGGTCAACCCCCACCCCCGAATACTAATCCCGTACAACTACCTTCAGGTGTCAGTGGGGCCCACGCTCTGCCATCCCCCTCCCCCTCCCCATCTCCCCATCTCCCACCCGTGCTCCCCTACCGGTCCCATTCCCCAATACACACAATCTGCATTTCCCTGCATCTCCCACGGTCCCCTCCTTTTTTTCCCCGAGCATGGCCGAAACCCTAAAACCCTGCCCGTCACTACTCCACCCTTCAATCTGCACCCATGTCCCTCACACGCCCCCTCCCCTCTCCCCTCCCTCCCGCCCCCGACACCACACCACACCACACCACGCCACACCACACCTGGCACGGTGATGACCGCCTTCGAAACGGGGTGACCGAGATACGCCTCCGCCGTCTCCTTCATCTTAGTTAGCACGAAGGCCCCCATCTGACTTGGGGAGTACTGCTGACCGCCAGCCTGAGGAGGGGGGGAGGAGTGTGAGGGCGCGGCCGGGGGGGCATAAGGGGGAGGCGACGTGGGGAGGTGGCGATGGGGTGTTGTTACATGCGGGTCCTGGAAAAGTGCATGCGGAGTGACGGCCGCATAGTGCCAAGATGTTTCATTCACCCGTGCTATAAACCATATGTAGGGAGGATGGAAAATATTTAGAAAGCCGCAGCCGCAACACCACCACCAGCAGCTCTTCTAGGTGTACTGGTGGTGGTGGTGGTGGTGACGTTGCAGCGGAAGCCTGTTTCGTTAGGCGACGACGACGCCATGGGAAAGGCGACAGTGTGCCTTGGGTGTCGTGTTTGCCTGGTCATATCTTAATACATCGCGCACAAAGCCTGTGTCAAGGTCGACAGTGGTTGGTTCTTGAGAGTTCTGGAGACTTCCGGCGACGCGGCTCTGAAGGTGATGCGGGTGTTGCGCTCCGACAGCTGAGCGAGCATCCTCTAGCAGGAAAGCACCTTTTCATCGTTTCGAAAGGCCCCGAACCGAACTTGGGAGTCGGGCCCCTACCGCTTTACATCAGGTCCTCTGCCACCGTTATACTGAAGAGCTTTCAGTGGGGCAGTGGAGCTGCAGGTCCGGTCCGCTGCCGCCGCCCTCCTAGCCCACAGTAGGACCCCCAACCCAGGGAAAGACGGGACAAATGGTTTACCCCTTTCCCCCTGGACAAACCAGATAGCTGCCCATCAAGACAACCTCACCACCAAGAAGCTCTCGGATGCCCAATCCCCTTTCCCAACCATATACATACACATACATACACACACACGCACACACACACTCTCGCTTACCTCCACCCAGGCATCCCCGTTCTTGGCCTTGATAATCTTGTACGGCACCATCTGCACACACACACACACGCGCGCGCGTAGGCGAGTAGGTTGAGCAAAGCACGGCTGAGCAAAGCAGTCAGCTCAGCATTTAAAAACACACAACACACAACGCAGTTATTATTCCCGCACACCGGGGCACACGACGTACCATCCACTTACACGACTTACCTTTCCCGCCATCACACGTACACACGCCTCTCATCCACGCCCCCCATCCATCACACACACATAAATACATACACACACAAACACCCCCACGGCCCACCTCACCTTGGCCTCTTTCTGCGTTTGTGGATCATCGAAGCCGCGACCGATCAAACGCTTCGTGGCATACACCGTATTGGTCGGGTTGGTGACCGCCTGAGGATGGTGATGGTGATGGTGATGGTGCGAAGAGGGGGAGAAGACGAGAATGACGCAGCGGGCAGGAAGAAGAGCACGGCAAATAAAGGAGGGACACACACAATACATACATACATACAGTGTCAGGGATGTCACACGCGCCAGGGGGAAAGCGCCTTAGCGAAACCACCTCCACCTTTCCTCCACCCCGCCACATTCCCGGCCATCCAGTTCCCGGCTTTTCCCCCCCAGCCACAACCATATGCCGATGTCGGTGCACAGCCCCCTCAGTAGTTTACATCAACACAGGCCTCGAGGAGCGCTGTTCAATGTGCACATAGTGTATTGCTCAGCGTAAATACAATACAAACTAAACACAGAGCAACCTATATTTAACAAAACACACTTAGCTCATGTTTTAGCTCAGCTAGCTGCCCAGCGTGCGCCATACACACACACACACACTCTCCCTCTCTCTCCCACTCTCACCCAGCCAGTCCGGGGCAGGCCAATGCACCGCCCCGCTTTTCAGTTCAGTGGATTACGGGAGTTAGGAGCATCGGGTTCGCTTACACCCCGTCAAGTTACACACCTTTATCCGGTACGGCACGTAGGGCCCAGTTTCGTGTCTAGACGGATTGGAGCGGGGACTTCGGAGATTTCAAACATACATCCTTTCCTTCACCGCACCGATGTAAACACCGAATCCCAAACCGTAACATAACGTCCCTCCTTCCGTCCCTCCCTCGTCCACCTCCCCCACCCCAAATCATCGGGCACGCGTGCTTTACAAGGTATGTACGGCACGTCTGGGCAGGCAGAAGGGATTGGTGAGTTTGTGGATACGGCCTGCGACCTCATTTTCGTTGTTCAACCTTTGTGGCCGTTTGTTGTTTATTGCCGGGAGATGGTGCTGGCGGCTATTTACCTGGCGCTTCGCTGGGAGGCCCACCAGGCGCTCGCCCTTATCCGTGAACGCGACCACAGAGGGAGTGGTGCGGGCACCCTCTGCATTCTCAATCACACGAGGAGTCTGCACAATTAAGAGAGGAAGGAGGACATAGAGAGAGGGAGGGAGGGAGGGAGAGGGAGGAGGTTAAGAAGATGCGGGTTGTGAGGAGTGGCTGCCGGGGGCTGTAGATGTATATACCGGTAACGATAGCCCGCGCTCCTCCCCGAACCCCGCGTGAGCGGAGTCCCATGGCTTTGACCCAGTTTTGTGAAGATCTAATCTGGATTCCGCTGCACAAAATAGCGTACCTTGCCCTCCATGACAGCGACGCAGGAGTTGGTTGTTCCCAGATCGATTCCGATGACGGCGTCGGACAACCGACTCGCCGAGACGCTGCGTTATTGGGAGTAGCGTGGACAAATGAGAAAAAAATGAAAGCGTGAGACCATGGAAATAAATTTCGGAGTCGCATGTCGTCGCTCGACGACTCTTGCCATCACGACGACACCTCTCCCATACCTTAGGCATCGCAGTGCCGTAGCTTGCAATCCCAAAGATCCCTGAACAACCTGCATTAGATCAAAGTTGTATGGGCTGTCAGAGAGAGCGCTGCCGAAATGTAACGTAAGGCGCCGACGGCCCCACGTCGACGTAGGTTTATGCAGCTACCAAGCGCGCTGGGCTGAATGAGCTAAGGCTACACACCTGCAAGATACCAGCGCCCAGGGCGCGGGCTCCCGCGTTTTGCAACATGGCAAAGCGATATGCCACCGCTGGAGCAGCCAATGATCGTGTTGGAAACTGGGTTCACTAAGCTACGCAACAACACGCACCAGACAATGCAAAAGCTGCCCTACAATTGACGACGTGATGGTATTATTCTGTATGTTCTCTTTCGGGTGCTTCTCGAGTGTACGCCGTACGCCGCTTACGCAGTCCACGCAAAATGGCTTACCAATTAGGTAACTTTGCAACTTTTATAATATACAGGTTTGTCTATTTACTTCTTAATACTTCTGGAACGCTTAATGACCCGTGGGCGAGACAAACGCAGTTTCTTAGCCAAACCAAGCCGGCGAGCTCGGAATCACTTAGACCTGGACCTCTTATGTATGGAGGTAGGCCAAATGAAAGGGACATAACGCGCAGCTAGATTTCAAAGCTGGTGTACGGAAGCCGCAGGTAACCGACTGAGTCCCAGCACGTGGGCCGCTTCGGTCCTTTATTAAAGCAAGTATGCTGTACTGAACACAAAAGAATAATGTTAGCTATATCCCACATGCTAGTATTAAGGACGAGATATTGTGTTCAAAGCATGTATCCTGCTCTAGTTGTCCGTTGGTTGACCCAAACACCACTAACTAACTCTCCGAAGCAACCGCGTCGAGTCAGCCGTTGCAGCGGTAGCCGGTATCCAAGGCGAATGACCACAGACACAAACCGAAACAGGGAGTGGCCGCTTGGCAGCTCTGCCGCACGCCTGCGCAAAATCACAGCTGTCTAACCTGAAAGCAGAACGACATGTGACACATATATGCCTTCTGTTACAATCTAAAGATCTTAAACGTAACTCCGGCACCAGCATCATCCATATCTCTCCTGCTTTCACCGGCGAGCGAACCACTTGACAACAGGGTCTTTCTTGTCCAGTACTGTCCACGCCCTTCAACAGCTTTTCCGGCCGTCCGGGGCACCTCAGGCCCTCAGGAGCGCTCTCAATTCCTGGGCCGCCTTCCGCCTTCCGCCTTCGCTTGAGGACTTCCTCTGTACATGGGGTTGGTTTACCTCTTCGTGACTTTTACTTGTTTTCGTCCCTGTGACCACGGAGGCCGTGTAGCGTCCTGCAACTCCTTGCGTGGACTTGCATGACTTCAAACGTAGGACCGATACGAGAAGTTAACAGAATGTGGGATGAGGTGAGGAAGGATGAGGTGCGGAAAGGTTAGGAGAAGGATTAGGCGGAGGGAAACCCATCCAGGAAAAAGCAGCACCTCGGATGACGCGGGTGGAGGTGTGGTGGAGGTCCTGGGTGGGGGAGGATAAGGTTGGTCCGGTTCGGCAGTCCGGTACCGCCTCTGCCATCTCTCCGCCATCCCGTGGTGCAATTGAATGGTGCACCGCCGTCACGCGGTGGTGCAACGTCCGATTCGCAACGTACCTTTACGAGCGCTTTTCCACGTGCACATGTTGCCTCTCGCGCGCGAAGTACACCAGGCCTCTCCGGGCCTTGATGCATTCTTTTCCTTTCCTTTCCATTGGAGGGTTGAAAACTGAGCCAGCAACCGATATGGAGCGACGTAGACGCCAAGTTCCCGTTATCCGCGATATTCTTATTTGTTGGAATGTGACCGATACTCATATGGTGACAGCAGTAATAGGACCCGGGAGGGGGGTACATGGCGCTCTGTTGCTCGCACAAAGGATCGCAACGGGGTTCTCTCAGCTCAACACTTTCACACCTTGCACCGAAGAATCAGTTGCCACAGCAGCATAAAAGATGGCTGGGAACAGGACAAGGGCTACGGCTTGAGCTAGGGCTAGAGCTATGGGAGGTTCCATACGAGGCAATCCCTGCGGTAGACAAAGCCTGCTAAGAGGCGCATGGCAATGCTGCAGTTTCCAGTTTAAGATCCAGGCCCTTCGTTCCTCGCCCCCTGTTTTCCCTATACAGGCGGAAGTGTGAAGGGTAACGGGTAAAGACGGGAGCGGAGCGGGTTGTAGCAACACCAGTTGATACCGACATTCGGCAGGGGAAACTCCATTATTGACAAATGTTGAAAGATGCAAACGGACCAGCCGAGCGTAGCCGTGAGGGAGAAGCCTGGAGAAACGGACCGAAAGGAAGCTACTGAAAGACCTCATCAGCATGTCGACATGCCAGCGAATAAGCATTAAAAAGGTTAATCTGAGCTCAAGAAGGCTTCCTCCACCCTTTCGAAATCCATTTTAGATTTACTTGTAATTCAAACTTCGAGGAGTTCTTGTGCAGTGCATTATGAGTCAGATAGATCAGGTATTGAGGTCTCGTAGCAGCTTCAGCCTGTAGCGGCCCTGTGGCCCTACGTTACGACCGTTGCCTTGCGTGCTAAAAGCAAAAGTCGCAGCCGCCCTACAACGCTCCAGCGCCTGGGGATCCGGGTAATAGCGAAGGAATGGCGTTAGTGCTTTTCACCCTCATACAGTTGTGCCTACTCTAGGATACCGTTATGCTCGACAGGGGAATCGAGCGGAGGCCGTGCAGGCTGGGCGGGCCGTTCCAGTGCAAGATATCCAGGCATATCCTATCGCTCTGAGCTATGGATATGTTGATGGCTTTTGAATGATCCTTTCAGGTGCTATGGATGAGGTGGAATTGAGGCCACGATGTTTTAGGATGGCGACATGGGAGGCGTAGCTGCTTCAAGACCGTAGAAATTCCGGCCGTATTCATTCTGAGAATGTGCGAATCGTCCGGTTCTACACAGCTGCGCCGGTACCTTCGATGCAAATTCAAGCCGAGGCAATCGTTCGGACTACCCTCGAGTCGTTAGTGAGAAGGTGGCCTCCCTCGTTGCATCCGACAATTTGCAAATTCTCACACTGTCCCTGATACATTGCAAAACAGGCACCAAGTGTAGCCATTTGCTAATTTTACCCATAACTTGCTCCCGATTTCTGAGAGCGCAAGACCCAGTCCTCGCAGACTGCTGTACGGAAGTGATTATGCGCGTGCCAGGCGCACGCACTGTCAGCAAGGTTGCCTAATGTTGCGGCACCGTCATTCGATGGCTTTATCTGTAGCCATCGATTGAAGTTGACGCATGAGCTGCGGCTCCCGCGATCGGCGCTTGAAATTCGTAATCGTATTACTGTTTTCTCGTCTCCCATTGGAGAATCGCAATCAGCTTAGTGGCGGCAAGTGCTTTGTAAGGTATGATTGCTCGATTAGTTTTCAAAGTTTCCCTCGTTATGGCCAATTGGACATTTGGACGCGTTGGAGGCTACATCGCGCAAGCTGTCGTCCCACGTGCAGCTGCAAAGGGAAACGCAGTGACATCCTTGCAAAATATCTGGACAACCTGCATTAAATGTGACCCAAAATGCTGCAAAACAATGCGGTCGGACAATTACTTGCCGGATGTCGGCGAAGACTGAACAGGCTTCGTGCACGCCACCCGCATCTTTTAACCTTAATTTTAATCGCTACATTGTGAGGATTCTTGTATCTTTTTGTAATAGCATCCCCCTCGCCACGGCTCGGCAATGCATGCAGCTCCCAAAGCCTTAGTGCACACCTTCCCCAGCACCTGCATCCGGCTCTGTGCCATCCTCGACGAAATACAAAAATGAATTGTAGTTAAGACAAGTAACTCTCCCGGCCTTCTCCCCATCCCTCTCCAGGCCAGAGGCTGGCGAAAGTTTCCGTACAGCCTCCAGGAAGCGCAAACCGCGAACAGGCACAGCGGCAGCGCCACCACCATGTACGGCAGCGCACCCGCTGCCCCTGCCTTAAGGCCAGACCATGTGGATGTGCAGATGAATTCCGCGGATGTGGAGGCGGCGGCGACGTCCTCATCGCAGCCGTCGCCATCGCCGCCGTCCTCCCCTAAGAAGGGGCTTGAGTCCGCCCGCAGCTCCGCCGCTGGTGGTGCCGGTGCCGGTGCCAGCAAGGGGAGCAGCAGGAGCTTAAAATGGATTGCTGTAGCCGTGTTTGTGGCTGTGGCAGTGGGCGTGGGAGTGGGCGTCGGTGTGGGTGTGGGTATAGGTGGCAAGAAGGACAAGGGCGGCGGCTCGGGGCTTTACTCGGCGATCGATCTGGGCGCGGCTGTGGCGGGGCGCACCTACTTCATCGCAGCTGACCAGGTACGGGAGGCGCCTAGGATGGTTAGGTTACCCACGAAACCCTCATGTTATCTTTGTTATCTTTGTTCTTTAGGTTTTACTTTGCAGGACCCAAATCCATATTGTCATAATTCGTTTTGTGGGGTCGCAAGCTGGAGCCATGGTTGAACGGTTCTTAAGCAGTTCTTAAGCTGAGGATGGGAAGTTGGTGCAAGGTGGTGGTAGGGCGATGGTGGGTATGGCTGGATGATGAGAAAAGTGCAAACGTACAAACATGGGAAGGCGTAGTGTATGTGGAGTGTCTTTCTGTAAGTTTGTAGTTGTAGGGGAGGGTTCACTACCCGTGGGGCCGTTTGGGGGGGGGGAAGTTGGGGGAGATGAGTCTCAAAGTCCTGTAGGAAATGGGTGTGTGGGGCGGTAATGGCCTTGACCCGAAACACAATATGATGCACCTCTTAGCCTCTCACACTACTCACTGTTGCTGCGTGTGTGTTCCTGCCGTGCCGTGCTGTGCTTCGATGTGTAGATCTCTTGGGACTACGCTCCCTCAGGTCGCAACCTGTGCTACGACGACCGCATGGCCGCCATGTTCCTGACACCGGGCTTCACGCGCGTGGGAGGTACCTTCACCAAGGCTCAGTACCGGGAGTACACGGACAGCAGCTTCAAGGTAGGGGCGCGTGCGCGCACTTGTGTGCGTGTGTTTGGATGGATGGATGGATGGATGAGTGTGTAGATGGGTAGATTTCACCCGGCTATGTGTATACTTGCATGTGCTTTGTGTGTCTTCATGTTCGCGATATCTTTGCGTCTTGGGGAAGGTGGGGAGGAGAGGTATGTGTGTCTGTGTATTTGTCCGTGTGTGTGTGTATCTGTTACATGTATCGATCCGGGCCTGACGCTGGCCAGGGGCACCTAACCGTACCCCAACGGGAACGACCGCCGAAGCGCTCTCCATCATTGAGGGGTGTTATATCGGTCAGAATCCTAACCGTTCTCCCTCATCAACGCAAGACGCCATCACCTGTTCGAATCCTCTAGCCAGCTACGTACATCAGCTCAGATGCCAAACAACCCCTCCGTTCCAACGAAAGCGCATGCTCTACAGCTGCGCGACCTGCCAATGCACTCACACCGGTGCGCCAATCGCCACCCTATCCTTGCGAATCCTGCCGCCGCCGCCCGATTTCGTTACCCAACCACCATCTGGTATACAGCCCCTGGTCCAGGCCCTGTGCAAAATTATTCCCCGCCACTGCTTTGCGACAGTGTATTCATGGTGAGAGCTCCCCCTCCAGCCGCCCAGCGCACGGGAGGAACCCAGTGTTTCATCTCAGCCTTCACCACCCCCATCGACTTCACCCGGGGGGGGAGGACCAGCGGTGGGACCCGAACCCACATTATCTTATTTAGCCAAATACCGATTTGAACCTCAGACTTGCGGATCCATCTTCAAGCCAACCTCACAACCCGGCTCTCCCGCATCCCCTCATCCCGCCACCTTTCCCCCTGCCCCGTTATTCTTCTTTCCCCAACACACTTAATACACACACATACATACATACACACAAATATGCCCTGTCCCTACCCCAATCCCGTACACCCGCAGACTCTCAAGCCCCGACCTGCGGAGTGGCAGCACCTCGGCAATCTGGGGCCCCTCATTCGGGCCGCCGTCGGGGATGTGGTTCGTATCGTATTCAAGAACAACCTCCCAAGCGGCGTCGCCGTCAATATGGTGCCCAACGGCGGCATCGTGGCTTGGGACGGCGCCGGCCGTACATCCGCCCGCGTGCAACCCGTGCCCCCTGGCGGCGCCGCCACCTACCTCTGGGTCGTGCCGCCGGAGGCAGGGCCTGCAGGACCGGACGCTACCGTCACCTCGCGGTTGTGGCTGTACGGCAGCAGCGTGGATCCGTCGCTGCACGACAATGCGGGCCTGGTGGGCCCTATCATTGTGACGGGCGCCGGTGTGGCGAAGGCGGCGGACGGGCGGCCGAGTGATGTGGACCGGGAGCTGGTGGTTATGTTCCAGGTCAGTTGGTGGTGTCGGCGTGGTTTTGCAGGCGCATGGTGGGGTTGGTTGGAGTGGTTTGGGCTTGGAGGGTTGTCTATTGCTGCAGTTGGTGCTGTCGGGGTTCCCGATTTGGGTGATGTGGCCTGTCTTTGTATCTGTGCCGGTCTTAGAGGTGTGCCCAGACTTCCTCGACTCTGCTGCGGGTGCTCGCCGCTACGTGTCCTGCGCGTCTCCACATCCAGTGGTGGCAGCATGGTACGAGGGCAGGCCGGGGTTACATGAGCTAAATGCGTTCAGGATCCGCAGTTTATATTTCTGGAGAACTTAGTAAATTAAACTATAATGACTCCATTTCGGGGATGAAAGGGAAAAGAATTTCGTTTTTCCGTTTTATATTAAAAGCTGCTCCCGCCTGTCTCGCGTCCCCCCCCCCCCCCAATCTCCCCGGCCTGCACTCGACTTCCCTTTCCCCTAACTCCCCCAACTTCGAAACCCTCCAGTCCGTGAACGAGCGCTCCAGTGCCATGCTGCCGTACGGCAAGGCTCCGCCGTCCGATGTGTCGTACACCAAGATGGCGATGAACGGCTATGTGTGGTGCAACATGCCCCACGACTACCTGACATTGGCTGTGGGGGAGCGGGTGAGGTGGCACCTGGCCAGTGTGGGCTCGAGTGACAGCCTCCACAACTACCACTGGCATGGACATACTGTTGAGGTGAGCAGTCTGGTTAGAGGTAGTTAGAGGTGGTTAGGGGTGGTTACGGCTATTGTGGGAATGGGAATGAAAGAGCGGGGTAGGTGGCTTGTTCAAAGCATAGTTTCGTAAGGTTACTGGGAATCAGGAATCCCTTCCCCTCCCTCTCCCTGTCCCTCTCGCCCCCCTCCACACACTTACCTGCTGCAAGCAACAACCTGCACCCTACCTAACCAACTTTCTAACTAACCAACTAGGCGGTTGCGATTGTTCGGTTGCAGCTCAACGGTCACCACGTGGACCAGTTTACGGGCATTCCTGGCGCCGCTTATTCGGTTAACATGGAGTTGGACGAGCCGGGAGCCTGGATGTTCCACTGCCACGTCAACTTCCACATGGATGGAGGGATGGTCAACTTGTACACCGTGAAGGGTGGGGCAGGGTGATCAGTGCCGGGTGTTTGGGGTGGGGATGTTGGGGATGTTGGGGTTCGTGCTGGTGGAGGTAAAGAGTGTGGGGGACTGTGGACGGGTGGCTGAGCCATGCGTTGTCGGGCCATGCGTCAAGCGAAACGCGGTGATGTAGTAATGTAGCTCACAGAAATGCTGGCATAAGAACATGCGCACGATTCTATCCCACCTGCCGTACTACTGCCGTACAGGCAACCCAGCCCCGCTTCCCTCCGGGGGCACCGAGCGGGTTTACTACGTGGCCGCTGAGGAGGTGGAGTGGAGCTACACGGGGCCGAACAACACGGAGATGTGCGGGTGGGTGTAAGGGTGGGTGGGAGTAAGGGTGGGTGTGCGGGTGGGTGTGCGGGTGGGAGTAAGGGTGGGTGGGGGAGAGAAACGCAGTCACGGGCGCCGTCACGCGTGGATTGGTTCTATATACCCCACACGCAGTGCAAATTCGTTGACGTGTACATCCGTGTACATCCGTGTACCCCTGACCGCAGGGACTCTCCGGTGCCATTCTCTGAAGGCATCGATGGCTCCCAGTTCGTCAATGGACCCCTGGCAGACGGTGTGGACTCCCGGCTGGGCTACAAACTCACCAAGACATTATTTGTGGAGTACACCAACAGCAGCTTTTCGGTGAAGAAGGAACGTTCGCCAGAGGATTCGTACCTAGGCTTCGTGGGCCCCATTTTCAAAGCTGTTGTCGGTGACACGATTAAGGTGCGAAACAATGTGGGAGCACAGTATGTAATTGGATGCGAAGTCTGCACGGTTTGTACAAATAATGCTCCACACTTCATTAAACGTCTGTATGCGTGAAATCACGCCAAGTGATTGGGACTGAAATGATGGATTTCTACTATGGAATTCTAGGGAGTTCTAAGGAATTTTTGGTGAGCGCTGGTTAGGTTTTACGCTGGTTAGTTTTTTATGGCACAGCAGTTCAGGCATGTGTGTCAACACTTTACAACAACCCGTGCTTCCGTTGCGATGCACGTACGGCACAGGTTATACTGCTCAATCGCGCCAACATCAACGTTTCCATGCACCCCCACGGTGTGCGTTACAACAAGGCCAGTGAGGGCACCCTGTACGAAGATGGCACAGCAGCCAACCAGAAGTTGGACGACGTCGTACAGCCGAACCAGAAGTACGAGTATGTGTGGCAGGTGGGTTTGCAAGCACACGTGCGTGCTGGGTGGTGTCCGTGTGTGTCGTGTTTTTCATACCACTGATCCGTACACGCAATTACAAGTTACAAATTCCGCACAAGTGCGGGGGTGTCCGTACAAGCCGTGGGGGCCCCAAGGACGCCATTGCATGGCAAATGATAAGGTGCATGAAAGGTGTCAATAAATCGGCCCAAATATCGGCGTTTTTTGGATTGCTTAGTTAAGCAACACGGCACTCTACATACAACATTCCCCCAGGTGACGGAACGCTCCGGCCCAGGCCCCCGGGATCCGTCCTCCTTATTGTGGATGTATCACAGCCATGTGGATGAGACCGCGGACACCTATGCAGGACTGGCTGGTGCTATCATTGTTACGGATTCAGGTGCGAACCGGGGTTACTGGCTTGGTTAGGAGGCCAGGGGGACATGATACGAGGAGAGTTGCGTTCAGGTGTACGGTAGCGAGCACGGGTGTACGTACATGTGGTTTTGACAGTTCGTTTCCGGGTTTGTTCGTGATGTTCGTTCTCCATGATCATTATCATTAGGGGGAGTGGATTGCATTTCACGAGGTGCTTTCGCTTTACATATGTTACGCGGCGTTCACCGTGTTCTTTACGTTGGGGCCGGTAACCAACCGGTTAGCTATTTCCCAACCGATCGCTTTGTTAAGGTAACCGACATTTTGAGATAACGACCTGGTAACCGACCGGTAACCGTTACCTTACTGGTAACCTTATCGGTCAGTATGTCGGTTACTCTGCTACCAGCCAGGTACCGAAGCGACCAGCTAGCGACTACCGGTTTGGTAGGGTGGTTATCCACTGCTGGGGTGACACGCAAGAGGAATAATCCGAAGAAGATCTTCATAACGGCGCTTGCAGACGAGTCCAGAGGAACAACTGCCTCCCAGCCATCGACTAGCAGCTTGTCGCCAGTCTTTCGCAGCGGCATACAGAACAACCGATCCTATAAAAGCTTAACATTGCTAGTTGCTTTTTCCAGGATGCGAATTTCCGTACATGCGCACATGCGCCACATACATACATACATACATACATACATACATACATACATACATACATACATACATACATACATACATACATACATACATACATACATACATACATACATACATACATGCATACATGCATACATACATACACACTCTCTACACTCTTTCCCTCTGACCACCTGCAGCCAAGGCTGTCAACCCCGTCTCCGACCCCCGACCCACCGACGTGGACCGCGAGCTCGTCATCTTCTTCGCCGTGACCAACGAGATCAAGTCGTCCAATTTTATGGTGGGACGTTTGAGAGGGCGGGCGGGTGGGTGGATGTATGGGTGGGTGAATGAATGAATGGGTGAGGGGGTTGCGGAAAGGGGGGACCTCGGGAGTGGGAACAGGTGGCCTCGGAGGGGCTTCGATTGTGTGCGGCTTCAGATTGTGTGCGGCGTGGGTCACCCAGTGGACCTGACCTCCTTGGTGTGACAAGCGCTAGTGTGCGCACTGTGTGACCGTCGCCTTACCTTTTTTTAATTACAAGTCCCGTGGCTCCGGGCAGCTGTCAGCGATATCTCTGCCTCACTCCAGCGTGAAAAAGGAAAAAAACACCACAAGGCCGCAGGGGGTGTTAAGGATGAACAACTGATGATTGAAGAAGGTAATAATTCCAACAGCCCTTTTTAGCAATTAAAATCTCGCCTTAATTGGCACTCTGTGTTTCCCTTCTGTCTGGCTGTACGACGTTAAAAACGCCTGCACAGGCCAACCTGCGGACGCGGTTGGGGGATGACGGCGCTCTGGCGGCGGATGACGACGCGGTGAAGGACCTGATAGCAGATCCGGGCTTCATGGTACGAGACTGTACGGCAGTGCATATGACGACCTAGCATTTCGGCATCTGCTGCCATAAACGTATCAAAATCCTAAAGTAAAATTTAGATTTATACAATTATTTATTCACGTGATGAGGGACGCTTGGTTTTCAGACCGCTAAGGGGCAGGCCTGCGGCACGTGGGCACGTGCAGTTGGACCCCTCCCGGGACCGCGTCCGTTCGAAGTTTGAAGTTCGAAGAGTTAGAGCTTTATTGAAATTTGATCGAACAAGAAACAATCATCGGACGGCCAATGAGAAGGTCACTGTCGTCAGGTTAAATGGGTGCACGGAATGCAACGTGGGGTCAGGGCTGAAAGTGCCAGAAGGGCCCAGGAGAAAAGTGGTATAGGCAGAAACCAGGGGCGGGATTCAGCTGGGGCGGCCTAGACTGGGCATCGGAGCCCGTACAATGTACAAAAAATGTATATAGTATTTGCCAGTTGCACGTGGATGGATGGAACAGAGCAGGCCTGTAATTTCGTTGCCTGCCGAAAGCATTCTCTATTTGCTATAGGTAATCTTGTATGAAAAAAAACCGTGGATGGTGCATGGTTCGAATCCCAACAGGAGCATATGCTGAAGCACGGCATCAACGGCTTCATGTACTGCAACATGCCAAAGCTGACTTTCACGCAGGGCGATAAGGTACGTTGTACGAGAGACCTGACACAGCGCCTCTCCTCATCCTTGTTTTTATCCTGGTTCTGCTCAGCGGTGCTTTCACATTCCGCCTGCCCTGTGCTTTTACTTCTTCGTAATTGCCATAACTGGTTAGAAGTCATTTACGATATCATTTAGGAGAAAATAGTGACGATGAAGCTGGTGAAACCCAAAAAAAGCAATTGGTTCAAATGCGTACTTTCCACGGCCTATGTACGGCAGTACGATTACTTTCCGGCCACAAAACGTAGGAGCGAGACTCACACGCTGGATGGGTGGCGACTGCTGAACCCTCTGTCTCTGCGGATGTTCGGGTGACTGGATGAGGAGGGATCCTAGAAGGCCAATCATTCGTCTTGGACTTGCAGTTCGTGTGGCAGTGTAGTACAGTGTGGTGGTGGCGTATGGTGCTGTGTGGTGTCCAATTCTAGGCCAATGTGCGCAATCGGCCCACAAGCCCCTCACTCTCCAAAAAGCCTCCCAAAATCAACAACAACAACAAAGCCTGGCCTTGCCCAACACTCTCGGTTCACTTCCCTCGTCGCACTTAACCCACGCCCCTGCTAACCTTGCTGACCTTGCTAACCCCTACTGCTGCCGCCACTGCTATTGCTTGTGAGTACTTAACATGCGAGTACTTGCGATCCACAACTTGGACGTTATGCAACATAGACGTTTGGTCTCGTTTCCCCCCTCCAAAACAATACATTTTGAACCAGCGCCGCCCTCGCTCGTTGCACCCACCATCGCCGCCGTCCTTTTACATCCCCGCTACATACCTGACCCTCTGAACCAGGTTCGCTTGCACGTCATGGTTTTGGGCACTCTGGAAGACATGCACACCCCCAACATGGGCGGTCCCCGGTTCGACTACAACGCCCAACACACGGACAGCATTCAGATCAGCCCGGGCGGAATGGTCAGTGCGGACGTGGTCATGACTTCCCCCGGTACGTGTGGTTGGTTGGGTGGGTGGGTGGGAATAGATGTCGGTTGGGTAGTTAGGGTTTTAAAGTGGTTTTCATGAGTAGTTGCCTTACCGCTTATAGACGTGAGTCGGGCTTGGGTACCTGCGAGCAGAAGAGTGTGCTTGCTTCCGTGGGAGGAGGCGAGCCTGGTTACCGACTGCGCTATCTGCCGCGGGGCGGTGTAATGGGCAGACGACGCAGTGGAAGCCTGTCAGTACTGACTATATTAACTCGCGAAATTGCTCTTTCCGTCGCGCTCTCCGCGACTTGCCCTACTTTCTCACCAGTACGGCCCCGCCGTACCACCAACGAACAGCCGAGTACGCTCTCGGCAAATACACAGAAAACCTTGGTTTTCTTTCGTTACTCTCAGAAAACCTACAGTTAGCTGGGGATTAGGGTTGGGTTTAGTAACGTGCCACCTAATAGACACACACGATGGAGATGTAGCACGTGGGTTTTTGATCGGCGGTGCTGCGTTCT
Source organism: Volvox carteri f. nagariensis (assembly GCF_000143455.1). Taxonomy (NCBI): domain Eukaryota; kingdom Viridiplantae; phylum Chlorophyta; class Chlorophyceae; order Chlamydomonadales; family Volvocaceae; genus Volvox; species Volvox carteri. The sequence continues at coordinate 1,022,256 of NW_003307550.1, read as the reverse complement.
ATCTGCCTGGTGCTGTTGCCAGTGTGCTTTGTTGCCAACTGCTACTGCTACTGCTACTGCTGCGGCTGCGGCTGTACTGATACTGATACTGATACTGCTGCGGAAATACTGATACTGATACTGCTGCGGCTGTACGGATACTGATACTGCTGCGGCTGTACGGATACTGTTGCTGTTACTACGGTAGGTAAGTACGAGCTGCAGTGTCGGGTTGCTGACCACGTCATGTCCGGTATGAGGGCCAAGTACGAGGTGCTCCAGAATCCGGCTTTGGTTGAGGCCACAACGCCTACGGGCACTACCCGCAAGTACTATATTCAAGCTGAACCGGTGGACTGGGACTACGCACCGAACGGCTACAAGTAAGTCTTCCTTCGAATTTGTTATTGTGTAGATGTTCACATCGCGGGTATGCGGCTGTAGGCATGGGTGGGTGGGAGTGGGAGTGAATGTGGTCAGAGATCCAGATTTGCGGGTGCGCTTTCAGTTTGTCTTGTAGCTCACACACAAACTGTCATCTTATTAATCTAGAAGAAGGATCTTATGCTTACTTACGTAATTAATATGAATAATGCGTATTTTTATGTAAGACCAGACGATGTTGATGATATCGATCATTGAGGTTGTTTTTCTTTTCGTACCGACGTACAGGTGCAACAAAAATTTGGTGGACGAGAGCGGTCTGAAGTTCAATGCATACAAGTACCTGGAAAAGGGGTGGTACACTGTTGGATCGCGTTACCGCAAGGCCGTATTCAGGTACGGCATACGGGTACAGCAGGCGAGGTGTACGGAGGGGGACGTTTTTCTTCTGTCGTTCACTCACTACACATTCCGTACGTGCTCCGTACAGGGCGTACACGGACGAAAGCTTCACCGTACGCAATGCGACACCAGCGTACTATGGGACCATGGGACCCACAATTGTGGTCGAGGTGTGTGCGTGCGTATGTATGTGCTGGGAGGACGTGTGTGGGAGGACGCGTGCGTGCATCTGTGTATGACTGGTTGGGAGTAAATGAGGGGGGTGGGTGAGTGAGTGCATGGGTGAGATCGTGCCTGGTAATGCGGGTGGATCGGTGGGTGAGTGCCCCGTTCCTACCTAGCTACCTAGCTAGCTACCTTCGTACCGGGCATCAGGGGGTTGCAGCCGTACCCTCCTGCTACTGCCGCAGTGGTTACGATGCTCTACTATTGAACACTCCTGCTGCTGCTGAAGCTGAAATATCTAACACCTCGAAACACGTGCCACGTTCTACAACCTCGCACACGCAAACCCAAGCCAATGCGTTTGTCAATGATGTGATTGTGAGCCATCATGTGGCTGAAACCCCGATGCGGGCCCCCCCCCCTCCACCTTGTCACCCCTTAATCGGTAGGTTGGGGACATATTAGAGATCCACCTCCGAAACAACCTGACGGACCTGGCCAACTACCCCATCAACATTCAGATGGGTGGCGGGCTGGTGGTCCGGGGGGATAACTGCCAGGAGGTGGCGGCGGGGGAAATGTGCGTGTATCGCTGGCTGGTGCCGGTCAGCGCCGGACCTGGACCAGGTAGGTGCGCATACGGCGTCGTACAGCATGGCACGGCATCACAGCGGTCATGTACTGCA
>NW_003307550.1:972985-1019858 GCF_000143455.1 Volvox carteri f. nagariensis | reverse complement strand
CGTCACAAATCAACGAGACAGATCTGGACGCGGGAACCAGCGCAGTGTATCATGTGGGTCGTTTGTCTGTAGTCTGTGTCTGTTATAGCGTTTTTCAAGGGCATTCGTTCAAAATGAAAAACCCTGGGTCCGCGCCCTCCGCCGAGAAAAGGGGCGAAAGGGCATTTGGGTTGGGCGCCTGAGGGGTGTTGAGGGGATGGGGGTGAGGGAATGGGTGAGAGTGTCGATTGCAGGATACAGCGTACTCGTTCTCACAAACAAGAGTGCGCTGATATATTTGTTATATATTTTGATATTGTTGTTTGCTTCGTTTCGCGAAGGCAGGTTTGTCGGTTTTGCTACAGCCTTTGTAGCTGGGACCATCCTATCTTGGCAATGCTGTCGCTGCTGTTACACCTGTATATGAATGATTCTGCGAAAAGCGCTGTCGTAAGGGATTGTAGTTGAGCTATGGCACCAGCCGCTGCCGTTGGCCGCTGCTGAGTCGCTGCCGCTTGTTCACTACATGCAGGAGGGCAATAGGAAACACTCCATCAACGGTTTCCTGTACTGCAACCTGCCGGGACTAAACATTCCAGCTGGCGCTACTGTGCGGTGGTTACTCGTTGCGTACGGCACGGAGGGCGACTTCCATTCGCCGTACTTCATGGGTCAGGTCACCAAGGTAGGTGTGGTGGGTAGCGGCAGCTGGTGACAACCCACGATTATTGCCCCCACCATCGATGCGCTTGGATTACTCGAGGTTTAACAGGACAACCCTCGCTGTAGCTTCTAGGTATATACCGCACTACGGCATTGAACGGCACTGGGAACCGCCTGGGGCATGATGCATGACAACGTGTTTTCTTTTGCTCTCTTTGTACTGCTACTGCAACTAACCCTGAAGCAAATACTTCTATTATATTTTCCTCTATATGTTCGTTTATGCCTTCTTATTTACCATATGTTGCCTTTGATTGCTTATTATCATCCATGCTCTACATGCCGTACTATTGTACGACAGCGTAATAATGCACGTGTATCGTACACATTGTCAAATCGCATCAGAGGTTGCTGCGATGCTCCTTGGGGATACGGACACATTGCCCTCCTGGGGATACGTACGACAATCCTGACACGTGCCGTACACATCCGTTCGCAGGTGGACGTTAATGGCTTCAGCACCTTGGCTTCACTCATGCCGTCAATCGCGAGGGCAGCGGATATGCGCGCAGGTGGGTGGGTTCCTTGCGTGTCTTCATGCATTTGCATGTGTGAACTGCGTATTTTGCAAATACAAACCAGGCCATGTGTTTCTCGCCATGTGTATTGACGTGTTATATCACGACATTTTTAGAAAAGAACCGAACGGTGGATGCAGATCCCGTGATACGCCCCCCGGGATACTACATGACATGAGAAACATTAAGGCGTGGATGTGCCCAGCTCTGTGCCCAATGGCCCTACCCTGGGGTGTATTCCCTTCAAGTCTGGGGCTGGCTGTAACGCTTACATATTGGCTATAACGCTTACATTCGTCTTGTGTGCGCGTCTGTGGAGTCCACGCATCCTCGTCGATTTGCATGGTCATGTTGTCGGATCGAAACCACATGGGCAAGGGTGTTTGCCGAAGTGGCTGAAACCATGCTCTGCTGTTATGCTGCTCACTCCACCTCCCCCATCTTCACTCGCTCGTGGTGCGTGTCTTAACCCCCATCTCCCTTCAACGCTCCCTCCTCTCTCCTCAATCCGCAGTGGACAAGGGCACGTGGCTGCTCTCATGTGCCGTACATGACCATTACGTGGCAGGCATGTTGGCGGAGTTCACAGTCGCATGAGGTCCAGTGTACCCACTGGGGCCCGTCATGGCGCCGGTTCCCCTCGCTTCCTCTCCTGCGTTACCCCCAACCCCCCTAGAGAATTCAATCATGTGCCACAACACACCTAAGGTTAATTACCCGTGCGTCTGTGAACTGTTTGATAGCCTATAGGCCGTACCCTGGTACCATAGGAAAAGACGGTTCCTACCTGATATACCAAGATGCGATCTGTAGACAGTTAAAAGAGATTACAGACGCATGGGGTTCTGGGTCTCCCAGTGTCCCATGGGTCGCGACATGGACCAACCGGTCGTCGACACCCGCACACGCACCAGCACATATATGAGAATAAAACGAAGGCCTCGGTTCACCGGTTCTAAGGAACATCGAACAGCACATCAAGGAAGGCAATCTGTATACCTCGGTGCATTGCAGATGGCTTGCATCGCGAATACGTCTCTCTTCTGTGTGTGTGTGTCTTATGTATGGATTTGTGGTTTTTCGCGAGATCGGTTTGATGGCCGCGCAGTGCTCTGCCGTGTGATTGATAAGCAGCAACTGGCAGAGTATGTTTTTGCTGCGCGCTTTCCTAGAGGACTGCCGGCCCAGCTGTGCGCGTATGTATGAAAGTATAATTGTCATGACCGCGCAGCGTGATGGCCTTTCTGGGTGTCGTGATATTGGACGTATTAGGGGGGGGTGATCCATTGACATGCAATCGCCTGGGCTGGAAATCTATCTGGGGTTCTGCGATAGGGAAGACCTGCATCACCAGAGGGGCGTTCGTAGGGTTCAGGCAAACAGGATTGTCTTGGCGAATGGAGCAGGTATTGCTCCTGACATGCATATATCCATCTCCTCAAGGAGAACAGAAGCTATAGGACTTCTAAACCCATCGCATAGCATTGCACCGCATCCCCATAATCGATCCCCAAATAGCGGGCTTTGGGGTTGTGGTAGAACGAATGAAGAAGGCGCGCAGCAGCGTGAAATGAGATCTGTTCTGATGCGCGCCGAATGGAGGCAAATGATTGGGGAGCAACGTGAAGGACGTATGTGTAGGGACGACATGATGTTGGTGTGATCAGTGATCAGGTGTGAAAAACACGTCGTAGATAATGGAGATAATGGTACCCATGAACAGGGGAGCGGAGGGAACGTGTATGTTTACATATTATATGGTCTTGGCCGTGGCTTCATTTTACAGGGAGATGTGCATACACACACACACGGGGAGGATGTAAGCCCTTAGGGGAGCGGGGGGGGGGGGAACATCCCCGGCTGCATATATCAATGATTAGGCAAACTGCATGGATGCCTGATACTAGGGATAGGGATAATCCAAGTGATAAGGGGTATGCAATGTGCCAAAACGCAGCATTAGAGCACTCGTTAGGGATGTGTGTATGTGTGTGTGTACGTACGTGTGTGTGATACTAGTCACATGTGACAGCTTGTGTGTAGGATCTGAGGTCAGTTATTCAGTTGTTCAGTACTTGGCTGCGCCGTTTCCTAGTTAAGAGGAGAGGAAGAAGAAAATGCCTTGAATGCAGGAGCTGCTCCTTGGTGGGTTTCAAATCTTCGTTGGTTTTCTCTCTTTACTTTTGTTTCTCGCTTATCAGCCCCCTTGAGATGCTGGGCTTAGCATGATTGCAGCGCCGTGGTGTTGATGGCCGTAATACAGTTCAGGGAAGGACATTTCTTTTGGGTTTTACAGATTATTTTCGGTTTTGGGAAAATGAAGAAAATGAGAATATCATCGTGGTGACGACGAAAGCTCACGCTGAGTGGTGCCTTCACCCTAGCGTGCAGTCATCATGAAATGTATTTTGTGAATGCTGGCTTTGTGAATGTATAGCTTATTGTGTCTCACCTATTCTGAGTGCGCTGTGACATTCTATTAAGTTTGGCAACACGCGGAAGTCGAAGAAGATAGTCAATCAGCCAGGCAGTGAACCCGCAGGCCCCAAGATTTCGTTCGATGTATATTTTCATGGCCTCCCCCGCTTTAACAAACGTTCCCGCATTTGTGCGGTAATTGCAATTTACAATTATATACACACCGATGAGCTTATATTTAAATATGTGTGGCTCGAAAACGCACACCGTTCTCCACGTCACGTAGCTCTTTAACTTCTCCATGCGTGTGTTTCCCACATACCTTCAGTTCACAGTAATGAGTAATGGACACATGCAAGGAACACGACATGGAGACAACAATGTTCCTTGTGCGCCCGGACCTGAATCGCAGATGATGCTGTCATGCGGGTGTTGGTGCGAGTTTGGTAGACATGGGGGCTTGATTGCACCCGCCATCCATTCCACCTGGCTGTCCCTCCTGGCTGTTCCTCCCATGTCACGAATTCCACTTTTCCTCCTACCGAGGTGGAAGTGCGGTCGCTACCAGCAGCTGTGCAAGGCATAGCTCGTTACGTGCACTTGGATGCGGAGGACGGAGGGGCCGTTGGCGTGTTGTCGATGGATACATGTCCTTGCTTGGCATGGACGGTATGGTGTTGTCTGGCTGCCGCACCATAATTGTGATGCGTGGGCAGCACTGCTGCTGCCAGGCGTACGGAATACGTCAGACTGCGAATGGCTCACTAAATCAGTTATAGCTAATGTGATGGTAACCGCCATATTCCAGTACGGAATAAATTTGTAAGAGCAATGAAGCTTCTTGTTGCACGATAACGTTGCGGATGATAATATAGGATACGTTTTAGGGGATGGTACACTTGCCTAACTCTTCAAAATTAGGGTAAATTCCCAAGGTGGCACTTCCATGGTGCCTATTCGAAGGTGGGACTTCCCTTAGGCCATCAGTCTGAAACTGACAAACTTGCGCTTGATTGACTTTGGCTGCTAATGCCCAACACGAAGCCCGCCCGATGACAGCCCAAGCATCAAATGTCGCAGCTTTGCACCGACGAGCTTGATTCGTTAGGTATGCCAGTCAAAACCTTAAGGATGTTGACCCTAGCCATGCGCGCAGCCTGAAGTCCCAAACAGCCAGTTGCGTGGGTTTTGGTACATCGAATCGGAAAGCCCTGTCCCATAACTCGCCCTAAGCATGTCCCCTAATCTATGAGAATGTGAAAAAATTATATGTCCTTTAACAACAGGCTGGCAATATGTACGCTTGCTTGCGTACGGGAGAGGAAGCCGCAGACTGCCGGGCGCCGCATAATTTCACAACGCCCAGACGGCTGTGCTGTGATAAACTTGTCAGGAGGATTTGTGGAGCGCAGGAAGTCACTGTAAACGAGAAAAGCAGTTAACTTTGGCCCAAAACCGGTGGATTGAAGGGACGTCAACGAAGCATGTGAATTCTGATGAAGCCGAAAGCTATTTACATGGAAAAATCGCTGTGATTGTGGTGCTAATTTGAATTTGATCAAATAAAGGTTGAAAACAGTGGGGCAGCGAAAACTGCCCAGATAATTATGGCATCACCGTAAACGGTGCCTTTCAGCATTCATCAAGCTTTATAAGTAAGCTCAAGTTTGCTTTGTCGGTTATGCTTAGGCATCGGGACTTCAGTTCGCACGGCAAAAATCCCGGACCCTAGATCGCACGACAAGCAACCCAAGGTATGCGTGCAGCCAAACAGGGTGTTTCCACTAGGCCGTACACTAACATTAAGTCCAAATAGGGGGGTCCTTGTGAAGCAGCTGCCCGCGTTTCCAAAGCACGTATGGTGTTGGATTGTAAGGTGCCCAAGTACGTTTGCGAGGAAGAGAATGTGGCCAGGCTGGAGAGGAAAGTGCAGTGGCATATTGGAATGTGAGATTAGCGTAAGCGAGTTACAGGGCGTTTTATTGCACGGGCGAATTTACGTGCAAATCTTTCACCGTAGCATCAGTCCTCAGTTCACTTCTTGGAACGAACATCAGCATAGGTCCAAGCCCTCTCGCTTGGAGGGATATGCAAACAAACATCCTGATAGGGGTAAACTCGCACGCTACCGAGCATTCAACCGAGCACATGCATGCTTAGTTGAATGGTGAGATGCGACCCCCCCTTCATTTCGTGCTCGGCAAGCCTGCCACCGTGTACCGGATATGTTGGCGATGTTACAGAACGCTGCACCTTGGTTTCTGTGCGCATTGCGTACGTTGCTCGACCCCGCCGACCAAAACTACACGTGCCCAACTGAAGACATTCCCGGTGGTTGTGCAGCAGCTCTTGAGGCTGTTGCTGGCTGAAATCCATCCTGAACTGTTGCAACACGGCTAACGCGGGCACGTCCCTATTCACAGCAAATAGCTGTTCCAAGCCAACAGCGGCGTCCATGTCACCGACAAGGCTCTAAACGTCTTATCTGTTCTTATGTTTAATTAAGTTTATGTATGTTATACTTTGCGCAACTTTGTAATTTGACTTTACTCTGAACAAGGTGCTGCATACAACTGCCTCTTCGCCAGCGCTTCATCTTCCGCGGCAGTTTCACGAGCCCAGAGTTGCAAGCTACGACGTTGGCTTTCGGTGCTTTTAGTTACTGCAAAGCATCCACGCAATAGTCCAGCCTGCATGCCGCGTGCGGCTATGGCCAACATGCCCACCTGCGCAACGCGCTGGCGCACCTGGTCCTTTTCCGCCAAGAAAATTTATATACACTTGTACAGGCGCATTTTGAGAATCGCACGCGCGCATCTGCGCGGTAAAATTCGCTCCTGGCTTTTGGGGCGTGATGTACGGACCTTTTATTCGCGAAGTACGACCGGACACATTTGTGCGAGAGGCTGCTTAATGCGCTGGCGCACCTCCAAGAAATTTATATACACTTGTACAGGCGCATTTTTCGAATCCCACGCGCGCATCCGCGCGGTGAATTTCGCTCCTGGCTTTTTTGGACGATGTACGAACGGTTTATTCGCGAAGTACGACGGCTCACATTTCTGCGAGGGGCTGCTTAAATAGGGGGGTCCTTGTGAAGCAGCTGCCCGCGTTTCCAAAGCACGTATGGTGTTGGATTGTAAGGTGCCCAAGTACGTTTGCGAGGAAGAGAATGTGGCCAGGCTGGAGAAGAAAGTGCAGTGGCATATTGGAATGTGAGATTAGCGTAAGCGAGTTACAGGGCGTTTGGCGCACGGGCGAATTTACGTGCATACCTTTCACCGTAGCATCAGTCCTCAGTTCACTTCTTGGAACGAACATCAGCATAGGTCCAAGCCCTCTCGCTTGGACCAAGCCCTCTCGCTTGGAGGGATATGCAAACAAACATCCTGATAGGGGTAAACTCGCACGCTACCGAGCATTCAACCGAGCACATGCATGCTTAGTTGAGTGGTGAGATGCGACCCCCCCTTCATTTCGTGCTCGGCAAGCCTGCCTCCGCGTACCGGATATGTTGGCGATGTTACAGAGACGCTGCACCTTGGTTTCTGTGCGCAATGCGTACGATGCTCGACCCCGGCGACCAAAACTACACGTGCCCAACTGAAGACATTCCCGGTGGTTGTGCAGCAGCTCTTGAGGCTGTTGCTGGCTGAAATCCATCCTGAGCTGTTGCAACACGGCTAACGCGGGCACGTCCCTATGCACAGCAAATAGCTGTTCCAAGCCAACAGCGGCGTCCATGTCACCGACAAGGCTCTAAACGTCTTATCTGTTCTTATGCTTAATTAAGTTTATGTATGTTATACTTTGCGCAACTTTGTAATTTGACTTTACTCTGAACAAGGTGCTGTATACGTTGCACTACCAAAAACGCGACCGTTTGCTTGCACACAACTGCCTCTTCGTCAGACGCTTCCTCTTCCCGCGGCAGTTTCACGAGCCCAGTCTTGCAAGCTACGACGTAGGCTTTCGGTGCTTTCAGTTACTGCAATGCAGCCACGCAATAGTCCAGCCTGCATGCCGCGTGCGGCTGTGGCCAACATGCCCACCTGCGCAACGCGCTGGCGCACCTCGTCCTTTCTCCACGAAAATTTATATACACTTATACAGGCGCATTTTGCGAATCGCACGCGCGCATCCGCGCGGCAAAATTCGCTCCTGGCTTTTTTGGACGATGTACGAACCGTTTATTCGGCAGAGTACGACCGCTCACATTTCTGCGAGGGGCTGCTTAAATAGGGGGGTCCTTGTGAAGCAGCTGCCCGCGTTTCCAAAGCATGTATGGTGTCGGATTGTAAGGTGCCCAAGTACGTTTGCGAGGAAGAGAATGTGGCCAGGCTGGAGAGGAAAGTGCAGTGGCATATTGGAATGTGAGATTAGCGTAAGCGAGTTACAGGGCGTTTGGCGCACGGGCGAATTTACGTGCATACCTTTCACCGTAGCATCAGTCCCCAGTTCACTTCTTGGAACGAACATCAGCATAGGTCCAAGCCCTTTCGCTTGGAGGGATATGCAAACAAACATCCTGATAGGGGTAAACTCGCACGCTACCGAGCATTCAACCGAGCACATGCATGCTTAGTTGAATGGTGAGATGCGACCCCCCCTTCATTTCGTGCTCGGCAAGCCTGCCACCGCGTACCGGATATGTTGGCGATGTTACAGAGACGCTGCACCTTGGTTTCTGTGCGCAATGCGTACGATGCTCGACCCCGCCGACCAAAACTACACGTGCCCAACTGAAGACATTCCTGGTGGTTGTGCAGCAGCTCTTGAGGCTGTTGCTGGCTGAAATTCATCCTGAGCTGTTGCAACACGGCTAACGCGGGCACGTCCCTATGCACAACAAATAGCTGTTCCAAGCCAACAGCGGCGTCCATGTCACCGACAAGGCTCTAAACGTCTTATCTGTTCTTATGTTTAAATAAGTTTATGTATGTTATACTTTGCGCAACTTTGTAATTTGACTTTACTCTGAACAAGGTGCTGTATACGTTGCGCTACCAAAAACGCGACCGTTTGCTTGCACAAAAGTGTCGCTTCGCTCAACGCTTCCTCTTCCTGCGGCCTTGCCTGAGCCAAGCTTTGCAAGCTACGTTGTATGATTTTCGTTCTTTTAATTGCGGCACAGGAGCCACCCACATTTCCGGCCTGCATGCCGCGTGCGGCTGTGGCCAACATGCCCACCTGCGCAACGCGCTGGCGCACCTCGTCCTTTCTTCGCCAAAGAAATTATATACGCTTGTACAGGCGCATTTTGCGAATCCCACGCGCGCATCCGCGCGGCAAATTTCGCTCCTGGCTTTTTTGGACGATGTACGAACCGTTTATTCGGCAGAGTACGACCGCTCACATTTGTGCGAGGGGCTGCTTAAAAATCTCACACCTGGCACAGCGCAGCGAATCACCCAAGCGATAAGAAACTAATTTAATACATTAATAGAAAGTTCTCTAAAAAATCGCGTCAAGGGACCCCGTACACAAAGTCCGCATTAGTGGCACAATAGTTATCAAGGCCTCAGACCTGCTGATAACTTTCAAACTGGACATTAACTTCCGAGCGGGAAAATTCATAGCCAGCCATTTTCCTTCCTCAAGGCCCTACGTTGACTTCTGTATTTTGGGGCGGGGCCCCAGCGTGAAGCGCCCAGGGGGGCCCCACCTTGTAGGATTGCCCATGTCCGTGTGGCCGTGTGTAACGGACAAAACGTAATATCTCGCCCAGCTGAAACGCGTTATTGGTAATCTAATGCATTCTCTATTGCAAGGTATCTCGCCTGTAGCCAACAAAAATCGTATGAGCACAAACACCTTTGGCTGCCTCCGTTGACCGAGGTCAAAGTCACATCAACGCCTCTCGGGCTAAATTTAATCTCAAAAGGTGCCGCGTATCTCACAATCGAATTTTGAGATGACGGCGTATGATAACTCGAGCACCCAGCTTGCGTTACCATTTGCCCGCACGGGCATTGCGACTTGCCACCAGCAGGCCGACAAATTTGCTTTCATTTCTCTATGAAGTACGCAAGCTGCTTGTTTGTACAATTACGTGGGCCAATGCTCGGGGCCTCCGAAGAGTTGCAGTGTGCCGCGATGAAGCTCGCGGCTGTGGGGCGGAAGCATAGCTCCCACAGCATCAGCACTGCTGAAACAAGCACAGCTCCCACCACGTTGACACCACCCATCAATTGCCACACGTGCCGCACCGGCGGTGTTTGTGGGTGCTGGGGCGGGCAGTAAGACGAAGGGCATGGGTATGCGGCATAATGACGGGCAGGGCCGATGTGCGGGTGGGGGTCCTGCTGGGGGCTCCCCGCAGCAGCAGCATCGCGGGGCCCAAGTGTGTATTCGCATGAGACACCGGGGGTGCGGGATTAGGGGTTTACGGGAATAGAGGGGTATAACGGCAGGTGGTAGGGGCAGGTGGGATGGGAACCAATGGCATTGTGTGCACTTCCGGTGCCTCGGAGCAGTGCCGTGATGTGCTGCCGGGCGGTGACAAGGCGGCACGGCAGGATATACATATACCAGGGGTTTGGCGTTGAGATGGGGCTGTGATGAAAAGCCAATATTAAGCAGACGGATGTGTAAGACCCTTCCTGGCTGTCAAAGACTTGCGTTCCGTACAACCAATTCGTGAAGTCTTGTCATGTAGCAGTGCATCGCGGTGTGCACCAACGAGAACGGTAACAATAAGAGTAAAACGATAACAGCAACGGTGGCGTTTTGCTTTGAAGGCTACTGGCGAAATTTTGAACTTTCCCGCCGGCTCCACTTTTTGGTTTCAGTCCGCACTAAGCCCTTGTTTTGGATTGTGTTTACCGCTAGTCAGTTTATGTACCAATAAATAAAAACTACGGCTCAACTGTTAGCGAGATCGTTTAGCAGGCCGACTGAAGGCATCGCTAACAAAAATAACTAAGCGGCGGCCGGTCATGATCCTCATCACATCCCTGACTCACAAGTAATAATGATTCTTAATATGGGAGTCATCTGGGCTCGGCGAAAGCGTTGGCCGAGACGCTAGCCATGTCCATACGTGTGCTGAACGTCGCCGAAAAACCCAGCGTCGCTAAGGAGGTGTCCCGAATCCTGAGCAATGGATCCGCAAGGTCATCTCGGGGACCGTAAGTGCATTACTGGCGCCGGGTCTTTCGATTGGTGTTCTTCCCCGAGTCATGCCGGCCCTGTATGTTAGACCACACAGCGCTCTATTCGCACCTGGAACCCAGTTGCCCTTTCCTAACCTGTCTCAGCCGATGTGTGTTACGACGGCTCAGCACTCTAACCAGATATCATCTCGGGATCAAGGACTCTGCCCCTATCTTCGAAGCTGTCACCCCTCACCCTCAGCTTCCAATCGCGCATACATGCCTTGCTGCCCCAAATTTGTCTCCTCAACTCCTACTGCCTCCTTCCCCGCCCCGGGGCCCTGTCTATATCGCATAGCACCTTTGCCTCCTATGGTGCCCTACTTTTCTCCCAACCCCTTGCCTGCCTGTCGCCGTTCCCCCCCTCTTCCTCCCCCCTTACTCTTCTCTCCATGAAGATCCCTGACCCAAATCCAGTCCAAATTCCAAAACAGATCCACAATAAAAATCCAACAATCTAATCAATACGACAACCTAAATCCAATCCAAATCGAATCCCAACACAGGGCTCGCTTCAACCCCATTTGGGAGTTCAACTACAGTAATGTGGAGGGGCACCCCGCAGTCATGGTGTTCACGTCCGTCGCGGGACATCTGATGGAAGTCGAGTTTCCGGACGGGTAGGCATGTCGTACTAACGTCGTACAAATCACTGTGCCGTATGTCAACGCTGTACGCCTGCGGTACATGCTGGACATACTGGTACCCGCAGATGTTGAGGGAACATGCACACATACAAAGCATAAGCACGTACAACCTCATTGACTATCGTGTCCGTATGTTATCGTACACCGTAGGTACCGCAAATGGCACGGCTGCAGCGATGTAGACCTATACAGCTGCCCGGTGGACAAGAGGGTGCCGCAGGTACGACACCGCCGTATGGGAGCAGTATGAGAGGTAGACGTTTTTCAAAAGGAATAGAAAAAGTAAGAGCAACATAGAACTGATCGGCCTGTCTCTGGGGGCCCTGGAGGAATGGTGGATAGCGATTGAACAGCTCTGGAGCAGGATAGCTGCGGAGTGCGCGGCTTTAAAATGTTCAAATATATTTTTTCGTTTTTAAGCTGGGTGGGTTGGATTCCCCCTTCCCAAGCACGCATGCGCATGTACACACACACGTCAACACGTCCTTGTGGCCCTGAGCCATTATTTCTTAGTTCTTAGAAATACACATACAGACGTGCACTTATTCACGGGCACACGCACACACCGACACGCGCACGCTGGTGCCAGTTTTTACTGGAAAGGACTTCGTCGCTGAGAGTTCGGAGCTCGCATCTGTGTCCTGTTTTATTCATGCACCCACGTCGGCCTGTTCCCGTATCGCGGCTCGGATTAACCAACACACACTCGCGCGTGCGTGCAGGACCGTACGGATCTAAAGCGGCAGTTGGAGCAGTTGTCACGGCAGTGTCAGTGGCTGGTGTTGTGGCTGGATTGCGACAGGGAGGGGGAGAACATCAGCTTCGAGGTGGGCGTCTAGGGAAAGAGGGAAGAGAGGGAAGGTATCCCATGAAGTGAAGGCCCCACTGAATTAACCCCCAACTCCCCAACCACATGACGCTTCTCATTATAATTTCGCTGTGACCCAAACCACGCTCCGTCCCACGACATCCCCAGCCCCACCCCCACCTGCTAAAAACGCAGCTGTAACCGCTGTAACCGCTACAACCGCTGTAACCGCCATGAAACCCCAGAAAAATACATGACTATAACCCATCCGCAGGTCATGGCGGTGTGTCGCGCGGCGAATCCTCGGCTGGTGATTCGCCGCGCTCGCTTCTCCGCCCTCATCCCGCGGGAGCTACAACGCGCTATGGCCACGTTAGGACAGCCCAATGCCAATGACGCGGCGGCGGTGGACGCGCGACAGGAGATTGACTTGCGGATTGGGGCCAGCTTTACACGCTTCCAGACGAAACAGCTGCGGGTAAGTACGGACGGACAGACGGCGGCTCGGAGGGAGGGGGCCGGGAGGGAGGGAGGGAGGTTGCGTTATCTTCCCCCTCCTCGTCCTCCTGCTCTCCCTTCTCTTTCCCCCTCCCCTTCCTTGCCCTTTTACGTTCCCCTCCTCTTCTTCCTCTTCTTCCTGCTATTCCCATCTGGGTCACCTTCCACCTGTGTGTTCGCCGTCCGAGCCTGTGATCCCCTGCCATGGCAATCCCAGTGCTCCCACTACCCCCTCTACCTGTCAGATCTGCACCATTTCCTCTCCTCCAACCCACGCCCAACCCCGGCTTACTTTCATCCCGACCAACCCCGGAGGCGCCGCTTATGCGTGTGGTGATTGCACCCCCTCTTAACCCTTCATGCACGCCATAATCCTCTTTTTCCCCCATCCCACCTACTCCCTCTGTTTCCAACCCCAACCCCCCATCAAAATGTCTCCCGTGCGCCATTGCAGGACCGTTTTGACTTGTCCGGCATCGCTGCCGTACGAGAACGTATTCAGCAGGACGGCCGAGCTCCAGTCCTCAGCTACGGCCCGTGTCAGTTTCCCACGCTGGGTATTATCGTACAGCGGGCGTGGGAGGTGCAAAACCACGTCAGGGAGCAGTTTTGGTGAGTACGGCGAGGTGGGTACGGCATGATGAGGAAAAGGGAGGCACATGGGAAAAGGAACGAACACATTGCCGGGTGGAAGGGTATGTTCCTTACCCGGGTGGGAAGGTATGTATGTATGTAGTGTTTGAATAAACCGAGGCGCGGGTTGTATAACTTATTAAGGAAATCACATGCACCGCACTACTGAAACTATTAGTAGTAGGAGTGGTAATCCAGTGTTGAAGTGGGGTAGAGGTATAGTATTAGTATAGTATATTTGAAGGGAAAATAGCGTCATAGCGATCAGAATGGATGTGTGTTGGGAGGAGCCATGATATGCAGACATTATAAGCAATATCTGCCGACGTGTTGTGTTGTGTTGTGTGGAGTTCAAGTTTACTTTCACTGCGGGACGTAATGACACGGGTGGCGGTGTACGGAGGGTGTACGGCACAGTGCTGGTGGATACGAAATGCCTGGCAGTTAGGCCCCCCAACCCTCCATCTCCCGGGGTCCCCGGCAACTGCATCACACCTCAGGACCATCCATGTGGCTTATCGAGAGGCCCCAACAGCAGGAGGGGGCAGTTGCGTGTTTGAGTGGGCCAGGGGGAGACTATTCGATGAGGCAGTGGCGGAGATGTACTACGAGGTATGTACGACACGTACGACATGTACAACGCAACCACTTCCTCTCACATCACAGCATGGCTTTCCCCGCAGCCACCCACTGCACGGCCCGCTGGTCTTTTCTCTCTTGAAATTGATTTAAATTTTGTAATACGCCAAAACTCATTTCACGGTTTTCATTCTGCCTCACATTGTACTTGTTACTGATCCCCACCTCATAGATCTGCGAGGAGGCCGGTACGGCAGTGGTGGTGTCTGTACGGGGTACTACACGAACCCGGCAGGCTCCCGCTCCTTTGAGCACGTTGGAAATGCAGAAACGCGCTACGGCAAAGCTACGGATGTCCGGTGGGGGGGGGTTGGGGGGGAAAGGGTCGTAGCTATGCGCCATCCTGTGCCGGGGATGGGTTGGGTGTACGAGGTGGTAGATGATTAGAGTGCGATTTGGGCGCAGGAGGGGTAGGTGTGTGTGTACTTGGGGGGATATAGGCTATGCCTTAAACCCGCTGGCTTTCTACTAGCACATACATACATACATACATACATATGGATGGCGTTAGACCACGCGCTGGCCATTACACCCCAGCCCTGGCTGTGGGATGTTGCTGCTGCCATGCTTAGCTCGCGTTCAAACAGGGATTGGTGGTGGGCATTGGTGTGTTGGGCTTCCTGTAGGCAGATCACATCCAGCCCCACCTCTGTCCACTGTTTGGCCGCTGCATGAATCTTGCCCTTGTGTTTGGCCAGTAGACCCTGCATGTTCTGTGTTGCAATATGAAGTGGCCATCCCTGCATTGCGCCCTGTTGGCGCTTGATAGTGGTCGTCGCTTCCATCAGCAGAGTTGGGTGGGGGTGGCAGTGGGCTGGTCTCCAGGTTGGGAGGCGGTGGGAAGGTGTAATACTAGGCTCTGGGATGGGGAGCCCATCGATTCAGCCTCCATAATCGTGTCGTCCCCCTCAACAGCAGCAGTCCCCGGCTCCCTCCCCGAGGCCTTGGTCCCCTGGATAGCCTCGGCTTCTTTCGCCTTCTGCTTTCGGGTAGACTGGATAAGTTCGCTGCGCCTCTCTGCTGCCGACGTTTTTTGGATCATCCGCTTCTGGTCCTTAGCTCGCTGGGCCAGTTCTGCGGATTGTTTGCGGGCTGCTCGGGCTGCAGCTGTTTGCGCCAGGAAGAACGTGCGCCTGGCCTCCCCTGTCAGGTCTGGCCTGCGGATTTGCGTTTGGGGTCCCTGGGCCTTTCGAGGCTTGCATGTTTTCCCCTTGTGGAGGTCCGGTGCCTGGGTAGTTGGGTTGCCTTGAGGAGCTGGGTTGTCTCCAAAGCTCCCTCCAAACAATCCGCAGAACTGGCCCAGCAAGTAAAGGACCAGAAACGGATGATCCAAAAAACGTCGGCAGCAGAGAGGCGCAGTGAACTAATCCAGTCTACCAGAAAACACAAGGTGAAAGAGGCCGAGGCTATCCAGGGAACCAAGGCTTTGGGGATGGAGCCGGGGACAGCTGAAGTTTGAGGAGGAGGACACGGTAATGGAGGCTGAATCGATGGGCTCCCCGTCCCAAGTGCTACACTTCCCCACCGCCTCCCAGCCTAGAGATCAGCCCACTGCCACCCCCAACCTTGCAAATGGAAGCGACGATCACTACCAAGCACCAACAGGGTGCAATGCGGGGATGGCCCCTTACACTTGGGCAAGATTCGTGCAGCGGCCAAATAGTGGACAGAGATGGGGCTGGATGTGATCTGCCTACAGGAAACCCACCACACCAATGCCCACCACCAATCCCTGTTCGAACGCGAGCTAAGCATGGCAGCGGCAACATCCCACAGCCAGGGCTGGCGAATAGTGGCCAGCGTGTGGTCTAACTCCATCCACACGGGGAGCGTCCTTAACCTCGTCCGACAAGGCCTAACGGCGAAATAACGTGAGTGTGCAGGGTCGGCTGACAAGCTGCCTGCCCCGCTGGGGAGGGCACCGCATCGAGGTCTGCAATATCTATGTCCCCACCCATAGGGCAGCAGCCCTAAGACAAGAACTGATCAGCAACATCCTGGCAGCAACGGCCACACAGGCAGATTTAAACAGCGACACCACCCTTTTATATGGGCGGGGGACTTTAATTTTGTCGAAAACCCGACCCTGGACTCCACAGTGGGGGAGGATGGGCGGAGGGTAGATGACCCCATAGCAGGAATGCTCTGCACAGCTGGACCGGTCATGATGGATAGCCACCGTCAGCTTCATCCCATGAGCCATGACTACACCCACCTCTACCGAGCACCTCGTCCAGGAGGCTCTCGAGTAGATCACATTTATGTGAATCATGTGATGCTGTATGTTGCCAGCTTGGAGATTATCTAGCACACCAGTGTGATGGTTTTACACCTCACCGGGTTGAGGAAAGGGGCCCGGGAATTCGCTGGGTGCACATGGCCTTCACGGCTCATGAAGACCTGGCCACGGCATGGAGGCCTGGATTACCGATCAGTGTACGGCGGCCCCAACTGCGGAGGACAACCCTGCTGGCCTGATCGAGTGGTGGCCTGCTTTCAAACGCCACCTCACTGCCCAAGCACATCAAATCAACAATACAGCACAACATCGCAGGCTGTGCCCAAGAGCCCGTGTAGAAGCAGCCCTTCCAGCTGTCCAGCAGGCCCGACAAAGGGTCGACACTGAAACCAGAGCACAGCAGCTGTTGGAAGCACAGGCGGCACTAGCGTGGGCTTACTGAGAGGACTGTAACAAGGACATACATGCATACATACATACGCACATACATACATACAATCAACTTGCGAGCTAACCAGGAACTAAGTTGATGCGCCGTTGATCCGCTAGATTTGGTTGGATGCTGGTGGTGAGTTGCCGAACCCAACGAATACATTCTGAAGTCGGATGGGGTGACGGATTAGGGTGCCCCTCTAGCAGGGGAGAGCAGGGACTGCCCCGGGAAAGGGGGCCGCTGGCGAAGTTAACCACCCTGTAACAACATACATACATATAATGCACGCTTTCCCGCTCTCTATTCCCGACCCAGGATGGCGGTACGCATGCCGTACTAATGGGAACCCCCAGACACATGCTAGCGCACACGTGATCACCCTGGGTACTCCTTGGCATTCGTTGGCTGTTGTTGCTGATATACAATGCGAGCGCATGCGAGCAGGAGGCGGAGAGGTTCTATAAGCTATACATACGCTATTTGTTCCCTGCCAACATATATGTGTGCGGTGCATGTATGTGTTCGTATGGCAGGTGAGCGCATCATGAAGTTGGCCGAGGAGCTTTACCAGGCTGGGTTCATCAGCTACCCCCGTACGGAGACGGACGTGTTTGACCCGGGCATGGACTTGCAGGTGGGGGAAACTCAAGATGGTGCGTGTGTGTGTGTTTACTGCGCACGCCTTTCATAAGTGTTATTAATATGTGAATAGTATTTGGGGTACTGTATATTATATGGTACATGTTACATAGAATATGTATAACCATCGTATATATAACACTTTATTTGTTTATGTATATGTATATGTATATGTTTCTATATGTTTCTTGCAGTGCATTGTACTTCTGCATCGTGTAATGTTCACACACACACACACACACACGCCCGCCGCCCCTACCGCCCCACCCCACCCTCCTGTCGCCCAGGGTATCGTAACAGAGCACACGGGGGACCCCCGCTGGGGCCGCCACGCGCAACGTATCCTCAGCGGGGAGCTGTGGAGACAACCGCGACCCGGGGGTCACGACGATAAGGCCCATCCGCCCATACACCCCACACGGCACAGCCTGGTACGCGAGCGTACATAAGAGGCAGGCCACCCTTCCGCCCACGCCCCCTCTCCGAAACCACATTCACCCTGTCCATGTCGTCCCCTCCCCCCAACAGGGCGAGCACGACTGGAGCCATGACAAGCGTCAGCTGTATGAGTTTGTTGTACGGCACTTTCTGGCGTGCTGCTCCAAGGACGCGGTTGGCTCCGAAACCCAGGTGGAGATTGACATTGGGGGTGAGTTGCGGTTTCAACATCGACACTATTGACGTATGCGCGCCGTTTCCATCCGCGCCAGCTCATTGATGTCCTTGCTGCGACAACACTATTCAAAAAATGTATTGTCGATGCGGATCCTGTAGGCGAGCGTTTCCGTACGACGGGCCTTATGGTCCTGGAGCGCAACTGGCTTGACGTGTATCCGTACAGCGGTTGGGGCGGCAACGACAACCTGCCGAAGCTAACGGTTGGACAGAGCTTCGTTCCTTCGGAGATGCGATTAAGAACGGTAAGACATGGGATGGGGAAACAAGACAACCGATTTAGTCCAGATGGATTCCACTTTGTTCGCACCATGCTTTCCATACGTGCTGACCGGTAAAACACAGAAACCCTTGTACGGCAATCCTTTTGCAGGGCTCCACAGAGCCGCCGCCGCGTCTGTCGGAGCGCGACCTGATCGCCAAGATGGAGGCATACGGCATTGGTACGGATGCAACGGTGGCCGAGCACATTCAGAAGCAGTTGGAGAGGGGATATGCTGAGAAGGACGAAGGGGCGCTGACGTTCTGGCCGACCCCCCTAGGTGGGTGGGATTGAGACCTCTCAGTACCCAAATTTTTATAAAATTGGGTACGGCTGTACGGCGTCATGGATATTTTTACATAAAGATGAGTACGGCTGTACGGCAATGTGAATATGTTTGCAGGTGAGGCGCTAATTAGCGGCTACTGCCGTATGGGACTCGACGACTTATGGAAGCCCGATCTGCGCGGTAAGATCGAGGCCAGCATTAGAGATGTGGCGGCGGGGAGAGTGAGCAAGGATCAGGTGAAGTGGGTTTTGGGGGACTGAGTGGACACGCGTGCGTGTGTGTGTGTATGTGTGTGGCCAGGGGGTATGAACCATACATACAAAAGCCAAAGAGACAACTACCAAGGGGGGTTGGGGTTGGGTTGTTAACCAGGCTGGTTTCGGAGCATGACGGGGGTTCTACGGCACAGGGGTCAGGGGCGGGTGGGGGTGATGGGGTGAGAAGGGGAGGAAGTGTTCGTGGCTCCTGGTGCCGGTGGGAGGGACTTGCTGCGGTGTGGTGTTTGTGTGGAGGAGGGGGTTTCACCGAACTTCTATACTCAAAAAATGGAGGCGCACACACACACACACACACACACACATATCTACCGGCCCCAATAGCTCTCCTGCCCGCTCTTCATTTCGTATCACCGCCCTCCAACGGCCCATCCCTCCCCGCCCGCGCACCTAACTACCCCCTCACGCCTCCCCCTCCCCCTTTCAGGTCCTCCAGGAGGCCATTCAGTTCTTCCGGGCGGATTTCCTGACGGCGCAACAGCGGGCGGGGATGCTGGCAGCGGAGATGGCCCGGTTCCTTCCTACGGCAGGTGGCGGAGGCGGCGGTGGCGGTGGTGGCGGAGGCGGTGGTGGCAGAGGCGGTGGCGGAGGTCCGGGGTGAGTGCAGATGTTTGTTTGTGGGGGATGTACGGAGGTTTCATCGTTTAACACCCCAGAAACCTCATGCGCCGGGCTTCAGGTACGGTGGCGGAGGCGGCGGTGGTGGTGGCGGCGGCGGCGGCGGCGGGCCGCCGCCCGTCGGTCCTCTGCTGGGCACGTGTCAGAGCTGCGGCGGCTCCTCCCTAGTACTGACCCGTGGTTCGGAGGGACGCTACGTGGCGGTGTGCTCCAGTACCTCCGTGTGCGGGTACAGGTACGAGACGGAGGGGGGCGTCGGAGGTTTTGGACAACGTGTAAATGTGTATGCGTGCGTCTGTATGTGTATGTGTATGTGTGTAGTTTGTAAGGGTCAGGTCAGCACTATAGATGCGCTGTCAGTACGTATACAGGCAGTCAGACAGACAGACAGACAGACTGACAGGCAGCGCATCGCCGTCATACGTGCCTTCTCATCACTGCATGTATCGGCGCCGGGATACCCGCCGCCGAGAAATTTATACTGACGTGCACGCCGCCCCCCCGTCCCCTGGAACACACACACGTACAAACATACATACACATGCACACACACATTAGGCTGGCGCTGCCGCGCGCCGTGGCGGATGCCTCCGTATCCTCCCAGCCCTGCGGCCGCTGCGCGCTCAGCGGTGGCGGCGGACCCCTCATGCGAGCTGACCTCAGATTTCGCATGGGGCAAATGCCGCCAGGCATCCTGCAGGTGCGTGAGGTACTGCCGGTGTGTGCCTGTATGTATGTGAGTGAACAAATGGGAAGGGTAGATGGGGTGGGGAATCGTATATGCCGGTGTGTCTGATGAGAGTATGTGTGTTGGGGTGGGGATTTGGGGGTTTTGGGGAGTATTAGATGTACGACGGAGCAAAGTGCCAACTGCTGGTATGGTGTTATGCCACATTTGATAGGTGTTATACCGCATTCGCATCCACATCATCACATCCTCTCCTTATATCACCCCCTGGTCAGCCCCTGGCCGCAACACCCATGGCGGCAATCACCCATGACTCCGCGTTCGCCATGTACGCATCCGAAGCGCTACCCTACACTATGTGTGTGTCTGTGTGTGTCTGTGTGTGTGTCTTTTTGTCTATCATCGCTGGCGAGATGTGAGGGCGTTGGGAGGTTGGGCGTCTCTGATTGTTTGTCGACTCGTCTGTGGGAGAAGAAATGCACCCTGTGACACGTCCTCCCCAAGCTACAGCCCTCCTGGTCTTGGTAACTACTTCTGTTTGATGTTTTCTGAACTGCAGGAGCCCACCCTTACGGGGTGCCTGGTATGTGATCCAAGAATCAAAGAAATCTTGGAGGCTTGCAGCGTCGGCGGTGGCGGCGGCGGCGGGCGAGGAAGTGGTGGAGGCGGCGGCACCGCCCCCGCCGGCGCGGCCGGTGGTGGTGGTGGCGGTGGAGGCAGCAGCAATCGCACCGCCGCCGCCGCTGCTGTGCGAAACGCGCTGGCAAATGCACGCAACGGCGGCGGCGGTGGGGGGTTCCAAGCACAGAACCAGGATAACGGTGGGAATACGGGTGCGTACGGCACCGCAGGAGACTATGATAATGGCGGTGGTGGTGGGGATGATGACGGTGGCGGCAGCCATGACGGCGGCGGCGGCGGAAATGGTGGCCGGGGACGACGGGGACGTCGTACGGCCTCCGCGTCGCGCGCGGCTGGCCGCGGTGACGGCGCAAAGTCACGATCCAGGTCCGAGCCAGCTGCCGCCCGAGCCCGTGGGACGCGAGCTAATGCCGACCGCAGCGGCGGCGGCGGCGCCGCTGCCTCCGCCGCCGCCGCTACGTCCGCTGAGGCACCGCTGTGTCCACGTCATAACCTGCCGTGCCGTCGCGCTGTGTCTAGGAGTACTGCCAATCCGAACCGGCCGTTCTTCACATGTGGACACTCGGAGCGCGCGGAGCAGGACTCGTGTGGGTGTTTCCTGTGGGAAGACCAGTGGGACGGGTGTCGAGTAGCGCCGATGCGCAACAGCGGTGGCGGCCGGGGTGGCGGCGGCGGCGGAGGAGGAGGAGGAGGGGGGGCGGTCTTTGCATCCGCCATTGGCGGGATGCACGGAGGCGTTGGCAGTGGTGGCGGCGGTGGATCAGGCGTTTGTTACCGATGCCAGCAGCCGGGGCATTTTGCGCGCGACTGCCCCAATGCATGAGAGTCGGGGAAGACTTGACTGGGAGAGGAGGGAGGTGAAGACATTCGAAAGTTGCAATGGACCAGAGGGAGGATTGCGCGGGGGTTGTAATGCACCTGGCAACGTGCGCGCCCGTGTATGATGAAATGGAAAGAAAGGGTTGCGTTTGGGGTTACGGACGTATATGCACAAATGAGAGCAGTCTGCCTTGACGCGATGAAGTGGAGGCCATTGTTCCTCCTGCGTACAGTCAACTCCTGTACTCGCATGGACCGAAAGTGGTTTTCATGTGCCGAGCCCGTGTCCCAAGTCGATTACTTTGTTTGAACAGGAATACGAGAACATGCAGAGGGTACAAAACGCGAAAGATATGGGAGAAGAATTTCGCCGTGACCAGCCATCATCGGGGAAAAGGTGTCCTGCGTGGGCACCCCTGCATAGGTGCGATCGTTCCATGACGACAACAAGATGGAAATGAGGAGTTTAATACTAAGATAAGTTTCGCTACAATTACTGCAAGAGAGCCCGCTTGTAAATAGGAAACTGCGTCGTGGCCCGGCCCAGTCGTGGCCCATCTTAACTTGCGATAGCAAAGTGTTTAAATTGAGGACTCACAGGTTCGTTTTCCATCGCTGTTGCAAAGTACCTCTCAGTTCGTAAACACTCTGATAATGTTGGAGATGGATCGTCCAAAATGTCAGGAATTAGGCAATCAATTGTTGTCGTACTGCAGGTAGGAAAAATGGTTGAGGCTAATCGGAAGGCTCCCTCATGGGTAAAATTCCATAGTTCTCCCAGTCTGCAGTTGCATGCGTGCGCCAGTCTCTGGCTATCATGTGTTCCGAAGTAATTCACACTGTCATCCAAAGATTGCTGCGATGCCACCATCGGACCCGCAATCAGGATTAAGGAAGAGCCGTTAGGGTTCCGAATGCGATTGCTCTTTCATGGCGACCAGATGCAGCCACGGTGCGCCGGTTCGTCCCCCTATAACCCGGATGCGGTTGGCTATGTATGCTGACATGAGTTTGAAAATGGTTGATCTTTGAAACGCTTTATGCTGGTTGGTCTAAATTTGCAGGGAGCAAAGCCAGGACGAGACAGGGCAAGGCGAGCAGCCCCTTGGGGAGGGCGAACAATCTAGGTCAAATAAATCTACCAACGCCGAGGTGGCAGCAACTGTTGCAGCCATGCAACAACAGCTTGACGCGCAGCTCGCTCTCAGCCGGACGCTGACAGAGTCGCTGACCTGCATGTTGCATCAGGTACTTCATCCTGTTCTTTCGTGCCGACACCCGTTTTCCGTTTTCCGTGTTGAGCTGGATCATCGGTGCTGCGTGATGCCTAGCAGTCTTGGGGATGTGGTCTGCCGTTATAGCACGTGCGTCACCCGGTGAACGGGAAGAGTTAGGACGTGAGTTATGCTCTTAGGAGTTAAATAACATAAAAATAACAGATACTGACATAAATGGATATTAAGAAAGCGTTTCAAATTGTTTCGGGATTAGGAGCAAGAGAGGGCAACCGTTATCGGCACGGTCGCCCATTTTTGAAAACGACGTCTGTAAAAGATAGCCTCCCCTTCCCCCGGTTGCGCAGGCTGGAGCCCTGAGGAGGATGCTCGAGATCGCGCTTCATAACAGCCGCGTAAACTCGGGCGGCGACAGCGGTCCCACGCGGCTGACCTCCTCATCAGCCGCCGGGGACGGCGCCAAAGGCGCGAGCGATCAACAACAACAACAACAACAACAACAACAACAACAACAGCTCCAACAACAGCAACAAAACCAGGAACAACAACAACAACAACGACAGCAGCAGCATCCAGCTAAGCGCCCCCTTTCCAATGCGGACACCAATAGTTTGACCCGCGCAGGGCAGCCCGCCGCCACCAGCCTTGTCAAGCGCCACCGAGCACTCCCCCACTCCGAGGGTCAACGCAGCAATGGCACCTTCAACGCAACTCACCACCCGCAGCCTCTCGCCAACCTTTCCGCCGTCCACGCCGCATCTGCCCTGGCCGCACTCCAGCTGCCGCACTCCCAAGCACCGCTTCCGTTTGAGCTACAGCAGCACCATCACCAAGACCTCCAGCACCACCAGAACCAGTCGTTACAGCTCATCCTGCAGCAGGAACAGCAGCAACAGCCTTCGACGGCGTCACCCTTCGCACGTAGCCCCAGCCAGCAGCAGGGCCGCGCATCCGTTGCGCCCATGCGGAACCACGCAGGCCTTGCAGCTTGGAGTGTCACCGCAGCGGAATCCAACGGCAACGCCACCGACGCGAGCGGCGGCGGCAGCGCTACCGGCAGCGCCAGTGCCGGTGCTGGGGCCGCAGCGGCCCTGGAAACCTGGCAGGGCCTGCCGCCCATCTTTCCACCTCCTAGAGGTGCGGCTTTGTCGGGACGAGACTCCAAAGGAACCGGAGCTGCGACCCAAATGGGCGCGGCCGCGATGATTAACAGTAATGGGAGCAAGCACGGCAGCAATGATGCGCAGGACAGTGCCGGCGGTGGCGGCAGTGGCTCGGCAGCCGCCGCCGCTGCTGCCGCGGCGGAGGCTACCGTGGCGGAAAACGCGGCGTCGGCGATGCGGCAGTTAGGGACGCCCAGGGGCGGCGTAGCAGATGCGGAAGCCGGCAGCGGCCCCGGGGCGGGGTGGATGATGGCCACTGCCTGCACCCCGCAAGCGCGAGTGTTGACGCAGCAGTCGCCGCCGCCGCCGCTAGCGGAGTCCGTACAGGCGCCAGCCCAGCAACAGCACGAGCACAAGCAGGATTACCAGCCGAGTCTTGGCTTGAAACCCATCACCCTTGCTGAGGCGGCTCAGCTACAGCAACAGCACCACCCTCAACAACATTCCCCGCAGTATCCACACCTGCAGCAGCAGCAACAACAGCAGCAGCAACAACAGCAGCAGCAGCAACAACAGCAGCAGCAACAGCCGCTGCTTGCGAGATTGGAAAGCCTTGGAAGCCCCTCCTCGTCAGCACTTCAGTTGACCAGAAACCACCGGCATTCCGGGAGGCGTCAGGAGAGGCGCTCGCAGGAGCGGCACCAGAAGCGCGGGGGGTCGCAGCCCCCAGGCCCCGCATCACAGCCCCCAGGTCCCGCAGACAGCCAGCAGGCCCTGTTGAGAATCCAACAGCAGCAAGGACAGCTGCAACTGGAGCTGCTGCGATGCCAGTTCGAGCAACAACAGCAACAATGGCAGCAGCAACAGCATCTCCATGTCTTGATGATGCATCAGCAGCAGCAGCAAGGCCAAGAGCAACAGCTGCAGTCGGTGCTGGTGCCGACGGAGGCAAGGCTTCCGAAACCGAAGTCTTGTTGCGAAGGGCCGCCTGAGCCGTCGCAAAAGCACCAATGTCAAGCGCGACCTTCCTTGCCATCTGAATGAGCTGCTGCTACTGTGCCCATTGCACTAGCAAGCACTAGGACTGTGCCTTTGTCGGTGTTGCCGCCTCGACATGCAGTTTGACCCGTATCGCCCTGGTTACATCTCAGGCCCTGTCAGAGGTGTTGGCGTTGGCGGCGGTGCGGTTGGTAGTTATTCACAGCACGTTTCCCCTGCAATTGTGGGGCAGCCGTTCTCCGACAGGGGCCCTGCGGAGGTGCGGACAGGATCAATGACACGATCAGAAACAGACAGGGACAGGAATGCAGACGGGACGATGAGGACAGGGATAGGGCATCGTCAGATGGAAGGGGCGTCAGCCGGCGTCAGGTAGGATGCCCATAACGGACGGCCTGGACGGACGGTGTAATGTGTAGTTGTCTTGAGCTCGGGTTACTGGGTGGAACACGTGTTGTGTGTGTGAGGGTGTGTGTAGCTTGTGTGTCGTTATGATTATGCATATTCCCTTCTCATCGCCACGATATACGGATACCCTCATCCCCTAACATGTGGACCGATGTGGTTGGCATGGGCGACATAGTTGACGTGAATGAGATGATCTCGGTGGTCGGCAGGACTGAGCGCTATGCACCGTTCATCGTCCGCCGACCATCGCCTGCACGTCTATGATGTGCACCCAGATCTGTAGTAGGAGTAGGAGTAGGAGAGCGTTCACTCAACCTGCTGAGCTCTGTCTCGATCCAGCGCGTGCAATCATGTCCGGCTCCCACATCATCCGTCGACCAGGGAGTATATTCCAGCATGTGGCGTTCGTGGATGTGCACCGCGGCGGCTCCTGCTGCTGCTGCTGCTGCCGCTGCTGTGTTCTTACCTCCACGTAATGACACGTGTTTTTTGTTGAAAATTTGGTCGTATACGGAACGGTGTGGAAGCGTGGGAAGTCAGGTACAGTTGGCTGTGATAGCGGCATCCGCTGCTGCTGCTATTGGTGTGCAGTGAGATGCAGGGATGCATGCAGCGTGTTGCATCTGCCGAGGGCCCTCTGTGAGTTTTGGTGTCCGTGTGGGTGGATCGACCCATGGGTCATTCCGACGTTCTGAATGCATTCGTGAGAAGAGCTGGATTTATTGTTGTTGTTGTTGTTGTTGTTGTTGTTGTTGTTGTTGTTGTTGTTGTTGTTGTCAATCATGATATTGATGTTGAGAACTTACCGCTTTGATAGGAAGTATGGTTTCCGTCTGAAATGGTTAAGGTTGCAAGTAAAGTAGTTGCGGAAACGCATTTTGGCTATATTGGCTATAACATGTGTGTGCATGTATGTGTGTGTGCACGTACATCTGTGTCTGCAAATGCGTTGTAAAGATGTTCCGCGTGAAGATTGCAGAGGATTGCGCGGGCAGAGGACAGGCAATGACGAAGATATGGCAGTTTCCGAACTAACCGAAAAAAAGTTATATTCGTTGTGCGGTTCAATGCGTGTTGCTTGTTGTTTTGTTGTTTGCATGTGCAGCTGCGGCCCCAGGCCATGAAAACGAAAAGCGCCGGGGAGTAATTTATTTATCATATTTTTACTGTTGCTGATATCCGCCGTTGTCTCCGGCGAGCTCCGAGCTCGTCGATCGCTTCTCTAATGCGATCTAATTTCTGCATCCCTCGAGTTGAAGACTTAGTTTGATGACGCCTCGGTGCGATGTTTTGTTCTGTTCCAATACCAACAGCGTGGCTTTGCTTAGCAAATGGTTGCCGTACCTGTCGTCGCTGTGCTGAAGGGCACGGAATAACGTGCCTTACCTTCGTGCTCATCTCATTGAATGCTTGTTTCTGTTTAGAGTCCGTGTGCGTCGTTGCATTTCCTGAAATTTCGTGCTGGTACCACCTTCTTGCGTACGGTAGCACAAAGTGTTTGCTTTGCGCTCGACTTGCCTCACAAGGGCTTAGACAAACGCTTGCCTTCGCAACCAATTGCTCTTCCGGAGCGGACTCAATTTCCTGACGATGACTTCCACCCCACCCTCCCCCCTGAAAAAGAGAGATTTTTGCCCCTTATCCAGGCCCATGCGGCTGGCGAGGGCTGTGACTGTCGTTGGAACATCGCCGGGTACTTCCACGGCGTCCGTCTGGAGGCTGTTGCATGATATCCTAGACGGCATGTGTAATCATGTAACGCCGCATTACCCATTCCGGTTCCTGCTAGGTTTCGCGTACCTAGGAATGTTGTTGGGACTAATTGTAGCTATTTAAATCGGACACACCGTAGTTAGGCCGTGTAGATATGCCCAAACCTCAAAATTAGAGATTTCTGGCCTACTTAAACAAGCAGGCAGGGCCGCATTTTACCGCAGCGTGTGATAAGAGGGATGCCATTAAGAGGCGACGCGCCAGGTACAAGCACAAACACATTAAGCCCTTGTAAACTGGAGTGTGCAGGGAACGAAGTAGTATACTTCCACTTCGAGTCAAGAGGAGGACAAACGAGTTTAAAAAGCAAATCAAAGCGACTGTTCCGCTTAAGGGAGGAGCTCGTGGCAAAGTCCAGGCAAAGCCCAGTGCAGTGGTGGCATTTATGGTTACGGTCAATGTTGAGAATTTGGCGGAGAGGCGGACCTTGTGTATCGGTGGACTTGTTTGGATGCGTTTTACTTGTCTGTAATGGGTTGGTGTCATGGTTGATGGGGCAGGGTGGGAGCCTGAGGGGCGTCATGTTTGCTCCAGGGGTCTCTATAACCTTCCGAGGGCTCGGGTGTGCGCACTGTCTGTATGCGGGACGGAGACTATGCGCGGAATAGTACGATTTTCGTAGACTCGGTATCTTTGGACACTGAAATGAAACGCAAACATAACACATGGGCAATCTGATAATGGATATGCAGTTACCAACACACAATATAATGCTACAGCAAGTTGTTCCTTTCCATGTGGCTTCCCTGGAGCGTGGCGTGCCTGCTGCAGCCGGTACCTCTATTGAAGAGACCATAGCCATCATATGTACCCGCAAACATTGTAGAAGGGCTTCTTCTAACTTGTGAAAGTCTGGACCTCCTCAACTTCAGAACGTTTTCCCGTTCTTATCGGTACAGGTAGAGCTACCAAAGCAAACTGCGCTTCGTTATCCTATATAATATAGTGTACGCTGCTACGGCGGTGAACATATTTGACACGTGGGAAGACTTCGGGTTAGAGGCTCGGTCCGTTGGATACAGCTTCCGAAAGAAGGAAAGCCCTAGCAGCCGCAACGCCTCTTTGGCCGTTTAAGGTGAGGGAGTTCCTTCCTATTACATAACTGGAAACTCGCACGGGTCCATTCTTAGCATGTGTCTTGGCGTGCTTACCTTCCGGCGCCGGGCGCGCCAATTGACAGGGATTCTTCATGCAAGGCTTTTCCATTATTATAGGCTCCAACTTTGCATTTGTATGCTGCTGGATAGCCATGGCGCATTCTTGTTTGCTTCGTGTGCGCAGGGGAACCGGTCCTCCTCATTGGCTCGTAGCCTTCCTCTGACTGGCTTCTCACAGCACCGTAAGCGCCGTATTAGGCAGCTTTTTTTGATTTTCAACGGCAAGCGTTATGACGTCCCATGTGGTGACCGTGAGCGCCTCGCATGGCGGGCAAAGGTTTTTGCCCGCCACCCGGAATCACCCCGCTTGGTGTCCAAGAATTCCCCAAAGATCATTTCGTTGCATTCGGCCTGCTTCTTCCGGAGGCTTTCACTCTGACCCTGTCGGGGCGTCAACTGACGCAACAGCAGCACCTGCTCATTTGGCCACTCCATCAGACAGGTTACCGCCTTCTAATGGACTCATGCTGTACTTCAACTCTGTATTTGGCCATCTCCGCGGCCATGCCAGCTCCCTCGTGCAACATCTGAGCAGCCCCGAGCATGCGGCATTCCTCCATAGCTTAGGCCACGATCTTGGGGCCCACGTCCGCATGCCGGGTGCGGGCGGAGTTCCCAAGGGTAATGGCGAAAGCACTGGCGTTGTTTTTGAGCCGCTTTCGCTGCTCCACCAAGTGCCTCGCTTTCGTCCGCTCAACTTCGATTCAACCCCAAAGCCGCTACGCCAGCAGGACGAACTACAGGGTCTGCAGCAGCATGTTCACAATACAAATAGTGGACATTTATGGATTACCTCCGTTTTGAGCCACGTTCCATTGGGAATCTTTCAGCGGGTGAGTACTCGCAGGCTGGCCAGGAGCACGCTAGACTGATAAAATAAACGTGACCAACCTGACTAGTACCATAGTTTGCCGGTCATTGGGCCAGCACGCGAACTGTGCGCTTGAGTCTTGACCTGAATTCACCTGATCTGACGGGCTTTGCATACACAAGGTGCGTAAAACCTTCACATCCATCTGTGGCCTGGTGCCTTAAAGTATGATCACACACAACTCCCGTCCGCTGCTTAGGTTGTCGAAACTGAGATAAACACGCGCGCGCACATGTGTATTGTGCCTATGCCAGTCGGTTATGTGTACCGGGTGCTGCAGCCGGTGCGCCAACGCTACAAACAGGGACAGACAGGAATACACGTTTGATCAATCTTCCATCTCCCCGCTGCATCTGTCCCCCAACGGCTCACAGTCGTTGCCATCGTCACTGTGTTATCGCGTCAACAAGGCCGCGACCACGTGCCATAACTGTAGTGTACGGTTTCCCTTCTACACCCCGTGTCGTGCGCCCCTCTGCAGACCTCCACCTCGCACGCGGGCGCTGCCACCTCAGACTCGTCCGACCGGACTGCCGCCCAGCAGGTCCGTAACCCCATCCCCCCGTCCTCACACGTAGGCCACAAGGTGCAGCCTTTAGCCCAGGTCAACCCTCCTTGACTTGCTTTGTTTTGCTTACACTTAGATTGGCTAAGGTTTGCTTGGCCTGGCCTAGCTTAGCTCGTTTAGCTTAGGCTGTTATCGTCTGGTCCGATGTCGTTTGGATGTAATAAGGGTAATAAAGACCCTAAAGACCCGCCCACCCATCTTTCCCTCCTCCTCTTCAGTTGCTGCAATCCCGTCCGCTGCCTGGTGTTCCGTTCCCTCCTATTTTGACATCCATGTTTTTCATCTGTGCTGCAGCCTGGCCCCGCTGAAGGCTCTGATAGCAACTTGCGCCATCACAGCCTGGCCGTGTACTCGCCTGGTCTGGTGATACTTTGGTGGCACTCGGCCTTGGTGCTGCAACAGCGTGCCGTCGTGACAGCGTTATGGCACATGGGTCACGTAGTAGAGGCCGCGCACAAAGCCCGCCGGAACATGCCGCCGCCGGCGGAGGTGCCCGGACTGGTGCACTGGGGTGCGGTGGCGGCGGTGGCACGCGCGGAGGAGACCGTCGTGTTGGCGCTCGCGCGCACTGCTGTTGCCACCTCAGAGGCAACGGCAGGCCTGCCGTCAGCGGCCGTCGCCATCACCGGCAGCGCGGCGGCAGGAGCGGCTACCGCTACCGTCACGGCACCGCACCTGCCGCTGCTGCGCCACGCGCGGCGGAGATTGTTGGCCGCGGCGACACCGACTCTGGAGCGTCTGCGGGGTCTGCAGCGCGGCTGCACAACGCATGTGCTGCTGCGTTTCCTCTTGTTTTCTGCAATCAATCCGCGACTTCGACGGGACCTGTGGGTGCGGCTGGATGTACTAGCCCGCCGTGCCGCGCAAGTTGCGTTGCTGCATGAACAACATGACGCATGGCTCGTGCGGCAGCTCCCCACATCGTCGCCAAGCGCGTTGTCGGTGTTGCCTTCTGAAGCCGCACCTATGAGTAACACTGCCGAAGGCGGCGGCGCCAATCTAGCAGCGCCGTCCCAGGGGTTGGAAGTAGCTAGGCCGTCTCTCTCTGCAAGCTCCTCCTCTCTCCTGCCTCCCGCTGGCAGCATCAGCGGCGTCTCCATCCTGTCGTCCTCCGCGCCACTGTCTGCTCGCTGGTATCGGCGTGTCTTTGCGCCGGAGATGCTCGCGTGCATGCGGCAACTGCGTGTGGATGCTCCCGGCTCGCCGCCAGATGACAAAACGGCGGGTGATCCGCCGGGTCGGTTTGACCTGCGAGATCTGTACCGCCTCATCCGCGTGATTGAGGTGGCTGTAGAGGACCTGGAGCGCTATGGATCGTAACGGCGTGTGAGCGACGTCGCGCAAATGGGTGAGGTCATCGGGTCGTCCTGGTTAAGTGACGCTTGCCGTTTTCCGCAGGGCTGTGACTGCGCCTCTGGTGGATGCGGCGGATGGAATTTTTCACATCAAGCGCTGTGACTAGGTTTTAGGGTTCGATATGCGAAGGAGAGATGCGGCCATCTCGTGACTCTTTCGGAAACGGTTGTCAGTGAGATAAAGCGGTTATGAGTCATGTGAAAAACCTCATGTGAGTTGACGCTGGTATGCGATTCGCATCATGGCGGGTTATTGGAAGGAAGAAAATAGCGCCGACCTGACGCTCTTGGAGATTAAGTAAGCCCCTTGATGGCTGATCTGAGGGGCCTACGTCGTGTCTCAGCCCAGCAGCGGGTAGCGGGCCCCAGCCGGCTTGGCCCAGATCTGTACACCAGTGTACCACTCTGCGGTGTCTGTCGTCTTGTATCAATTTGTTCTACTTTCGCTGCTGTTCCAGGACTGTCGATGATGGCATCGACACGGCCATGCACGATATGCAACATGGCATATGTACACTGCCCACATTTTATTAATTGCGCAAGATGGCGGATTCATTGGCGGCGTCGTGTAACAAGACGTTAGGTGTTGTACTGTTGGAGCTTTCAAATGTGTCTGGATAATTGAGATTGACGATCGACGTGTTTAGTTTGTATGGCTGCTTCAAAGGAGCTGAAGGAGGGAAAGACGAAGGGGAAAAGTACAAGTAGAAGCACACACTCGCTCCTCCTAGCTCCAGTGTTGTTCACGCTTTGTGATGTACGATGGCAATTGCTGGTGTATTATATCAGTTGCGAACTTCTTGGTTGTTGGGTCGCATGCATGCTTTGATTTGTGTGTTTGTGTGTGACTGTGTCAGGTATCAACCGCAGCAGCCAGCGCTGCTGCTGCGGTCCTTGACGTAACCGAAGGTCAATCTCATTTGTGGGAAGGAAGAAATGCACGGTATGGCGAAGAACATGGAGAAGAGGTTTTAGACTCCACGTGTTGCTTCTGTTGCTGATTGCATTATACTGGGCAGCTGACTGTGGTCGCAACGTTGCCAGTTGGGGTTTCGGCTGTCCACCAGCTTTTTCATCACTGTATCTTGGCTGCCATTTGCGAATGGTCTGGGAACGCGGGATTGGGTATGCTCTGCGGAAGGGGGGCCTGGAAGAGGCGGTTATTTCTACTTGCTGCAGCGGCCGACGAGATCTTAGGGTTTAGGATTGCAGGCGATTGCAGGCTCTGCCGGTACGTTTGTGTCTGCGGGTGTGCCTGTACGTGGATCGCATGGCTGGGACTGCCGTCGAGTGTTGCTAACTGTGATGTGAGCTGGAATTGGTATCGTACTATCATGGCTCTAAACTGGTTGTGGTTGTTAATTTATGCGCAACGAACTGTTTGACGTCGTTGATAAGGTACTAGACCGAGAACCAAGCGGCATGTCCTTGTCTGTTTCGGTTTAGCTTTTCCCAGGGGACGCATGTGTGCACACGCGTACATGTACTTATCAACGCGCGTGTGTTTTTAGCGGTTGTTTAATGACCGTTAGCAAATGAGGTCCGAAACTGGCTGGCAAACTGTGGGTGTTCGTTACATTGGTTTTTCGTTAGAGTTACCGTTGGAAAGATCCCCCTCCACCGCCTCAGCGTTTCGGGCTTATGGAATCTGACGGCAGTTGCCTGTAGTGTAGACACAGATGTGCAAATCCATGGAAGATCTTCGTGCCGTATTGCGCTGTCTTTTTCCGCGTTGTGCAGTGTAGTAAATGCTGGTTGGCTTTTTGCGTGGGTTGGGAGACGTTGGATTCTGTCCGTGTACCTTATTCGGAGGGACACCCCAGTAGGCAGCGGTGATGTGTGTCCTAGTACCACTGCCATGCTCATGGCGTGGCACGTGAGGAAAATGCACGGCTCGTGGTGCGCTTCGCTGACATTTTCTACTAGCCGCACAACTCTGCAAGGCCATTGTGGATGGTGGTTGGTTGGTCATACAGGCACGGAGCGAGGTTCGGTGGCACCAAACCCAACTTGCGTGATTGCCAGCTTATGTGCTGAGGCAGCCCGGGCGGGAAGTTACATATTTCAAATCCTTGGCAGGGTTTGTATTTTGTGCGACGGAGACCCGGTAACCTTGGACTGACAACCGGGAGGAAGAAAGGGGGTTACTTGAAGTGGCAGGGATCCCACCTGGCTACCAGAGGTTGTACATCACGAACTTGCTACTGTTGATGACGGCGTTTGGTTCTAGTGCCTAATGACCCTGTCCTGCCCTGTGGCTGTTTCACGTAGGGCCGGGATTGGGCTGCACTATCATGAGGCTTCTGCGCTGGTATTGCAACGCACCGTTTGCCTGTTGAAAGTTTTTCCTGTTCTAGGTTTTGGGCCTCCCCGTCCTTTCTTTTGTACGCATGTATCTTTTGTACCATGAGAGCTAGGGGACGGGGGAAAGCGTTGTACGTGGTAGACATCAGTGTGCGAGGAGGGCCTAACCTGGGCATCGCCATGGCTGCAGCTACGGTAGGGCAGGATTATCACCTGTAAGGCGTGTATGTGTGTGTGGAGTTTAGGGTGTGTGGGGGGAGATTTAGCGGCTACAGATTCGGGTTGTGCGCTGCACTGGCTGGTCCCCGATCAAATCCTGTAGAGCTGTCTCACTTGTCACCCGTGCCTGGTCGGAAGCGTTTTCTCTCCGTTTGTTATCTCCCAAGTGGGGACAGCATTATTGTTACCAGCGCCAGATTTGTCGGTCGTATATCGTTTCAGTATCACCTCGAACAACCGCTTCAGTACCATGTGCGGCCTTACAGGCGAATGCGTGTCTGTGTGCATGTGTGCAGGGGAGAAAGACACGATCGTATGAATGGGATAGACTGACTGGACACCAATGGGAAGTGGCCTGATGCTACATGCGCCATAGGCCCCGGATGAGGGTCGATAGAAGCAGCGGCAGCGGACGCTAACGACCGACACTTTCCCTTTCCCCCAAATTAAGTTCACTGCAATCTTTTTTCCCGAAAAGCCTTAGTAAGTCTCTTTCTTCGAGAAAGCCCCCATTAGAGCCTTAAGACACTTCAACCAACATAACTTCCCCTAGGTGAAAGCCACCACAGGCAGGTCCAGAGCTCTGGCCCGTACGAACAGGACTTGCGGCGGCAGTGGCCCCATATCAATCAGTGCACCAGCACAACCCTGGAAATGCCTCTCAAAGAAACCGGCAAAGAACAAGGTAACACCAACTGAGGGACGGCAAAATAGGACGAAAAGAAGACAGTAAGTTGTCGAGAGTGCGCTGACGACGTCGCCACATCTAAACACGCACACGCCATCTATCCGATATCCACTCCACATCCAGATAATAGACCTCGAGACAAAGCGCACATGGGATAGATGCACAAAATTGGACACGCGCGCTCTGGGGCACCCTGAGGGAGCTGATCTTCATTGTTGTTGTACTAGTCATGGGCGGACTGGCTGGCTGGAGAGCTGCGGGGAAACGTGGTGCCGGTAGTCCGCTCCTCCTCCTTCCCTTTCCGCGTCAGTCACCACGGCACGCAACACTGCCACCATCATCATCACCAGCAACATCAGCGCTGCAACTGGCACGACCTGGCACCCATCCAGAGCCACCAAGCCAGCCACCCGCAATCATCTGGCTTTGTGACTAGGGCCTTCAGGGTTTGACGGAGTCGGGGCCCAACCAAGTTTTCATTTTGCCGCAAAAGGTCAAAAGGAGTTAGGCCCCAACAGTATTCACTACTACTTCAGTCCCCCGCATGTCCTCTTTTCCAAGTGCACAGGACCACCTCACCAACTACCAAGTGCTTTCTCCTCAATGATAACCGCTTGTACGCGGTGACAAGATGCCTCTCCTTGCTGTCCCACAGGGAGGCAGCCCGGCACTCCGGTGCGCACACATGCGCACATATACGACAGTACGTATGTGCATGTCATTAACTTCGGACCAACTAGTAGACCATACAATGCAGCAATTAAGCGCGCCTCTCCCAGCCCCCATCATGCCTTTACGCGTTTGCAGCGCAGCGCGCCAGTGCACGCCAGCCGCCTTGCTTGTCCTCGTCGGTCGTTCCCTTGTCCTCAATGTCGCCGTACTGAGGATCAGTTTCCAACGACGGCGCCTCACGGCGCTACACAATAACGACGCGCACTCGAGGGCCACATGCAATCGCTGCAGATGTTGCATGTTGCTCGTTGTATGTATTTCACGCGTTCCCTTCCTCAGTGCGAGCATCCGGGGAGCCGTACATGCCGTGCTCCGTACCTCCGTGACGGCTATGGCTTTCCAGAGGAGGGTTCCCACACATATATAAAGACACGCAAACGCACGCGTACTAATGCATACAGTCAAGCTCAGGCAGGCGACCCGTCCAACCCAAGGTGGAAACTTTATCCGTTGCCCAGGAGGGGAGAACCTATCTCACTAGACAACAGAATGACCTGTAGCGGCCACCGGAATGCCCCGATGGCGCAACGCAGGAAGAGAGACGTGTCTGCACGCCTCCCACTTCCCATGCGTGACGCCTTCTCCCCCTGGTAGTCCTCCAACGCCGGCACCACTGCCGTACTGCAGCTAGCTGCCACCGCAATGGATACACGCTTCCTCGGAGGCTTCTGGGCCCCGCAGAGCCAACCACAGGCCCTCGGGATGATGAGGAAGAGGAAGGGCAGGAGGGAAAGAGCCGGAAGCGGCTTCTGAACTCCTTTTCTTGACCTCTTCATTGGCCGGTGTCTCCATCGCCGTCCTCACCGCCTTATCGGTACACAGCATTTGTAGCGGCATCCGGATTCGAAATGCGGTACTGTGTTATGTACTGCATGCACGACGACCAGGACGAACGCCGGGGACGGAAGAGAGTAAGGTGGGAGCGGGTACGGACGATAAGTCTCTTCCCGAGCAGCGATGGGCAGCTATGAAATGCGCTCATGGGTGTTCTATTCCCATTCACACTCGGGAAAATAAAAGACTTCTTAAAACCGCTACTAAAGCCACACTACTACGTTCCAAGAACGTTCCAAGAACATCGCGAGCGCCAAGACCCACAAAGCCATAACTACCACCATCAAGAACAACAACAGGACGAACGCCATTACGTGCCAAGTAACAGGCAAACTGGACAGCGATAAGGCCCCACCCTCATGCAAGCCAGTACGCCAGTACCCTTCCCTCCCCCCTCCCGCCCCTCTGGCCCCTCTCGCACGCACTCCGACACATGCACTGGCCCCTAACCATCTTCTTAGACCTCTCCACAACAGCTGCCAAGGCAACAACCGCAGCAGCAACAATAGCATTGAATTTACAGCACCACAGCAGCAGCAGCAGCGCGGCAGGGTGGGATCGGCCGTTAGCTTACCGGCGAGGCGATGACATTGGTGGGCACAATGTGCGCGTACTTGCGTGCCCATGCGAAATCGTCCATCACCATCACCTTGGTCATCTGTAGGAGAAGCGTTCAAGTGACGGGGAAATTATTGTACACCCATTGTGCAGACATGAGGTGTACAAACGGACACATAGACTCGCGACGACACATCAAACATGCGCCTGAACGGAGAACCATTGTCCGCCACTGCACGATAAAAGCGTTAGCCTTGGATCGGCACTCACGCAAGCTCGAGCGAGCTAGCACATGCACACACACACACACACACACACACACACACACACACACACACACACACACACACACACACACACACACACACACAGACTCACCCTGCCGCGGCGCGAGAACATGAAGCCCATGATGGCCAGCCCGATGAGCACCAGGCCGCCCAGGATGATGCCGATGATGGCGCCCACGGCGTCAGCGCCGCACAGCACACCGAGTTGCGGCTTGGGGCAGAGCCTGCTGGACGTCGAAGGGATGGGCTCCACCACGCCGGGGAAGTCAATGACCACCTGCGGCCAGGAGTTCGTGAAGGAGGGGAGGGGAGGGGAGGGGCCTCCGTCATTGCATCATTGCAACGGGTTGTCCGTACGTGTTTTGGGGGTGGCTGGTGATCGTGGTGGCCATTAGGACAGGTGGTGTCGCTATCCGAGTGCTACTCTGCCCCAGAGTGTTGTGTCGTTTCCGGCAACTCGGCGACGTGCGCGCTCGGTTGGAAAAAGATGCGGAGCAAGCAAGCTTCAGGCGAATGGATAATCTTTGAATGGATAAGGCCGGGCGTGCAACCATGTTTCCAACCGCGCCAGGAAAGGCACGAAGAAAATGTTTGATTACTGAGACACAAACATACTTTTACAGAGCGAAATGGCCCCTCTCCGCAGTCGCATACCTGCGTCAGCGTCAGCCCGATTGCGCCCGCGAGGCTGCTGGAGAGACGCAGCTCCGGCACGACGAGATTGGACGTGGAGGAGGAGGTGGGGTTGCGCACCACCGCCCTCACGGAGCTCGACTCTGTGAGGTTGTTGGGGGCAGGGTTGATCACCTGAGAGGGGCCGGGGAGGAGGTCGCGGAGGGAGAGGGGCGAGGGTTGAGGAACGGAGGTGAAAAAACGTGGCAGGACAATGGGCTCGTGTGTATGTGCGTTCGTTGGAGACGTGCACGTGCAGGGACGACGCTGCGCGTTGGGCGTACCACACAGCAATGCACTCGGTTAAAACTCCAACGTATACCTGTGTAAAAGCATCAAGCGATACATGTACGGCAGACGTAACGTAAGAATGGGGCAAAACGTACCGTCCAGCCGCTCAGCGTGATGTCCTTCTGGAACAGATCCAGTACAAACTGCACGTTGTTGGTTTCGTCGTCGATTAAGATCCGTACGGCCATTTCCACGCCGCCCACGGGTATGGCGCTGCCGCCAGGGTTCGTGTCGTCTGTCGGGTAAAACGGCACCACCGGCCCGGGCCCGTAGTCGGACATGCACGCCGTATCCACGTACGAGCAGTTCGGCAGTACAAGCTCCGCACAGAGCGTGCTCTTGATGTACATCTCCAGTGCAGTGTCGCATTGCGTCGGAATAACTGGTACGAGCACGTACACGGACGACAGGTACTGCGCAAAAGGCGTTACGTCAATGTCGGCGGCGGGGATATCAAACTCCAGCGCGATGCCGTCCTTTATGGCTAAAAGCTGGCTGGAGGTGGGGTTCAATGGCAGGCCGTAGCCGATTCGAAGCTGGTAGCCTCTGCCGATGTTGTAGGTTCGGGGTGCAGGACTGGGTGGCCAGAAGGGCCGCGGTGGGATGGGCGGACGCGGTCTTGGTGGTAAAGGAGGCGGCGATGGCGGCGGGGGTGGTACAATAGTGTTCAAGGGAGGGAAAGGCGGGATGCTCGGCTGGGGCGGGAACGGGGGAAACGGTGGAAGAGGAGGGATACGTGGGAAGAGAGACGGCGGTGGCGAGGGTCTGCCCTGCTGAGGTGGCGGGCTTGGGGACGATGAAGATGAAGGTGGCGGGCTTGGGGACGGTGGAGGTGATGGTGGCGGGTTGGGGAACGGCGACGGCGGCGGGTTGGGCGACGGCGGCGGGGGTGGGTGGGGGGAAGGCGGCATGGGTGGGTTGGGCGATGGCGGTAATGGCGGTGATGGGGGGGAGGGTGGTGGTGACGGCGGGGTGGGAGGTGTTGGTGGGTCTGGCGGCGGTGATGGCGGGCTTGGCGGCAATGGCGGTGACGGCGGCGGTGAAGGCGGTGACGGTGGCGGCGAGGGAGGCGGCGGCGATGGGCTCGGCGGTGGCGGCGGTGGCGATGGCGGTGACGGAGGTTTGGGTGGTGGAGGCGGAGGATCAGGCGGTGGCGGCGATGGTGGCAGAGGAGGAGCGGGAGAGGGGGGAGGTGACGGCGGCGACGGCGATGGTGGAGACGGGGGCGACGGCGGCGAGGGCGGCGACGGCGGCGGTGCAGGAGGACTAGGCGGTGATGGTGGGGCGAATGTTCCAGGGTTGAATGGTGGCCTACGCGGCGGTGATGGCACCGGCGGCGGTGGCGGCGGTGGTGGCGGTGACGGAGGAACCGGCGGGGGTGGCGGCGGTGGCGGCCGCGGTGACGGCGGTGAAGGGT
Source organism: Volvox carteri f. nagariensis (assembly GCF_000143455.1). NCBI lineage: Eukaryota > Viridiplantae > Chlorophyta > Chlorophyceae > Chlamydomonadales > Volvocaceae > Volvox > Volvox carteri. Next base: position 980,791 of record NW_003307550.1, on the reverse strand, counting down.
TCGGCGCTGAGGGTGGTGGAGGCGATGGTGATGGCGGCGTTGGAGGTGACGGCGGTACCGGCGGTGGCGGCGGCGGGGGCCTCGGCGGCCTAGGTGATGGCGGGAGGAGCGGTGGCGGCGACGGCGGAGGCAGCTTTACACCGGGCACGTACGGCGCCCTGGGAGGCGGAGGCGGGGGCCGTGGCGGTCTCGGCGGTGACGGCGGCGGAAGCATCGGATGCTCTGGTGGGAAGGGCGATAGCGGCGGCATTGGCGGCGATGGCGGCTTGGGCGGCGACGGCGGGCTGCCGGCGATGCAGGACGAGATGCCGTCACAACCCACATCGATCGTCATTTTGTTGTCCTGGCTGCACAGTATCATGTCCAAGGAGGTGTACGTCTGTTGCGGCGGTGTCGTACACTTAGGACACCACGTGATGAATAAGCACAACGACAGCTGGTAGCGGTACGTGCAGTTGCTGCTGACCCAAATGGTCAACTGCGGCATCTCCGGGCACTGCGCTGCCGCCGGCGGCATCGCTGCCACCGCCAGCAACGCCACCGCCGCCAACACAAACTCCCGCCACCGCCACTGCCCACAATGAGCCACTGCCCATCCCCGCGTGCCGGAAGACGGCTTTTCCGTTCCATGCAGCGATGCCGGTGGCGGCTGCCGCGGCTGCATTCGCGTGGATCCACCGGCCCCGATGACGACTTTGCTGGCCCCACTACAAGACCGTAACAGTGCTTGCTCCTCCCCTGCTTTGCACGTTGGGGCAGAACAGGTGAAACAGTTGCCACCATCACCACCACCCTCGCCGAAGTGGGCGCCGCTTCCTATCGCCCGTTCCTGCTCCGGCTGTTGTCGCACATTGCTCCGGAACCGTCGGCCGGGCGAGGGCGCTTGAGCCGATCGCGTGCCGCTGCACCGCAAGCAGCTTGCTTCTGTGGCCGTGTGTGCGGTCTCGCGATTACCCCCTCCCGAATGATCACCGTCGTCTTCACTATCCTTGTCAGGCCCGCCTCTGCTGCTTCTGCTTCTTGCAATGGTGTTGGTGGCGGTGGTGGTGGTGCTGCTGCCATTGGCGTAGCCGCTGCCGCAGCTAATGCAACTGACGGTCAACGCCGGCCCCGTCGCCGACGCCGGTACATGCCTGGCCTGAAGACTTGCGATCGCAAGGCCCGCATGTTTTTGCTGTGGTAAAGAGCGGAGGTTCTCAGGATCTGTTTCCCCAAGATCGACGCCTTCACTGCTGCCGCTGCCGGTGATATATCCCCCCGACGCCCCGCCGGCACCTCTGCTACTGCTGCTGCCGCTGCTGCGACCGCGACTGCTAGCCGCGAAAGTGCTTGCTCCAGCGTCGCCGCTACCGCCACTTGGCTGCGCTGCCCCACGGGAACCTTTTGCCAGTGGTGACCCAGATGCATCGGCGGCGCGAACTGCCGCAGGCTCCAGCGCACAGGGTATGAGCTGTTGCCAAGGCGGCGGGGAGGCAACAGTACCCCTGCTTTCCTGGGGCCCCTGGCGAACGATGTCGTCGTTCTTTCGAGGCATACCGGCCCTTGATGGCGCCTGCGTCCAGTGCAACTCCTGCGGCGCTGCTGCACCGCTGCCATAATAAGAGCAGCAGCAGGGGCTGTTAATAGCGCTATTATTGCTGGCGTAGCTGCCGTTAGCGTTGTTGCTGGCGCTGCGAGTGCGGCACAGCTCGACTGCATGGCGATGCGGTGAAACGCACTGCCTTTTTGCCTTCACCATCACGGTTGCGAATCTGCGATCCTGCGCTGCTTCTCCGCCGCTTGCGGTGGATGGCGGACTCGCGGCCGGTTCCTCTAGGAAGCGCGCACGAGGGAGGGATTGTCCTTGCTCGAGCGGGATGTTCCTTGCCGACGATGCTTGTCGGTGCTGCTGGTGACGGTGTTGGCGCTGACGAGGGACGCTGCTAGTGAATCTGCCGCCTAAAAGATACACGATTTCGTCGACACCTGGATTGCCAAGATTGCTGCAGAGAGGGGCTGCCCCATCGTGGCCTAACAACTCTGGTCTTGGTGCGGGCAGGCTCTGGTCTTGGCCGAGGCTGTTAGGGGCACAGGTATCGCCCTGAGTGTGTGGAGACCGGGGTTCACGCATGGGAAGATAAGCCCGCATCTTTCACAGCGCTGCCTTCTGTCGGAGTGTTCTTTCCTGACTTCGCGGGCCGAAGCGATACGGGAGACACGGGAGCGACCCTGGCCTCAACAGTGAAGGACCACGCTTTCAGGTACCGGATAAATCCTATTTTTAGCGGTGACGTGAATTGTTTATCGCCGGCTGGCGTCTTACCGGCCCCCGGCGCTGATTCCCTGCGGTTCATGACGCCAACACAAACCAGACGCAGTCCGTCCAGATAAATGATAGATTTGGATACAGATTTGTCATGCAAGACTAATTGATTGGATGCGCACACGGGGCGCATAAAGCTGGCTTTCGCTGTGCTCGCGACCGGCGGTCAACCCATGCAAGAGCCTGCGGCACGGCTGTAGCCAAACCCATCGGAAACCCCATCGATAAAAGCTATGCAAAAAACATGAATGATAACACCGCCCGGACTTACTTAACGATACAAGTGCCGCTGTGTTGACTGTACCATCGTTTTCTCTTAGGGGAGGATTAGGCCGGCAGCTCTCGAAAATCCAGATAAATTCTGGAGTATAGGTAACTTAACATGTTGATGTGACAATCGAGGCCTCGAGCTTGCCTACTCTTCGGAACACTTGGCGTTGACGGTTGTGTGAAACGGTGAGCCCGGCCTTACACCTTAATCTTAAGCTCCAACAAGCGACAATCGAGGGCAAAAGGCTCAAAGCTTGCTTGTAAGGAGACCAGAACGATATGGGTACAATGAAATAGCAGTAGTGGAGGTTCAGTAGCTCTATCGTCTGGGCAATTGTCTTAGGAAGGTGACGACTTGTCTTTAGAGAGCAAAAGGTAGACTCAGGTTAACTGCGAGTGTATCAAAAAGCGTATCCGTGAAATTGGCTACCATTTTGATCAGCGTCAGCGTAGCGCGAGCAAGTGCAGCAGCGTACGGCTTCGGTGGGCGGTTTCCATAAAGCCCTGTCCTCACAAAACAAATCTTTTATTTGCGGGCATAGGTCCCCTTGCCCCACTGCTGGAGCATAGAGGATGAGCAACATGCTTTGCCAACGGTCCACGTCAAAGTATACCCATAACAAGGCTTACAGCCATCATCAACACGTATATTTATGTTCTTTCATGTGCATGTGTAGATATACGTGTTACGGTCCACCGTCAAATGTGAGGAAAACTAACGCTGTAATCGCTCAACTACAGCCAGTTAGGAAGCTTTAAACATCAGGGTGTATGCCATCCTCTGCAACTCGGTGAAATAATTTACGATATAGTTATTGAGCACTGGAAGTGATTAGCTTGTCATAAGTGCTTAGCTGCCTAGCATGAGCATCAGAAGTAACGGCGAGGCCGTTGCTGGTTGCCTGTGACATTATCCTCAGGCTTGTGTGTTTGCGGAAGCCGCTAGCTACACGATATTAAAAGCTTATTGTGATTTAAGATGCACGGGTTCGCGCATGCAAGATCCAAGCTCGTAGGCCTCATTGCGACGGTGCATCATCACTCCAAACGCGTTGCCCCTAGAAGCGCTTGTTAAGCTGCTCCTGAACCAAACTACCTTTACTCATTACAAGTTAAGATACTCAACAATCAAGCTGCAGCATAAAGACCGCTTATTATAGAACCATCCGGAACAAGGACATTCCTCCCTCGAGATTTTAACTTACGTCTAAGAACTTGTAGCAATGTTTCTCAATTGCGATATGTTCAATAGCAGCTTGCTGACGCGGGGTACAACACGGCCGTTTACGATGGGCCGGTCGCTCAGACGGGCATCGCTTCTTCACAAGCCCAAGGCTTCGTCAAACCCAGGCCCTGAGGCAAGTATGGGTGGCTTTCGCGCCTATATACCAAACACACATGCACATCCCGACCCATGCGTATACAAGCACACGGCTTGACAGAATTCGCAAATCCACTGTCCGCACGCACTTTGCACCCATTCAAACTTGCCAATTAACCCCGATCCGTACCGCCACCACCACCACCACCACCACTACCATCAACCTCACAGCCACCCTTACGGCCCCCGTCCCCAGCATCCCCGCTACAAAGCTTTAGGGGATAGGGGCATCGCCTTGCGATGCACGCACGCCAGCAGTGGGTTGGCCCACCGCCCAGCACCGAACGCTCGCAACAACCCTCCTCCCCGCCCACATAACCTGTGAAAGGGAATGGGCTCCGTTTCTCGTTGGGATGCCACGATGATTACAAAGAGGGCCGAGCGACTTAAGCCAGCTAACAACCTACAAGATGTAACAATGATGACATAACAAACTAAACAACAACAACGACTTAAATAGTTATCCAGAGCCTAGGCGGCGCCGGAAGGTCGTACATTATCCATATCTCAAATGATCGTCCACGAGTAAAGTTAACGACTTAACAACTAACAAGAAAACCTAACATGCCCCCCTGCTTAGCTCAAGCATCGGCCTCGATGCGACCAAAGTACAAACTATGCTAAGTCGTGCGCCGCTCCGATTCCCTGAACGAAATCGGTACCAGGCTAACGAGGGGAAGGCAAAAGGGAACCGGAGTCAAGGCAAAACCTTCCCCGCACTGGATACCGGCCTAAATAAGGCGCACGACACCTATATCTACCGGTCTAAGGAACCGGTCTACGACCAAACGAACGTGTCCAGAAACATCCACAAAGAGTACGCAAATCATAAGCCTAAGGCACAGAAAAGCAAACTCGGTGGATGGCAAAATAACGCAAGAAAGCACGAAAGTACACAACATGCAACACGCAATACCCCGAAAAAAACAGAAGTCAAGACACGACACGCGCAAAACTGAGGCGAAATAACCCAAAACTGAAAACACACAGGACACGAGTCACACACAACACACATCCTATGCGGAGCGCTAGGTTGTCATGAAGTGCACTATCCTCGGGGCCCGTTCCGGAAACTTCGCTCTGAACCAGGCATAGCGGTCTGACAGCTTAAACGCGGTCCAGGCTGGGGTCGCCAGGAAGGCACGAAGTGCTGGAAGGCTGCGTACGTCATCATACGGTTCCCAGGACGCGTCACGGCCACTGGCGGTAGACCACTGAACTAGGAACATGACGGACGGCCGACCACGACGGTTATAACCTAGGCGAACTGCAGTAACGATAGTGTCGGCGTGGTCGTACGGTGACTCCAGTGTGATGGGCACGGCGGGCGGAGCTGGAGGACGGTTGGGGAAGAGCGTAGGATCGTTGTCCGTCCACGGAAGCAGGCGGGAGACGTGAAAAACGGGATGGATGCGACCGAGGGTAGGTGGAAGTTGGAGGCGGTAAGCGACGGGGGAAATGACTGCACTAATGGTAAAAGGGCCGATGTAGCGAGGTCGGAGTTTTGCGGAGGGGTAGTCGGGTAAGGTGAGGTTAGTGGTGGAGAGGCGAACACGGTCGCCAACTTGGAAGGTGAGGTTGCGGCGGTGTTGGTTGGCGGCGGCAGCGTATCGAACTTTAGCTGCTTCGAGTTCGGCGGTGATGGTAGAATGAATGTCACGGATGTGGGCATGGAGATCAGCGGCGGCGGTGTGTGCGGGTTTGGAAGGGGGGGTGTTAATCGTGGCGGGGGTGGTGGGATGGAAACCGTAGTTGGCGTAAAATGGGGTGGTGCCGGTGCTGGCGTGGGGAGTGTTGTTGTAGGCAGCTTCGGCGATGGGCAGGTAGGCAGCCCAGGAATCTTGCATGGGCTGAACGTAAGCACGAAGGATTTGCTCGATGGTGCGATGGGTACGTTCAGTTTGACCATCGGTTTGCGGATGGTAAGCGGAGGAAAGGTTGAGGGAAGTGCCTAAATGTTCCCAAAAGGTGCGCCAGATGTCGGCTGTGAAGCGGGGGTCGCGGTCGGAGACGATGGTGGTGGGGAGGCCATGAAGACGATAGATGTTGGAGATGGCAAGGAGGGCGATATCGCGGGCTGTAGCTGATTTGTTGGTGGGTACGAAGTGGGCTTGTTTGGAGAACATGTCGACGAACGTGACAAACAAACGATCGTGCGGCAAACAAACGATCGTGCGGTGGCGCGAAGTGCAAAAGCAGTGACGATGGGAAAACAGCTCCAATACGGACCGAGGCAGGATTGAACCATAACTCGATACCATATGAAAGGAACTGGCTCCAGTTGGCGACTGGAGGAAGCATTAGTTCCTAACTTGCCCGATCTGCAGAGCCCGACATCAAACGCTGACTGAGAGACAAGGAAGAGAAGAATACTAAGCTTACAAATAATGGTGTAGGAATGCCTTAAATAGTCTGGCAAAGCCTTGCACGACACAGAGTCGTACCGATCAAAGACAAACCATACGTACTCGGTAACGAACACAAATCCCTTACAACCTGCCCCACCCTAAAACCCTTAAACCCTACCCTACCTTACCCTACCCAACGCAGCCCTCTCCAAAGCACGACCCTACGATAGGCATCACCACGGCCATCAACATCAACCCAAACGCCACAATTCCGGTTACGGCTACAGCTACGACTACAGCTGCGGCTACGACCTCCCCCGACGCCGCGACCTCATCCACCTCCACCTCCTCGCCTCCCTCCTCCTGTTCCTCCTCTTCAACGCTGCTTCCCTCCAACGACTACCTGCAATCCCTGGAGCCGGGTCCCCCCGTCCCGCGCAGTCCAGCTGAGGACCAGCAGGACGCCTCACGCCTGGTGGGGGTGTGCGGGGTTGTGGCGGCTCTGGCACTGGCCACGGAGCTGAATAAAGACTGGATAGGGGCACACCAGGTGGGTGGTAGCGGGTGGGTGGTAGCGGGTGGGTGGTAGCGGGTGGGTGGTAGCGGGTGGGTGGTAGCGGGTGGGTGGTAGCGGGTGGGTGGTAGCGGGTGGGTGGTAGCGGGTGTTTTAGGTGCGGGTGGGTGGAGGATTCCATATGCGGTTTCGTGACTATCCTTCATGGTCTATCGTGGGTAGGTGACCACCCATGATCTGTAAGTCATATAGGTAAGATGTACATCCGAGGGCCAGGTAGGCAGCACATGTGTTGCGCGTGGTCTGGTATTGTTGAAGTCCGTCTCTCGTTGTGTGTATTGCACCTGGGCACCACGTTTTCGTCCTTCCGTCCCCCTCCCGCACCCCCTTGGGTGTTTGCCCTTCCCCCCTAACCACCCAAATCGGTTGGTGCTTTAGATCTCGGGGCAGTTGTCCGTATTTGACCTCCGTAACTTGTGGCTCCCTGTGCCCCTCCGCCCTCGGCCAACAACCCCAACCCAACCCCTAAATCCCGCTTCAGGAGCTGGCCATGTCTTGCATGTTCCTGGCGGGTTACTGTGGTATCATCGTCGAGGAGTACCTGGGGCTGTCCAAGGCGGCAGTAGCGCTGCTGATGGCGGCGGCGTTGTGGAGCATACGGGCCACTGCGGAGGGGCTGGAGGTGGGCCATGGAAAGGGGGCCAGCGGGCGGGCGGGGACGCGGGGTAACCGTGTGGAAGGAGCACATACACATACATACACACGCACACACACACAGGATCAACTGGCGACATGGGCTGCATGCGGCTCTCAGAAAGGGGGCCGCAGCCAGAAGGGGATGGAAGTGTGTACGAGGCAGGGGATCAGGGAGGGGGAGGAGGAAGGGGACGAGGAGGTTGCGATAAGGACAGACGAAGCCAGACGTTGCTGCAGCAGTGGGCTTAGATGAGGTGAGGCGAGGTGAGGTGAGGTCGCGGCAAAGTGCGGTCGG
>NW_003307550.1:932242-972935 GCF_000143455.1 Volvox carteri f. nagariensis | reverse complement strand
CTTTCGTTCCTGGTTACCCGACCGCACTTTGCCGCGACCCACATCCAAACAACTTCCCCCCTCACCCCCGCGCGCCCCTAAGTTGTCCCTCTCATGCTGCTCACTCCCCACTCCTGACCCCTTTCATCGCACCGCGCTTACCCCACCCCACCCAACCCAACCCAACCGCACTTCCCTTCTGGACGCCGGCATTCCTTTCCATGTTTCTCCTTGCATTTGATTCCGCCCCACTCCGCCCCTCCCTGCACCCCTCTTAGGCCCTAGACCTGGAGATGGGCAGCGCCCTGGGGGAGGTGTCCGCGGTCATATTCTTCCTGTTGGGGGCCATGACGGTGGTGGAGGTGGTGGATGCCCATCAGGGGTTCAAGGTGAGGGCGCGGATGGGGGCTCTCAGCATGCGGGTGAATGCGTGTAGTGCGTGTGTCTGCCATGCGCGCATGCATGTATGTTTACAAGTGCTGCACGAGTGCGGGGGGGTCCGTCAAAGCCGGAAGGCCGTGGACTATAAACTTGAAAATTGATTCCACCGTACAACCGACGGCGGTTATTGGGTCCCGCTACCTAGACCCACCTCATCAAGTCACCCGACATCCGTAGAGACAGGTCCTCCGTCGCTGACATTTCAGCTTGTGAAACTAGTCCACCAACTAGACCTCGTCTCCACACCTCAGCGGCAAGTGAACATAATGCTCCCATGATCAATGTCGGGGGCTGCCCAGGAATCGAACCTTTTGCTGCTGATTGCAGAAGTGTCACCAGACCAGTTTGTCTGTATGTTTGCCATGTCTAATTCCATGTGGGACATACTGTACTTGCGGGTTGGTTTGGAGTTGGTTGGGGTCGGTTGATTTGGGGGGTTTGAGGCGAGAGTGCGAGTTTTGCTCTCCCCTTACCGCTATCAATCGTGCCTTGCCTTCCTGAGCTGCCGCCGCCGGACTTGCTTGTGTTGGACCCACCATCTGCCATCCATTACCCCCATACACCCATTCTCGCCTCGCAGGTGATCACGCAATCGGTCCGCCCCGGCAGCAAGTCCCAGCTGCTGCTCGCAGTGGCCGCCCTCACCTTCGCCATGTCTAGCGTCCTGGATAACCTCACCACTACGATAGTGATGGTGGCGCTGCTACAGAAGCTGTGTCCAGATGCAGGTGTCTGCATGGGGGCCCCTTTGGAGGTGTGGGAGAAAAGCTAAATGGGGGACAAACATCTGTTTGTGGGTCGAAGTTGTGGGGATGGTGTGCAGCTATTCATCTGCCTGCATATCTGCTATACACTCTGGTTTATCCGCATGTATGTCTGCCTAACCTTTGTTTTCCTGCCCGTTGATCCGTGTACCTGTCCGCGTATTTACATATGTACATCTGTATGTATATCTTTTGGTGTGTGTGTCTCACCCGCCGACAGACACGAGGAGGTTTCTCGGCGCCGCGGTGGTGGTGGCGGCAAACGCGGGAGGAGCGTGGACACCCATAGGTGATAAGGCTTGTCGTACATCCTTCCGTACATCTTACCTCCGTGCATGCACCTACTTGCACATACAGCCCGTGGTATTTAGTATACGGGGACGGTATCACTTTTCTATTAATCAAGTTAATCTCAAGGGGTTGCACTTGGCCGGCAAGAAAAGTGTGTGTATGTGTATGTGTCTGGACAGACATGCAGAAGGGGACCTTGCAAAAGCTTCTATGGAGGTAACTTTGATGCTGTTGCTATTGCTGCTGGAACTGCTTCCGCCACCAGTTCGCGTCCGCGTTCGAATCCTACCATGATTCGTTTTTCCCTTTTCGTTGCCTCTGTCTTCTCCCTCCCGCCTTCCTCAAGCACGTGCATGCAGGCGACGTCACCACCACCATGTTGTGGATTCACGGCCAGATCTCCACGAGCGCCACCATGCGAGACCTGTTGCTGCCCTCCGCCATGTCCGTGGCGCTGCCGGTGGCCGCATGGGCGATCACGGCGCCCGAGCTGCAAGGACCCGTCAAGGCAATCACGGCACCCCACAGCACTGCCATCACCAAGGTTACTGCCGCCACCACTAGTAGCAGTAACAGCAGTAACAGCCAGGTGGGGCTTTTGCGGTACGGGTCGTACACCGCAGTACTGCCAGGGGTTTCCAAGCCCCCTTTCCCCCTCCCATTCCCGGGGAATCATACTATGTATTTCTTATCAATAGGGTGTGAACTGAAGGGTGGTACGGCGATATAGTCCGTCACGTGCAAAAAACAAAACAAGTCAAAGCCAAAACTAAACCTGCGTAAACTACGCAAAGAAAAGGAAAGAAAAGAGGAGCTAGGCTGGGACCAGCGTTCCTTTTTCCGTCTTTTTGCCGACGTTGGCCCAGCAACCCTTTCCTGTCCCGCTTCCACGCAGACGACGGCCAGTGACGCCGCATCAACAACGACACCAGCACCAGCTCCAGCTCCAACTCCGCATCCTCAACCAGCGCCGTCGATACCAGCAGCACCAGCAAAATCACGATCACAGTCACTATCAGCAGCGCCAGCGCCAGCACCAGCAGTGCCGACAACGACCTCCTCGGATGGCCTCCCAACCGCGCCTTCCAGCACCGCGGACGACGTTGCAGCGGCGGCTCCGCCCCGAAGTAACCTGGTTCTCAGTGTGGGCCTTGGCAGCCTCCTCATGGTGCCGGTGCTGCGGGCCTGGGCGGGGCTGCCGCCACACATGGGCATGTTGGCGTGTTTGGGCTTCCTGTGGCTCGTGACGGACGCCATCCACTTTGGAGAGGAGCGTAGGTACGGCGTTTCGTTTAAACGGTTTTGAGATTTGCCTCGTAACTCAATCTCCCCCCCTGGATGGACTGTTGGAGAGGAGTAAGCGTCTCTTGGTCCTTCTTCGGGCGGCCGCATTGCGTGCCCTTAACATGTTTTAGTGGTATTTGAGAGTATAATACGTAACACAACTCTGAAGGTGTTTATCACACACAGAAACACATGAGTAGATCACTCCTTAACACCAACCCGCGTTCTGACATCCAAGCGGTGTAATCATGGTGGTTCATGAACAAATGTAGTGGCCGAAGAACGGCCTAGGGGCAGTTGGCAAGGCAAAAGCGGGGAAAGGGGGATTCCCCTGCAAGAGGGGGGAGAGAGAGTGTGTGTGTGTGTGTTTAGGCGTACGCGGGCGTGTCGGTTTGTGCTGTTATGCGACTTGGTTGGGTTGTGGAATGGGCCGCATGGCCTGCGGCTATGTGCAACGATAGGTTGCACATAGGTTGCCCCTGCTCCTCGCCGCCTCGTGTTTGCCCTCCCTACGGGTTTCTCCCCACAACCATTCTACCATTTCCACCACCCCCTCATACCTCTTTCCCTGTGCCCGCACGCTTGTTCTATTCCTTTCCATCCCTCCTACTACTTCCCTCGCTCCCCTCCGTCCCCTCCCTGTGTATATGTACATACATACATGCACATGCATACATACACACACGTCAGGCACCTGACCGTGTCTCAGGCCCTCAAGCGGGTGGACAGCGAGGCGGTGTTGTTCTTCACGGGGGTGCTGCTGGCGGTGGCGGCGCTGGACAAGGCGGGGCTGTTGAAGGAGCTGGCGGAGGGGTTGGGCAGGCTGGTGCCGCAGCAGGAGGTGCGCATGTATTGTACTTGTCTGGGGGGGAGGCCCGTGGCCCGGATTTGTGGAGTGGTTGGGGTGTTTGGGTGGATGAAAGGAGAAGCCGCTGGGTTGGGAGCTGGTGCAGGGATAGCGAAGTGGACCTGGGAGAGGATGAAGTGAAGAAGGGAGGTCTGGAAGGCTTGGGCAGTTAGAAGGTAGGGCTCAGCGCCAGACGCCGAAGTGTCCATCCCAAGGTCTTAAAAGTCTGACCCAACTAGAACTCGTAACTGCGATAAATGCCTGACATGATGATTGATGATGGTGATGTTCCCGGTGTCCAAAGCTTTGATTTTATATTTTACTTATTTGGTGGCTGTAGGTAGTGGCGGGAATTATCGGTCTAGCAAGCGCGATCGTGGACAACGTGCCGCTGGTGGCTGCGACGATGGGCATGTACGACATGCAGTTGTATCCACAGGTAAGGGGAGCGTCGTGCAGTGGTGTTGGCGTTGCGTGGGTCACGATGTTGCATAACCGCTTCTCATCCGCTTTGCGGCTGTCCCCTACTCTACACCTCTACAGGAGGGGGCTCCGTTCAGCTCTAGTCCCTAATCCCCAGCCCCTTTCCCACCGTGGTTTCAGGACACCAAAAAACCTTGTAAGGAAAATTAGACTTAAGTCTTCCCCTTGTCATTAGTCATCCCCAGGAAATTTCACAGCAATCCATCCTGTTGGAACCCCGTAAAACCTCTGCAGGACAGCAGCCTGTGGCAGCTTATCGCCTACTGTGCGGGCACGGGGGGCTCCTTGCTGGTCATTGGCAGTGCGGCGGGAGTGGCCTTCATGGGCATGGACCGCTCCGCGTCCTTTGGCTGGTACGCCAGGCGCATCACGCCCTGGGCGACTGCCGGATACTTTGCAGGACTGGCAGTCTACGTGCTGACTCAGCAACATTAGCAGCATGATGAAACCGACGCGGTGAATGCCGCGGCAGCTTTAGCCGCCCGAAAACAGCCTCTGCGGTTGGTGCCGCAGCTACGGCTGGTCCTGCAGCTACCGTCTGCACCGTGCAGTACGGTTGGAAGCGGCGCAGGTGCGGTTTGGGGATTCAGAGAGAGTGCGGTGTGTGTGCAAGGGAAGGTTGGGTCCCCAAGAGAAGGAAATCCTCGCACCGACAGAATTGGCCGTGGGCATGTGTTGCGATTTTTCTCATTTTTAAGATGAATTCCTCATTTTATTCTAGAGATGGATACAATGAGCAATAAAAGATTTTGTATCATATATCGACTGGTTCTCATGCGTTGAACGAATAAATGAGGTTACAGAGAACCCAATTTGATGACCGGTGCTGCCCGCAGAACCCACACTCCGGTTGTGATACTATGTCATCACCTATCTGTGTCATGGTTGACATTTGCGGTCCGGGCTGGCGCGGTGGTTAACCGCCGGATGAAACTGAACTCGTGCCCCCGGAATGCGTCCTCGTCAGCAGGCCTTTTTCATCGTGAACTCGTCCTTATCATCGCTGTTTGGATTTCGATGAATGAATAAATTCTGTGAAGGGTCACTTATGAGACGCACCCAGCACGAGGCGACTACGAAGGAGGCGTAGGTCGATGGGGTTTTTTCGATGGTGCGTTGAGCGGAACTCTTTCGACCAATCAGTGTGGAAGAGGCATGCGCGCGAGGCATGCGTGTAATACTAACCTGTGTCCGAGGCCTTGTGCATGATATTAAAAGGGCACATGTGCCCGAATGGAAAACCCCGAGGGCCCCGATATACAAAGATACGGCGTGTATGGCGTGTGGCAGCACATGTGGAAGGATAACCCCGACATGAAAACCGGCAGCACGCAGTTTGAACACACGAAGTATACCCTCCTCGGGAGGTGGCAGGTGCCCGCACGATAAAGAACATGCGGCGGAGCTTTCAAGGTAAGGGGCAAGGGTACGACAGTCAGGAGGTAAAATCCAGCGCATGTCATACACAGCCCCCCCCCCCCGCATGAATGCTTGGCGTTCGGTCAGCATGTACGGATGATGCAAAGTCACGCTCGATTTCGTCGTGTTCGTCTATATGTATGTATATTCTCAGTCCCAGGCTCAGCTGCGTTGGTCCCAGCTGGGGCCCCAAAACGCAGGCTGACTTCCCCTCAAGACTGCCAAGGCTGGACTACTACTACTACTACTACCACTTGCTTCGGTAAAAAGTTACTCGTGTGCCATCATCTTCCCCCCTGGCAAATCCTCTCCTCCTACCCTTGTGGATCTGGCTATTAGAACACCACACATAACGCACAATAGCCCACCTTGCCTTGCTTTTCACTTCCCTATCCCTTCGACCCTAAGGTCCTAGAACACCGCACACACTCCAGGTGTTGGGTGTTTCCTCCCTACGTAACCTCCACACCTCCCACCACGACCCCACCTTAAACACAGCCCCCGGCGCTTAAGAGCACTTCCCCGCCGCTGACACACGCTCACACAAATGCATAGTCACGGGGTCCCTGCGATGGATGCGTTCAGGCCTGTGCCCCTGCGGCCCGGCCCGGGCCGGGGGTTCCCTCGGAAATGCCTTGCACGCTCCCGCTTTCCTCAGGGCTCCCCTGGGTGCGCCGCAGTAACAGCAGCGGTAGCAGTAGCAGCAATCGGTGTTGGAAAGTCATGAAGAAAGCTTGATGAAAAGGAGATGTATAGCTTAGAAGCAGCAGTCGCAGTCAAAGGGACATAGGTCCGTGTCGCCGCCCTTCTTTCCCAGTCCAAGCTCTTCCTCCGTGTAAATGGCGTAGCCCTCCTCGGTGCGGCTGCGGCCCTTCCCGGCCGCCTCGCCAAAAATGTCATCTTTGCTGCCCTCTACGCGGGGACGTTTTGCCGGTGCGGCGGCGGCAGCAGCGACGGCAGCGGCGTCCGACTCCTGCGTGCCGTACGATCTACTTTTACAAGTGGTGACGGCTATGTCTTGGAGACGTGTTCTTTCTTAATTTAGGCTTCTGGCGCCGGTAAGCATTCACCTCTTGACCAGGGAATGGAGTGGGAAGCTCGCCAACCAAAGACAGTAGACGCACCTGACACGCAGCATCCGTGGCTGGTCGCTTTCCTTCCAAAACCTTTTTCTTTCCCGCGCTGAAGATATCGTCTATCTCAGACTTCTGGCCCTTCTTCGCCGGCTTAACGCCGCCATCTTTCGGCAAATCCTTCTTGTCCTCAAAATTCTCTTCCTGTTTCGTGGATTCCTTCTTGATCTTCTTGTTTGCCTCCGTCTGTGTTAGCGTGGGACCTGCCTTTTCAATAGGTTTGTTCTTACCCATCAGGTCAAAAGATCACGGATATATAATAGAATTATTCTACATTGGTTCAAAGGCTGAGCGGTATCTCTCCGTTATCTATGTCGCTTAGCAAATTAGGTTGCGTTGTTAGTCGCAAGCGACACCGTACCAACCGTACGTTTCGACCTTAATGAACTGAACTGCACGTAACCTGCATATTTCATATGTCTGAGATGCATTTTAGGCTCTTATGATATCACCTGTGTCTCTTGGCCTGCTTGAGGGTACTTGGCAGGTTAGGATAGTTCTTTAGCAGCTCCGCCACAGCTCACACCATGACACAACATCGCTTTAGCATATGCACATGGCCTCCTACTCGTGTAAAAAGCTTAAAACAAGGTAACGCTTGGCCGTCCCCTTGGATGTCGCTTGCCGCGGACTTGCTGTGGAAGTTCCGTTTCTTCCTAAGTCACAATACATAAAGGCAGAGCTTAGATACATCTGCCCCGAGCTACTTAAATTTTGCTCTCTTGTGCTGAGTCCTATCGAAGAGCTGATGGCCGAATGGGCATGCTCCGCCCGCCAGGCCGGTACGCTAAGGAGCTCTGGACAGCCAGCACAGTGCACCTTGTTAACCTGCCACGTCTCAGATGGGGCCGCTGTCCTTGTACAGCTACACGTGCGCAGTGGTCGGTGCAGCCGCAAGCGCTGAACCCATCGGGAGCTTCTCAGCGAAGCCCAGTCCCACCGCAACTCAAACGTGCGGGCGACTTGACAGGTGCGACAAGTAAAGTTCTTATCATGGGCTGGAAGCCCCACACTTGCTTGGGACTTCCGGAGCTCGGGTACACTTCCACATTATCCTACAGCTATAATCCTGTTGCAACGGGCAGTTAGTCGGTTGGTTACCTGCCACGTGCAGAGCTCCCTTTCGCTCCGGCTGCCACCATGAAACTAATCGACAACTTGTTTATTGGAATTGCGATGCCTCCAAGAGCCCATGAACTGCGCCATCATCTCCTGCAAGTTCCAACAAGCCTCCAACAGCACCATTTCTAGTGACAAGCTTGAAATTTGCTCTATGCATCGCGCAAAACGGCTCAATGCAATCGAATTCCGATACCCGAACTACAAGATCTCTCCTCCTGGAACCTAATCGGGGACAAATGCGGCGCCCATGTACCCCCCAGGTCGATTATTGTCCGACTACCTATCGGGATGGAAGCCGCAGGTGAGTCTGTAATTCTCCGACACTCTGGGTCAACACGGTTTTGGAGGCAACGGAAAACCGCTTTTTGTCCTGACATGGCAGTCATAGCTACAGCCGCGCCCATGCATTCATTCCGTGCGCTGCTGCTGCCCGCGCGTCCTGCAGTACACCGAGTACGACTACTACGTGCCGGCGGAGGCAGTGTACGGCACAGTTCCGGAGGATATTCGCGGCACGCTCTTCCTCATTGGGCCTGCGTTGACCGAAGCGTACGGGACATCTGTACGGCATCCCTCAGATGCCGACGGCATGGTGCGCGGGGTTGAAAGGCGGAAATTACTTTCCCACTACCCCTGCACCTGATGAGATCTAACTAACCTCAACCACTACCACACCATGACAACCTTAAATACATTAGCTACCTTAACTATATTAAACACCAGCACCGCGGCTGTAGCGGCAGCGGCAGCGGAAGCATATCTACCCCGTGGAATCTTCACAGTCCCCGCCACACCTACAGCAGGTCCCCGGCGCCTGCATCTCCCCCCGCACACACACACACACACACACACACACACACACACACACACGCGTACTTCAATCCCCCAGGCCCCCAGAACCCCCAAGCCCCCAGTCACTACTGGTCACTTATATTCAAATATTCCTGATGCCGTGTCTGTCTAGTCCTGGAGTTCTGTTTACCTCTGGCATCTGCTCCAATCGTCAGTGGTTCGTCTTGTTCCCTATACCTATCTCACGCCCCACCACCCTAACACCCGTAACCCCCAACTCCAACTCCAACCCCAACCCTAGGTATGCAGCCTGGCGTTCGGTGACGGCGGACAGATTTTCTTTCGCAACCGCTACGTGCGCACCAACTCCTTCGTAGCAGAGCAGGTGGTGGAGTGCACGAGGGGCGGGGGGCCAAGGGGTCAAGGGGTCGGCGTCGGGCACACGGGATCTGGCTTGCAAAATAGGGACTACGGGCGGCGTGTAAGGGATTGGAAGTGGGTATGTACGTATTAATGTATGTATTTGTGTATGTATATATGTATGTGTTGGAAAAGGAGCATCGGGGATATGACTGCGTGTCTGTATGTGCGCCACGGAGACGGTCAGGCGAAAAGGGTTTAAGAAGGCATGCCGCCCAGCTGGGGAAGGGGTACGCGCCACAGGGACGCGGCAGGGATGGGCGTCTGGGTGAGTGGTGTGGGTGGGTGGGTGTGGGTGTGTGGATGGGGTTGGACTGCGGGAAAAGAGCTCTGCGGGTAGAGATTGATGGCAGTGGCAGTGGCAAGTTTTGTGGGCCCCTGCTCTAGCAACCCATAAACATCACTACACCTCCCACTCACCTCACCATACGATCCTGCAGGCGGTGGGTCGGCGCCTGACCCGCGGTCGCCATGACCGCGGCGCACCCCTCGTTGTCGGACAGCAACACAGCCGAGAACAGCAGCAACAACAGCAGCAGCACCAGCAGCACCAGCACCAGCAGCACCATCGCGTTCCTGCTGGTGCCCGCGGCAAATCCGCTGAGGATGGGCGGGCAGCAGCAGCAGCTGCAGCTGCAGCGGCGGAGGACAAGAAGAAGAAGAAGAAGAAAGAAAAGCAAAGGTGGACGAGTTTTGAGGATGACGAAGACAATGGCGAACTAGAGGAGGCGGCGGCGGCAGGGGCGGCATCTGCAGCGGCTATCGGGCGGCCCGCAATGCAGCTGCAGCTGCAGCTGCCCCCCAGGTGAGTTGAGGCGAACTGGCACCAGAGGGATGTGAGTGATTGGTGTTCCTGGGGTGTTGGGTGCTCAGCAGCTGCCCAAATGCTCACCTATTTGGTTAGTTATTTTGCGATCTTGAGGTCTTGAGGTATGCGAGGTTAGGTCTTTGTTCGGAAGGAAATGGGAGGGAGAGAAGGAAGGGAGACGCCGACTCCCTCTTAAACCCAGATCCAGAGGGAGGAAGTGACGGCGGGAGAGAGGCGAGCGCGAGATACACCTGCGTGTATTCAACCCTTCCTACAGCCCCAAAATGTACCCAGGAAGCCCTCCCGCCATCTCTCCTCACCCCACCTCATGCCCTGACTTCCTGTTCCTAATGCGGCCATCACGCCACTCGTCGTCGTCGTCGTCGTCGTCCTCCCCCTCGTCGCCGTCGTAGGTGGGACCCCTTCTCGCTCCTGGGGTTGCCGCCTCCCCCGCCTCTGTCCGCACTGTTCAATCCCCTGGACCTGGGCTTCCGGGTGAGCGAGTGCGTGTGAGAGAGAGTGTGTGTGTATGTATGTATACGTATGTATGTGCCATTGCAACTATTGCAATCACATGCGCCGCAAAACCACTCATAACACAAAGTGCAGCTTGCGTTTGCTGCGTGGCAGAACACATGCATACGTGCATGCACAGCACTTTCCCGGGGCATCCGTTTGCCTGTGTTGGTCTGCCGGGGGGCGGCCAGCTTATCCCGGGGGGTAAGGTTGGCTCCCTACCGGAGGACACGCACGGAGGCACCTACCTACCTACCTACCTACCTACCTACCTACCTACCTACCTACCTACCTACCTACCTACCTACCTACCTACCTACCTACCTACCTGCCTCCGGAAACACACCATCCACAGGCTCCCGCCAACGCATCTGTGGTTCTCTGGGCAGGTCGGCTGCTAGCCTTCACAGAGGTAAGAGGTTAAGAACACCCTTGCCTTTCAGGGGGCTCGTCTCCCCAGCTCCCCTCAGCTCTCCTCAGCTCGACTGGAGACGTCCGTCCCAAAGCTGCGGCCAGAGCAAAGCCCTATTGGGGCCAACAGCGAGGAAACGTCCCCAGGACGGTGGACAACATGATGTGGCGAGTCACCTCATAGCGCAGCATCCAGGACCCCTCTTCACACACCATTGCGGCATTTGGTCCTCCTCATGTAAGAGAGGAGCAGTGGCCCAGGGGGGCCAACCACGGGCCGTGTTATCATCTCCACGCACATTCCGGAGGTGTACGAGTGTTGATCATTCTCCAACGCCCACACCTTTTCTCCCCCTCCACAATGGCCCCTCAATAAACCTCTTCTCGTAAACTTGGTAGTTGCCACATGTTCCAGTACCAGTGCTGGCACGGCTTGGGTATGTATGTATGTACGTATGTATGTCGCTCTGCTCCGCCCTACCTCGCAATACTTTAAGGACCCAACAACTGTCACCTGTCACCCACATCACCTAACGAATACCCCCTGCCCCATACTCTCCCTCTCCCCCTCTCCCCCTCTCCCCCTCTCTCCCTCTCGGCCATCACAACCTCCGGACAAGGGCCTCCGGTCCTCAGCCTCCGCATTAGTCCTCTTCAAATCCTTCTTCGTCTTCTGTACTCGTACTTCCCGTACTTCGGTCGTTTCATGATAACATTGTTCATTCATTCATTCCCTATTCCACTTTCACTTCTATTTCCATTTCCCCCGATGTGGCTCCACAGGGCGGATCCCTGCCATACGAATTNAAACAAGTTGTCCCTGGAAACGGTGGGGCAGTACGACATGGGGGGCGCCATGGCAGACCTGGGTCGGCTGGTGGGCGGGATAATAAGATCGCGCCAGCGCCGCCAGCGGTGGGGGCCCCCTAACNGCGGCGGCAGATCGTCCGCAGGGGCTGGCAGCTGGTGGGTCGCGTCCAAACACCGACTTTGTCGCCGTTGCCCTTTTTCTTTACAATCGCCGTATACACATACGCACTATGTTACCTGTGCTGTGCTGGCCTAGGGGATTCGGAGCGGAAGTTGAGGATAATTGCAACACCTGCTCGCGCCTGCTGGCCCAATCAAACCCTGCGCAAAAACGTCAACGTTAAAAGCGCGCCAATGACCCTCCGCCCGTCTTCACTTGCACCGTCGAACGCAGCCTCCACCTCCAGGTCCAGCTCCATCTCCGCCGCCACTTCCATCCCAAGCACCTCCCCGTCCAGCAACTCCTCAAGCTGCGGGGTCCCCAACGACGGTGGCGAGCGGCCGCAGCGGCTGGTGGTCATGGGCGCCGCGCAGAGCGGTCCGGACACGCTGTTGCGGTGGGTGGAGGTGGGGGAGGACGGAGCCCCCGCGGGGCCCCCCATCACCTACCGCATGGCGGCTACCTGGGCGGAGGGCCTTATGGATTTCTGGGTCACGGACCGGTACTACGTGGTAATACAGGTGAGCCACGCAGAGGATGGGAGAGAGTTGGAGGGAGAGGCGGAGAGGGGAGAGAAGGAGAGGGAGAGAGGGAGGGAGAGAGGGAGGGAGAAAAAGGAGAAAGGGAAAGAGGGAGGGCAGGAAGGGAAGCGAAGGAATTGGCGGCCTAGGCGGCCAGAGAGGAGGCATGGGAAACTTATGCGAGCAGCAAGCCGCGACCGGGAAGGGCATGAACAGTAAAACAACGCTGAGATACACCGTTCAAGTCCGGATGGGAACAGAAAGTGAACAGCTAGAAGAAGGAATGCGATGGAGGAGGGTTAAAGAGAATGGTTCTGGAGCTTGGCTTCAAAATACCGTCGATATATTAGTTGTGTCGTTGTCGTTGTATTAGATCTAAAACTGTGTTAATCATTGAATTTATGCAAGCCCTCCCCGGCCCTCCTTCCCCTTCTCCACCACGCCCACCATGACCTCCCGACGTGTGTGCCCTCGCAGCCCCCTCTGGACTTCAACCCGCAGCGCTTTGCCACGGAAGCTACTCTGGGCGCCGCATCCTTCATTGAGTGCTTTGACTGGGATGCCGGCCGCCCCGCCCGCATTCACCTCGTGCCGCGTCCGCCTGGTACCGTCACCGCTACTCCGACTTCTCCCTCCTCTTCCTCCTCCTCCTCGTCGTCGTCCTCAACCAGTAACGGCGGTAAGCAAGGCCAAGGACGCGGTCGTGGCACCGGCGTCAGCATCGGCGGCGCACCCTTTGTCTGGCCCGCAAAAGGTGAGGAGGGGGTTGGAGTGGTGACGAAATTGGTGGGAAAAAGGGGGTAGCGGATGTTTCGCCCAGGCATCTGACCGTTTTCCATTTGTTGCACAGGTCCTGGCAAAATGGCACGTAACGCCGTAAAAACACACCCGCACTCATCTTATTCGTTTATCCTAAGAATTTACTACTAAAATGCGGACCTTCCGCAAACACTCCAATATATTTCCCCACGTACGACAAGGTCCCGAGGCGATCGTGGTGGACGTACCGCCGCTGCTGCCTGTGTCCTGCGTGGGTTGCTACAGCCTGACGTCGGACGACAAGAGTGACGTACTTGTCCTGGACGCGACTTGTCAACAGGTAAAGCCCATGTAACAGCTGCTGCGGCAGTGGAAGTGATGATTCCACGATGATTCGTGAACCGCGTTTTGCGGTTGTTCAGGCGCTGCCACTGCTGTGATGCTGTATCTGAAGTTGCATGCTGATGTGCACAGTGGTTGGCAGCCTGCGCCAATTTGCTGACCGGGATGTGTCTCGTTGTGGTGTGCGCTTGTGGAGGGAAAGTTCGACATAGGCACCCTCGGGCCGCCGTGCAGAGCGATCGCCCCTGCAACGGCCGCCCCAGCACGTGCCGCTACTGCAACCATTTTCGCGGCCGTGTCCCTTTCAATGACCTTCCATAGTGCATCGCCTCTTGGCTGTTCCTGTCGGTGTATTACCGGGCTGATACACTGACCGACATGCTGACGTTCTGACCGACCGAGGGCCCCCCACCTTGTCCCACGGGACCGTCGGACTTTCCTCTCTTATGGCTGCTGGCTGGCAGGGCCTGCCGGGCAGTGGAGGAGGCGCACTGGACGAATTGGATCCAGAGGAACACCGGTAAGCCGCTTCACTTTACTTGCGTTCTCCCGTTCACATGCCCTCCACCTCGCTCCCAGTGGACGGGGTCCTGTGCAGTCCGGGACGGATCTCTGGAATCCTGAAGAAGGGGGTACTGGGTGCTGGGAAGGCGCTCGCCTGAAGGATGAGCCACTGTCCTCTCCTAACTTTGAAACTGTGTGCATGCTTATGTTTACTTCGTTTCTCGCGTCTGGCTTCGCAACGCTTTCCAACCTCTCTTCTGTCTCCGCGCTACCCGCCGCACACCCCGTTACACCCCAACAGGCGGAAGCCCAAGCCCGAGCTTGTGCGCCTTGTGGTCGATCTCCGGTACGGCACCGCCTCCACAAGGGTGCTGTCGCAGCGCACGGCTTCTGCCGCAACCACCGCCGCCACGCCGGACTTGACGCCGGTGGGCCAATGCAGCGGCGGTATCTACCATCACCTGTACGCCGCCGTTGCTGCCAGCGACGCCGCCGAGGGCTGGGCGCCGTCGCAGGTGCTGTTGAAGCTGGCTGTGCCGCCAGACCATGCGGTGCCCGCTGCTGCCGCTGCCGCCGCCGCTTCGGTGAACGGCAATGGCAACAGCAGCTGCAATAGCAGTGGCTTGGCACGGCGACGAGGCATCGGTGCGGAGATATGGTCCCCTGGGGACCGTGTCTTTGTGGGTCCGCCGGTTTTTGTGCCGCGCAAGGGTAACGGTGTGCGTGGTGCAGCAGCAGATGTTGGCCCAGCTGATGCCATTAATAACGCAGATGGCAATAGTGGAGAGAGGTCCGAAACAGAGCAGCAGCCAGCCGGCGCATTGCCGCTTCCGTCCATGGCGGTGGGAAGGGAAGCGGCGGCAAGCCGGGAAATGGACGCGCAGGACGGCTGGCTTATGGTGGTGTTGCACGACGCTGAGTCTATGGTGGCGGAGTTGTGCGTGCTGGATGCGAGTGACGTGACCCGTGGTCCAGTGGCGGTAATCCGCCTGCCGCATCATCTACCGCATGTGCGTGGCGCGCACTTCACGCGGTCATACGTCGGTCCCGGCCTGGCGGCGCCGCCGGGTTGGCGGCCACGGACTGCTGTCGGCAAGCAAACAGCAGCATCGCCAGACCAGTGAACAACAGCAGTGATATCTCATGCACCCGCACCTATAGCCATAGTGACCCTCGAGCTGCAACGCGTGTGAGAGTTTTATTGGGCCGGACGGGGTTGCGAACAGCTTTGTCACAAGACCATGTCTGTGATAGTACCTGGCAGCTGGCCGGATGCTATTTTGTTCAGTGCATTGCCCTATGATGCTGCAAGGGCATCATTCAGGGTGTATAAGGAATCATCCGGGATGCGACGGTTGGGGCATTCGTGTTGTGCATGTTTCCGCTTTCATTATTAATTTGAGTTGACGAAGTATGTAGCGTTCCCGGTCGCAGCTTTGTGAATCCTATCTTTTGCATAAACTAAATTCATCAGGTGAACGGTGTGGACAGCAGGACGATACATTTAACATCGAATTCATCATGGGCCAATACCACTCTTCTTTCCCGCAACAGACTTTGTCCATTTTCGTTATCTCCCATATTCACTCGTTCCTTCCTTACCAAAGCCGACAGCACCGGTACGGTAAGAACAGAGTTAAAAATACCCAGCCTACGTTTAACAAACCACTATCAACAGCAACCATTCGCAAACCATTTGCAACGCTAGATTGCACTTCCTTGGTGCCAGGACCTCAACGGATCAGCATAGGTCAAGAAAGCAGCTTTTCAGGTTCTCGTGATAAGGCACCAGATTAAACACGCACAAAGAAGTCACTTCGTTCTGAGAATTGCAACTAGAACAGTCTGGATCAAAAGCGTTCCAACCGAAGTGGCATAACCTGCGCTCATACAGCTAAACAATGGCCGCTTGTACGCACGATGGTCGAATACCGTCAAACACACCAAATGTCCGTTTAGGACTTCCAACCCATCCGCATCCAAAAGCGATTCCAGGGCAGCCTACTCTTTTTTAATCATTCCAAATTCACCACGTAGCCGCCACCTAAACGCCTTTACTGCAAGCAGACCCTGCACAGGTCGCAGTAATTTTAACCAGGAATGATGCAATCAAAAAGGATCATGCTAGTTCAACGCTTAGCTGTAGTAGCCCTGTCCTGGCAGACCCGGCGGCGGCGCTGAGTACATGGACTGCTGCGGTGGTGGCGCTCCATAAGGCGGCTGCTGCTGACCAGGGTGCCCCGAGGGCGACGGCCCAGAAGGCGGTGGGCCTCCGGGATAGGGCGGCGCCTGTCCCGGCTGGGTTGACTGCTGTGGGGGTGCGGATCCCTGCATATGCATCAGGAAGTATCTCTTTGAAGGTATGGGAACCGCGAACGGCTAAAATCAGAAACAAAAAAGGAAAAAAGTGTGCAGCAACCGCAGACGTGTGCGCTTTGCCGAACCTGCGAAGACACTGTCATGTGCCCTCATATGGAGGATACGATCCTCTCAGTTTGGAGGCAAAACGTGTCAGGCAGGTCTGGACTAAGGATACCGGACGACATATCCAACCTCACCTGCTGGTAATAGTTATATCCGTTGTATGACCCATACTGGTACTGCTGCTGATCCGAAGTCGGAGCGTATGCGCCGGCAGGTTGCTGGTACGACGCCTGCTGTGGCGCCTGACCAGGGGTAGAGGGTGGTGGCGCCCCGTACGATCCATACTGCTGCTGGTGTTGTTGCGGCTGCTGGTACGACGGTGGTGCCCCAGAACCATACGTCCCCGCGCCCTGTGCCGACGGAGGTGCCTGCCCTCCTTGCTGCGAGCTGTAAGGGTACTGGTAGGTGGTGTATGGCGCCTGCGAGCCACCCTGCGGCGCGCCTGCGCTGGCAGGGCCCTTTCCCTGCCCCGCACCACCTGCAGGGGTAGAGGAACCCGAGAAGCCAATGCCGCCGTGGTCGTGACTACCAGGGGGCTTTGAACCTACAGGGAACCAAGAGACAAGGACACGAGGAGCGCAAACCCATGTGAACTCGTGGCTGCCGAGTCACAGCTCGATAGGAAAACAGAAACAATCGCCTGTTCTCCACCTAATGCCACACATCGAGTAACAGAGGTTACGCGCGGAGTACGTCATAATCGCCTCATAAAACGAACTATTTGGCTTACCCGCCGCAGGCGGCGCTGTGCCGCCCTCCGCCTGGGCCTGCTGAATGGCACCAGATTCGCCTTGGTTCACCGTGTGCAGCTCGCCACCGCGCACGAAGGCGGCATTAGACCGCTGCGACGGCTGTCCAGCCTGCTGCTGCTCCGGCTTTGACTGAGTGTTGGGGTTTGGGTTGAACCGGTCCGCCTGGTTACCTACATTACACACAGCATGAATGGCACGCTCATGATGGCATCGCATTGCAGCACAGATTGCGAACACTTCAACTGGTTTCCTGGAACAGAGCGGTTGCAGCATGAGATCCTGCAGGCATCGTGGTGTCTTCTACTTCATGGATCTATAATTTAAACCTTGGAGTACCTGTGCTTTGGGCTTGAGCTTCAGGCAACAAACCAGCCACACAAGCTATGACTGGACGCCGGGAACGTTTAAAGCAGTGCGTTTCGGTAACCCCAACTGCGAAACCCTAAGACCCTATGTAGCCCCAGGAACACACCCAGCACCGCTCGACAACAACTTAGATCCTACCCGTCATCGCCCGCTTGCTTGGCGGTGGCACATGGTGAAAAGATTCCCCATCGCGCTTCATCGGGCCAGGACCGCTGGGGGGTCCCGGCGGCGGGTAGTTATACGGCGGCGGCGGGCCCATAGGCGGTGGGCCCATAGGCGGTGGACCCCCCATGTGCCCATGTGGCGGCGGCGGCGCTGGTCCCATCGGCGGACGCGGCGGTGGGGGTTGCATGTAACCCGGAGGCGGCGCAAAGAAGGGGTCGGACAGCAACATGTGCGCAAGCCGGGGCGCATTGCCCTGCATAAGGCGGCACCCAAAAATGTATTATCAATCGCTGCACAAATGACATCACACATTGGCACCCAGGTCTAGGTCTGCATCAACAAGATAACATTCACGCCATCCATAACGACCAACTCACTGTGACTATGATTTGCTTCTCTGCCTCTGCCAAGCAGTTCTTGATGAGGAGGCGCAGCGCCTCGTACTCGGCACGCAGGCCAAGCAGGCGACCACCCTGTTCCAAGGAAGCGCGGCAAGAGGCCGGGGCAACGCAACGATTACGAAAGGGTGTGCACACGTGCAGCATGTATTAAAGACAACCGATGAAGAATTTTACCTTGGCGAATGCGACTGACATAGCAGCCTAAGATGGCGATATACATATCAACTTGTCAACTTCGTCATTTGCTCAAACGCAAGCTAAACAGTACGCCATCGTACGGGAAAGCACAGCTTCCATATGCTCCATTATCCATTCCATATGCTCCATTATCCAGAGGTCCTGCCTCACCTGCATGTCTTCCTTGCTGTGCGGCGGTGGAAAGCGAGCCGCATTCTCAAGCAGCAGCGGCCCAGGCGGCGGGCCCTTGTGGCCGGTTCGCACCTCCTCACTGAAGCCCTCCACCACCTCCTGTACACACACGTGACATTTGAGAATAACTAGCAAGCTCGAGCCTGATGCTATTGCGACAGCATCAAAACCAATAATAACCCGACAATCACCCAGCAATTCTAGCCAGCAACCTGAGTTATGCGATAGTGCGTTTTTATCCACTTCCTTATGCCATTGCATAAAATGTGCAAACAGCAGTCGGCTAGCCCGCACCGAGGCAACTAGGCAAGGCTTTACCCGACGGAGCAAGCAGTTTGTTACTTCAGGAAGTCCCCGTACCTCATTGCGTGCCCAGTCCGCCACCACTGGCCTCAGGCCAGCGCCAATCAGGAACGGACGCTGGCGGATGGCCTACACATGGTGAGAACGCACAGGACATAATGAGGTATAGCCAAACAGCATTGCTGTACGAGAGAAACCCTTGACTAGACGAGTAGTATCGTGCTCGCAGACGCCTCGCTAGGAAATATCCTGCTAGCAGGCACGTCCTCCAGCAGACTTACATCGAGAGCCTTGACTGCAAAGCGCTTGTTCTCAAACGCTACAAATCCCCACCTGCATAGCATGGCAAGCAGGCATCAACGACATCATATTTTTAGGATTGTGAAGCCATTTTCAGGTGGAACCCCTGCATGCACCATGCGTCACATCCGAGGGTTAGCAGCACGCAGAAGCAGACAGCTATGCGGAACCCTCCTCGGTGCTGGGATACGCACGCAAAATGTCCTTTGCGAAAGCATGACGGCAGAAACATGGCTAAGCAGCCAGGATTTAGGGTACGCACGCATATGCTCTTGTGCAAGTCATGGGTTAAGCATCAAAGATAGCACAATCGTTCCAGCGCCTCATGTTGAGCACACGCATGAACCACGCCATCGGCATATCATGATCATGCTGGGGCCATATATTGCATGGGCAGTGTGCATAAAGGCAGCGCACCCGACAAGCCAAGCAACGCAAGCCAGAACAGCACAACTGGATAAGCAAGGCACAGGAAGCGGGAAGAACAAGGCATGAACCAACCCAAGACCCTTCGGGAACAGTGCACCAACCCTTTGGACGTGTTGTTCGGGGCATCACAAGCAACAACGGCCTTGCTCACGGCGCCAAACTGAGCAAAAGCCGATTGCAGGACCTGGCAGTTGACCGCGGGGTGGTGATGATGATCACATATGTACAGCATTTATGGTACGTGCCGTACATAGGCAGAAGACGCGCAGGGAGCAGGCGAATGAAGTGGTGGCGGCGGTGGGCATGGGAGACGATACGGGTAGATCCCATTGTGGACATGGGAAGGGGGGATTCACGAGGGCAGTAACGCAGCAGGCCCGGGAACGGGACGAGAAGGTCCACAGATGAGGATAGTATGGAGGGGGGAAGAACATTAGGGAAGGCGGGGTCAACTTGTTGAAAAGCCGCATAGGTTAAAACAAAGATGGGATGTTGGTGGGATTGCGATGGCGGCTTAATGGCATGCGGTTCTGCAGATATTATAACTGCCTGCAGTTCGTCCCCAAGCAGCAAGAGTGTCAAAGTGACAAAAGACTGAATGGGCTCTGAAGCAGCACACCGGGATATACACACGGGAGAAAGAATACAACTACAGCTACGAAGGAGTAGGACAAGAATCCCGCGACACAGACGTTATGATGGCGCAGCGACACGCGGGGACACGCACCTCATTTGTCACGCTTTCGTGCAAATTGGTGACCCACAGCACGCGCTGGTTGTGGGACCTGCAAAATCGCGGAACGGCCAGGTACGCTAAGTATAAAACCAGAGATAGTTAGTACAACGTTTAACATGAATAGTGCGAATACCTCAAAATTGCCTCAAGCTTACCATTTGACGCTGATCTGCTTGCCCATCCAGTCATACTTGTGAAGTGCCTTCTTTGCCTTCACCGCGTCGGCGTGGGCAGCCATCCTAAACCACAAAGTTACAAGGTGAGGCTATCGACAGGATCCTCCAAGGCGTGTTCTGTCAAGACTAGCTTGCCTGACGATGCACGACTGCGGCGCGTTTGGACCAGAAGGTCCTTTTTTGTTGACAATCACAGCCTCCTTAACCGTGCCATGAGTTCCGAAAAGTCCACGGAGCTCCGGCTCGGTAACGTCGGCTGGTAAGCCGGTGACGTATAGCTCTTCGCAACCCCAGAGAGACATCTCTATTATATTTTTCACCGGACTTTGTCAGTAGCTGAAGTGCATAGTCCACGATATGTGTTATGCATTGAGGGCGTAAGGCCCAGGTAAACGGACCGCGAGTCAAAGCGAAAGCCAATAAAGGAAAAAAACAAGTCCAGAAAAAATAGCAGACAAATATAACATAATAGACCCCACACCAACGTTCATGACATGCCTTAGCGGCCACAGATTATGCCTGTTCAACCCTAACGGCCAGGGGCCAAGACGGAACCTCGACTAGAAGGTGTACATTTTGAAAGGTGTATAGCCCTTCATCTGCTTTGATAGTCCGATCCAACGTGTATGGCATTACATCCTTGCGCCTGGCTTATGATTATCATTTAGGGATTTATTCATGTACTCCCGCAGCGGCATATGGAGGCGCCGTTTCACCAGTCGTCGTCAAAACCTAAAATGCAAGGAAGGCTGTCATGCCGTACGGCTTCGGAGCGAAATAGCACTAAACAGGCTTACCCTAAGGAAAGACGCGGTCAAGCTCAGAAAAACACGCTTAAAAAATACGTTTCCTTTCGTACTGAGCCGTATTGCTATTGCGGATCGCTCCAACAGATGGGTAAAATGGTAGCCAGATGATGACCGTTGTATCAATGCCAATTGTTTGTGCAGTGCTGTGTGACACTGAGCCACGCAGGAATAAAGATGCCATGCCGCGTGGTCGACAGCTCCGAGACTCAGCCGTCTTCCGTACAACATGGCGCGCTAGTACTTAAACGATGGCCTGCACTAGAAGCCATGTGTCTCAGTGTCTGCTCAGTTTCTGCTAACTCTAGACCTCACAATGGCACCCCTCACACCTCTTGCCGTTGGCCCCGAGGTGCGGGCGTCCCGTTGTGCCGTCCTTTCCTGGTCCCGACTCATCAATCGTTTATAGTCGGTTGCTTACAGCTTGCAGCTGCAAAAGCTGAATATGCGCCCGCGACGCAACGTAGATGCAAATGTAAATTGCAAAATCCACGGCGACTTCCCGCGGCTCTTCGACAGGCATGTGGGTGGGCCCGACAATTGGCCACGGCCACATTGGCACTTACCCGTATGATGTTAATCCGTATCCTGCGGCAAGGACCTTTCCATGTAAAGCTTTAGCCCTGGGACTGATGAACTCGGTCCGTAGCGATTTCAGTCGTGCAGTGGCCCCCTTAACAAATCCTGTCCGGAGACTAGCGGCTATGGCTAAGCTTCCCTTCGCACCTACTGGAGTATCCATCCAGAGGGGGAAACGTATTTATGAAAAGCCGTCGTGTTCGTTGCGCGAAGTGAGACTCAGCGTCGACCGCCTCCTCGTCATGGACCATCGCTCCTCGTTGCGACCAGTTGCGACGAAAAGGCTCGCCCTCCTAAGCGCGAGCGAAGCAGCAGTCACAGCCGCGCTGCAAGGATGACGCCCTTGACATCGCTACTTGCTTGCGTAGGCACTCGAGGCAAGGCACCTCCCTGCGTACGGCGACTGCACCGTTCATGCATGTGCCACATCACAGAATTGTCAACTTTAATGTTCTCCCCTTATGCATAAGCTTGGGCACTAGTATCCACAATCGAATTTGTTGGTGAGGACACAAGACTCGATATGTTCAAGCTGCTTCAAGCCCATGAGGAGCGCGAACCAAAGGCTGTGCTTAAGACGCAAAGCAAGCGGGCCCAAAAGCGCCTAATAAAGCAGGAGGCTCTGAGGGAGGAGGCGGAAAGGTTAGACCATTCCTGATGGCGTGCGTCGGTCGTTAGGCATAAGTGATTTTTCTTTTTACTATAAAAGAAAAGAATCTGTCGTTTGGTATCATTAATCCTGAATGCTTCGCCTGTGTTATTGCTTGCATGGAAAACCCTTGACGACGATGCTTTCAGAGCGCGTGAGGCGGAGTTTGCTAAAGCAAGCCATGGCCGAGTACAAAGCGGATACACAAACGAAATTCATCCATCAATTTCCTGCGCCACGCCCTCAAGCGGGGTACGCAGTCGCAACGGAGGGGTTACCGCGGGAGGCTCGCACGGCTTCCGCGTGATGCCCTATGAAGCCCCGCATCACAGCACACAGCATGCACCATCGTTTGGGTCAGGCCACATTTTTAAAATTCAGACGGTACAAAGCGCACACCGGCTGACCTGACCTGTGTGCCAAGCCCAACCCAAATTTCAAATGAACGCCTTTTCCCACCGCATTAAAGCCACTCTTCTGCAGCAAAAGCCCATGTGCGCCAACAACCAAATCCCCTAGCCAACATCATAAAATATCACCCCAAGAACGATCAGCTCAGAAGGAACAGCAACAAGGCGAAGCAAAGCAGGCAACAACCTCCCCTGCTCACCCCACGCCCGCACCTCTCCCCTGTCTTCTGGCCGGTGTGACGTCCCGTACCCACCCACGCCTCCCCCCGTCCGCTGCGCAGCTGGATTTACATAACGTACTGGAAATGTACGAGGAGGTCTTCTTCGGGGCCAATGCGGATTGCGGCCTGTTGGAGGACGCAGAGATTCCAAAGGACACAGTAGCCCAGCTGCGAAGGTTGGCCCTCGAACCCGCCGGCGGCGCCCCTGCCACGGGTGGTGAGAGCAACAGTGAATGCTCAGTTCCTGGGACGCTCACCTCCGCCCCCAGTAGCAGCAGCAGCAGCACGGAGGTCCATGGCCGTGCCGTGGAGTTACCTCCGGGGCCAGGACCCGGCTCAGGGCCATGGTGGCCGGGAAGGCCGTGGCCGCCTGCAGCTGCAGCTGCAGCCGCGGTCGCCACGCGGCCGCCGGGCCGGCCAGGTGCCTGGCTCGGGCGGAAGGTAGGCGGGTGGGTGGGTGGGAGATCGGCAATCATCTCATCTCATCCCTCTCTCTCTCACACGCACACACATACACACACATGCACACATACATACACACACAGGCGGCTGGCAGAGGTTAAGGCCTGACTTCTGCTCCCGGCCGACCCGGGTTCAAATCCGCCTGCCAACCTCTCGGGTGTTTGAGAGGTCGTGAAATGGGAAGTGGCCCCCCATCTTGTGGACGATGTAGGTCGTGATAAAATCAACTTGCGAGCTAATCAGGAACTAAGTTGATGCGCCGTTGATCCGCTAGATTTGGTTGGATGCTGGTGGTGAGTTGCCGAACCCAACGAATACATTCTGAAGTCGGATGGGGTGGCGGATTAGGGTGCCCCTCTAGCAGGGGAGAGCAGGGACTGCCCGGGAAAGGGGCTGCTGGCGAAGTTAACCACCCTGTAACAACATACACACATGCGGAACTCTAGGCCCACTGTAGGCCTCACTAAAAGCAAAGGATCTCCCAACAGCGCAGAGGGACCCGACCTTCGTTGTATTCCCCTTCTGCTCTTCCTCCCCCCCCTCTCCCCGTCCCCTTCCTCCTCCCCCTCCTCTTCCCCTCCTTCGTCTTTCCATGAACTGCCCTGCTTCGGAATTGCAGCCTGTCCGGTGCGAGTGGTGGTGGGACGTTGCATGTTTCGTGTTGGACTCATTCGGCCCATTTACCTCTACTACCTGCTACATGAACAAAATGGTAGTATATAATTTTTATGGTAGTATAAAGTATAACAGCGGCCACGACGTGCTACCATGGTAATCCGGCAGGGCTCTGGGAGTTGCGGGTCGCTGGAGGTGGCGCTATCAGAGCCCACCACCGGTGGTTCGCTTACTGCAGCCACTGCGGCGCCGCATGCCCGAGTCGGCAGCGGTTTCGGTGCGAGCAGCGGTAACGGCAAGGGAACCGCGCCCATCGTCCTTCTGCGCGTCGGCTCCGGGATTGGCGGCACGGTTGCTGCTGGCTCCACTTCGGCTTCGGCTGCTACCGCCGGCGACAGCGATGCCAGCAGCTCACCGGCAAGCCACCACACCCAACTGTCATCACCCATGTCGTCATCATCATCGTCTTCATCCTTTCGGAGGGGGGGTCGACGAGCCCCTCAACCGGGGCTGCCCGCACAGCAGCAGCAGCAGCGGCAGCCCCATGCGGCTGCGGCTGCGGCCGCAGTGGAGTTGGAAATTGAGGGAGAAGACTTTCCGGAGCTACGTGCATCGGTTGCTCTGACGCCTGCCGCCTTGGCTCCCGGACATGCAGTAGCAGCAGCAGCAGTAGCAGCTGACGGGGCTGGAGGAGCCGTTGGGGCTTGCAGCGATTTGGCTGTGAGGAAGAACGGCACGCACCGTCACCACCACCACCACCATCATCATCATCATCATCATCATCATCATCATCATCATCATCATCACCAGTCTCATCTTCGCGGGCTGTTGGCGAGGCACGGTATGTGTTGCCTTTAGTGGGTCTTAGGGTTTGGGGCGAGGGAGAGGAAGAGAGACACCCCTGTATGCCTTGTTTCAGCTGTACGGCGGGAGGAGTATAAAGACGGGAACGCAATCCACGCCAAATACGCATGAAGCGTGGCCTTGTCAGGGCCTTATAAGGGCGCAGTGGGCTGAGAGCGTGTTCGCTGTGCCATGCAGCTATCAAAGCTGTCCCTTATTGCTTTCCTTTGCACACCCCGCCTCCTGGAGAGCCATCTTACCTTGCCATGCAACACCCCATCGTCATCGCCCAATAGCTGAGCCTCGGCCCACAGGCAGTTGACCCTTCGCTTCTTGCACCCTATAAATCCACCCCCCTCTGGCCGACCGGGCCCCACTGCCCCACTGCCAACAAACGTCTCTCCGACTACTTCCAGGCGCACACCACAGCGGGGTGAAGGTGCTCCACGCGGCTCGGCAGCCCACGATAACACCGGGGTCCCAACACGTGCGCGGTTGCGGTGGCAGCGGCGGCGGCAACAGCGACGGCGGCTATGGCCCGGCGCCCTCTCCAGGCATCCCGGGCGGCGGTGACGATGAAACCACGGATATCAACCTGTCCCTTTTATGGGACCTGGTTCAAGGGGGCTTATGTCTGCGAGATGATCCCCTGGCGGCGGAGGATGGTGATTTAGAGGCTCCGGAACCAAGTGCCGTTGCGGCGATTAAGCGGCTATTGGAGCGGAGGCTCCAGCAGGAGGGCGGACCGGTACGTGGACTCAATCCTGCAGGGGCAGGGGCAGGGGAGTGCTACTGGCCGATATGGTTTTGTTAGACGAGATGATGACCGCAGGCAATGCTGATGGTGGCGCCACCATCAACATCATCAGCACCATCAGCATCAACACCAGCCGCAGTTTTTTCCTTACTTGTTGCTCGTCTTTCTCATTGGATTGGATTGGTTTCAGGCCCGGGGGTTGAGCCCGGAGGATATGATTGCGCTGATGGCTCGGGCGCACGAGCGCCAGAGCAAAAAGACGAGCAAGAAGAAGACGGCGGCAGCGGTCGCCAGTGGCGACAAGGACGACGGCTGCGACGCCAGCAGCGACGACGAGCCGCATCTGTACCAGGATCGCAGTGATACCAAGTCATGGCGACGCACTGTGGAGCGGATGAAGGAGAACGATTGGGTGCTCGTGAAGGACACAGACGGCAAACATTACAAGTGAGATGTCGGGCCCGTACGGACCGGCGTACTAAGACCCTTGAGAACCCAGTACGCAACAACGGATGTGCCGTGTTGGGCACTCCTTACTTGGATGCGCGCATGCAGGTCGCGTGGCATCTGTTTCCTCCATCTCGTCTCATGCATGGAGGGAAAAAAGTGAAGTGCGGTGTCAACGAAAGAAAGAAGTGCAAGGTTTTTTATGTCTGGTTGGGGGGGGGGAGTTAGTTTGTTGGCGGGGGGGAAGTTAGTTTGTTGGGGGGGGGGGTAAAAGAGGATGGGGTCGAGAGCCAGGCAGCCTGGCAGCTCTTGCGTTGCAACCGAAGTCATGCATGTTGTGTATGTGTTTACATATTACTTATATTATATTATATATGGAACATGAGCCCTACAACATGGTAATATTGATCCTCTTGTACCAGCTCCGGGAACTCCGGGGGTGGCTGTGGACCCCTGCCCACAACTGTGTGCGGGTGGGTGGGCGGGTGGCTGGGGTTTTGGTCCGTCCCATTTCCCTGCCCCCCCCGCTTCACCCCCGCCCTCCCACTCCTTTCCTCCGCCATCATCGACCTCCATTGCTGACCCTGGTGCTGTTGCCACTGCTGTTTCTGCTCGTCATCGTCATCGTCGTCGATCCCGTTGTCGCTGTCCTTGCGGCGGCAGGTACCGGCGCCTGCTGCCAAATGGTCAGATTCAAACCCAAACAGTGTGTTGCTCCCCCTCCGATGCGATGAGGGGTATTCGCAACCTGCTGGCCGACCTGGCGAGGAAGGTAAAGAGGGAAGGCGTGGGGCCTGGCGGGGTCTGTGTATGTGTGTTGGGTTGTCCGCTCCAACACTGGGTCCATCGGGGCACAGAGGTACTGAGGCTGCTGGGGTATATGACATCGATACTGAAGAAGGGAACCATAATCATTTTTACTTTGTTATGAGCAGCAGCAGCTCAGCAGCAACCGTAGTCGCCATCCGCTAGTGCATGACATGTGCACCTTGGCTTCATCATTTTATGTTTTCGTTCCGGCGGGCGGAACACGGGAAATGCTAAATTCGCCCTTATTTCCTCTAGTAGTAGTACTACTACTGCTACTGCTAGCTTCCCTAGCTTGGTGCTTCTCGGTAGTCATCAATTATCGTCTGGAGGTCCCTGTGTGTGTATGTGTGACACAAGCTCCGTGCTGCTTTCCATGACGCTTGGCTGGCATGTGCGCCGTACAACTGGACGACTGTACGGCTCCCCAGGACGCGCAGGCCAACGCAGTAATCGTCGCATGGCGGCGGGAAGAGCGGGAGCGCCGGCGGCGGGAACAAGCTGCAGCCGCCGCTGCGGATCAAGATGGGTGATGCTGATGCCACCTGATCCGCGCTGTCATACACAGGGGAGCACGGGCGTATCCGGTATTACAGTCTCTCCCACATTGCTGTCAATATTCTTGTTTCATGGCGTCTCTCTTGCCGCCTCTCTTCATCGGCCCGGCTTGGGTGCGTCTTAGCTCTGGCTTGGCGGCTGGCTGGCTGACTACGTTGTCTCATTCCTGCTGGGTAGCTTTGATGGGTTTTATGGACGGAGCAGACGGACAGACAGACGGACAGACGAATTTGCAACGGCGTGGAGGGTGGTCAGCATGATGTGGATGGCTGGATGGCTCGGGTGCTACCACGCACTGTGCAGCTGACCGGCACATCATAAGGCGTCAATTTTAGGAGACGCTCTTATGGCTCGGGAGCGTGCTCCGGTCTGCTGCGGTGTCGGCCACTGATTACCGGATTGCCACAAAGAGGAGAGGTATTGCTAACAGCAGGAAGGAAGTACTAGAGTACTAGGCAAGCAGCGCAATAAAGGCTTTAGTCCAAAGCAACGCCGGCCAATACGGGAGGACCAGGGTTGCGAAAGCGTGCAAAATGCATTTTTTCGGGGACATGGATGTCATACCCCCCCCCGCGCACGTAACGTAATAAAAATGTTTGCGTGCGCAAGGAAGATAAGACACCAAGGGTGCGTGTGTGAAGATGACAGACGACGACGCTTGGACAGCCGTACAAGTGATGTACGCGTGTTGGGTTTTCACTTGCACGGTGCAAATGCGCGCGTCGCGAATTTTTCTGTTCATGTTTTACTGCTGACACCCATCCCCTGCAATAATAATGCGGGGCGATACATGAGGAGGAAAGTCTTATTGAATCCTGAATGCGCATGTATAAGTACTTATTATATACTCTGTATGATGAATAATCTCTTCCGCGGCTGGCAGTCACTGCATGCATACGTGCGTGCGAGAGGGAGAGGATGATCTTGGAGGGGGGAGCGAGGGTATGTATGTATGTGGGACGAAGGGATGAAGTACGGGTGCCCAAGGCCAGAGACCGCCGCTAGGGGCTCTTACGCCTTATCAAAGCTATGCAGGCTCTTACGCCTTATCAAAGCTATGCAGGCAGGCAGGCAAGCAGGCGGTGCCTGGACACTGCAAGGGGGTTACATCGTATGTCCGAAATGATTTCTGTTATGTGGGGCCAGACATAGTACATGTGGGACGTATGTTTTAATATCTGATGAGCCGCTACGGAGGACATGCCGATAGTGGTGATACGCGAGTAACTTTATTACCAAAACGCAGTGCGTATGTCTGCATGTTTGTGATACACTTGTGGACATGTGGCGTATAGTTAAGGGTAGAGAGGGATACACATACTGTGCTGGTGTGTGCTGGTGCATAGGCCGATACTTCTGCAGGGGAATGCACCACATACAGCCCAGATGACACTGGCGCTACTGTGGTTTAGTAGTAGTGTCAAGGTTCCAGGTCGTGGGTGACGTGAGGGCTTGCGGGAGCACGGAGCCTAGGACAAGCAAACCACACAAGATTTTTACAACTCTTTTGTTGCTGAGGCGATCGGCTACCACAAATGAGATAACAGTGGTTGCACTGTGGGAAATTTTAATCATTTTGTGCCTATCAGGGTGCGTGCTGTGCTGTGCAAATGGCTGCACTGCATATGGAGGATGCGCACACAGCTTATACCGCTGTCTGCTGTGGGGCTCCCCACAAACGCTACGCATGCATGCATGAATCTGGTTGAATCCCCTCATCACAGCCAAAGGCGTCAAAAAGGATGTCCACGCATGCCTCACAAAGTAACGCACGATCTGGTAGTAGTAAGTCCCAGACTGATGAGGGATGGCTCTTGGGGTCAAAGACGGCGAAAGTAAGGTGCACCTCGTACGTACATAATTTCTGAACTCCCAGGGTGCTGGGCATCGTGTTGACATCGTTCCCTAAGTGGAACACCCAACAGCTGTGTTGCCTGACTGATTCACTGGAAGGCATTATTGCGACGTGGGGACCCAGCTAGCCACCCTGTCCTGCCACATGCCCGGTGGTGGACATCCGTGGGTGCAAGCAAAGCGTGTGTACGCGTGCTCGTGCAATAGTAAACATTGGAAACGACTACAACACAGACAATTCATAACCTTTGATGCGCAGACAAAAGTGAAATAGAACAAAATTGACAGCCGCTCCCCCTGCCCAGCAGTGTAAGGATTACAGCGCTCCCAAGTGCTCATCCACAGCCCTTTCTTGGCACGTTCGAAGCCCTCTTCCCACTTGGACCCTGCCCTGGCCCGCGCCTGGCCAGAATCCTCCTCAAGGCACAGAAGCGGAGGGGAACAAAAGGAGCTGGACAGCGAAGATGACCACTTTGTGTGTTTCGCCTTAGTCCTTATGGCAGTCCTTGCAACACGCAGGACACAGCCTGTTGACCGATGCTTGCCGATCGCGCCGTCCCAAACATGCATGCACGCGTGCACCGTGGCTTCGAGAAAAGCTAGGGAAATAAGTTTGTCTGAACAGCTGACAGGCGTCCAGCTTGCTTGCCCCCTAGCTGACCTCCTACCTACACTGATCTACATCCACATCGATGCACATGCACATGCACGCGCGCACTTATACAAGCAGTAAGCGCAGGGATACCAGCTGCAGCGCACGAACACACTTCACATTTTCTTTTCTTTTTTTTGTGTGTGTTTTATACCTTCTGGAGGTGCGTTACCATCCAGAGGTTTCCCATGCACACGAGCCCTGAGGGGGTCCCAGGCCGACAGACGAAAACTGTCCGAAACAGACAAACAAATAGTGTAAAACGCACAAAGGAAACAAAACGTATACTATCACTCAGGTAATATCCGCATTCAGCGATAACCCCAGAGACTACAGGAGGGGCAACAGTTCAACGGAGTGATTGAAAAAGCAACAAGTAACATCGGGTAAAAACGGAGAAAACAAAACAGGCCGCACGCAGCGACAAGGCAGCACGAGGTGTTCATTGGGTCCTGCCCGATTAGGTTTCGAAGGTTTCCGTTCAAAAGAGGGGGACTTGCGCGTTCCGTATCCAGTCCACTTTCGATCCATTTCGCTCCATTCTTTACTATAAAGATGCCGCCGTCAGGGCATGCCCCCTGCAGCCAACTTGTAAAAATTGACGGTGCGGCCGCTTGTGACCACCAGCAGGTCCTCAAAGCAGGCGATCTGATGGATGGGTACTGTGGTATACACTTTGGCCACCTCCCGCGGCGCCATCAGGTCCCGCCATGATGCATCTGGGCTGCCGCTGTTGGCAGCGGCGGCCGCTGCCTCCGACGCGGTTGCGGCCGCTAGCAGCGCCGCGTCTCCCATTGCGAAAGGCGTGCCGGCTGCCACCGCGGCGACAGCGGCAGTGGCAGCGGCGACTGCCGAAGCGCGCCGCTGCGCCACCTCCTCCGCCTCCAACGCCGCGGCCACTGCCGCCGCGGAGGGGAGGTCCAGCACCTGCAGATGCATGGCCTGGCTCTTGTAGCCGCTGCGACATATGATCACCCGGCGCTCGGCAGTGCCGTCGGCCTGCGGGTCGCACGGCGCCACCGCGATGCCGTCCAGACCGCTGTCGTCCACATCGCCGAGGGGTACTGGGCCAGTGACGCTGCCTTCTTTGGCTGTGCAGGCCTGTACATGTGGAGGAGGGATAAGGTGGGAAGGCAGGGAAGCTGCGGATTGACCAGGCGGCATGGCAGAGGCTAAGGGCACGAAAGGACGTACCGTGATGTACGGGGTAAGATCGCTGCTGGTGGTGCTGGTGCCGATGCTGCCGTTGCTGCTTGTGCTGATGCTGGTGCTGGTGCTACCCAATCATGCGCTCATTCCCTACCCCCATTCCCCATTCTGCCACTACAGTGCCACACCTCACCTCTACCCCATAACAGCACCAACAGAACCCCTCACCTCACCTCACCTCACCTCACCTCACCTCACCTCACCTCACCTCACCTCACCACTAACAGAAGGAGAACAATGAAGCATCCCAGCAGCAAGTGCGGTAAGCGAAACGCACCTTTGTAATGTCGTACACATCGACCCGTTCACTGAAGCGGCACGCGGCGGCGAGCATCGAGCCATCCTGCACACACAGACACACAGACACGTGGTGAATACGGTGCGACAAGAGCTGGAGTACGACCCCTCGAGGTGCAAGGGGTCCAAAAGTCACAAATGATATAAATACCAGTATATCATCATGGCGCACAGCTTCATTGATGTAATGGGATAGCTCAATGACCTGAGCCCTCGTGTGGGCCCGTGAGGCGCTCCAAGTAACATCCCCCCCCACACACTTATGGTGCCTAACCCGCTTAGGGCGGGGTCCGCTAGGTGAGGATGGCACTGCGACAGACTCGTAAAAAATGGCGCTGTCAGATGAGACCAACGCTGCCTAGTGAAAGGTGGCCTGAGCCTGAGCTCAGGACGGCTGCCAGCTCTCCACAGCAGCGCTGAGGTTCCAAGGGCCCTTCACGGGGCCCTCCTTCCTTCCACGGGCCCTTGATGCTCCTTGATTCCACTCTGACCAATTCACTATTCCCGTTGCTGCTCGACACATACACCGCCCACGACACA
Organism: Volvox carteri f. nagariensis; assembly: GCF_000143455.1. Lineage (NCBI taxonomy): Eukaryota > Viridiplantae > Chlorophyta > Chlorophyceae > Chlamydomonadales > Volvocaceae > Volvox > Volvox carteri. Next base: position 941,002 of record NW_003307550.1, on the reverse strand, counting down.
TCACCTGAACCTAAAACCCCGTCACCTGAGTGAAGCACAGCGATGTCGCCATGTCGGGTGCAGAGGGGTGGCACATGCGCGCCACAGGGTTCTGCTGCTCGGGCCGCCAAAGGTAAATCTACAGGGGGCCACAACGGAGGTTACTGAAAGGTGGTTGCGTTCCGCACGAAGCCATAAGCCGCTGTTTAGGCGCAGGTGATGGCGGGGCCAACCACACCAACCCAGGCCATATGCTTTTAAGTCGTGAACTCCGATTTGAGTCTAATTGGGGCACCTATCGACTTTGAAACCATGCACGCATCCACGTGGCTAGCTGCCCCAGCCACCTCCCCAAGGAGAGACCCGTGCGTACCACATTGTCAAAGCTGGAGGACGCGAGCATCTCGCCCGTGTTGTTGAAGACGGTGCACGAGATGGCCGACTGACACTTGAGCATCTTGAGTGGCTTGCTGGAGCGGAGGTGGGTGGGCAGATGTGTCTGCTGCCGGATGGCCTCCACGTCCCACAGCGTCAGGCTGCTGGAGATCTGCACACGACGGAAAGGGCATCTCAGTTAGGAGCTCCAAGCTTCTTCATCCCGGAAAGCCAACCGGCCGCGAGCCCAAGGGGCGCAACAAGCTGAGGCTGAGATACAGGAAGTGCAGGAAGGGTAGGGGGGGTAGGGAAGGTAGGGAGGGTAGGAAGGGTAGGAAGTGCAGGAAGGGTAGGGGGGTAAGGGAAGGTAGGAAGTGCAGGAAGGGTAGGGAGGGTAGGAAGTGCAGGAAGGGTAGGGAGGGTAGGTACACTCCCGAGCATCGCACATGACCGCCCCACACAAGCGTTCTCAGCACACAGGCCCGCACGCACCAGAGGCCCGCTCGCTAAGATGCACTACGTACACTCTAAGTATCCACCATGCAGGGCGGCGGTGGGGCAAGGCACCATCATTGACTGGAATAAGGGTACTATAAGGGGTATTGTTGTGCAGTGCGTACTTGGTGGTGGAGACGGAGGAGACCAGCCGCGGAAATGCGGACATATGTTCTATAATAGATGGCAGCAGCAAACAGCTGGGGGAGGGAGGAAATGCAGCTGGAGGGAGCAGCTGGTGTGGTAGTTATGCAGCTGTTGATGTGCTAACACACGCCTCAACCGGCCTCGATCTGCCTCGATCCGCCCTCACCAGACGCCCCCCGAAAAAGTCGTCATCGCCGCCAGCCGCCGCAAGGCCTGCTCCACGGCCTCGTGCGCGTCGAGCCGGACCTGGGCCCATGTTCCGTACCGCCGCCTTGGCGCCATACCCGCCACCGCCACCGCCGCCACCAGAGTACGGCCCTCTGTCCAGCATCTCACGGGGCTTGGTGCCGCAAGCAAGCAGCAGCTTCGCTGCCGGCGGTGTCGCCACGCCGTCCGCAGCGGCGTCGGTTTGCGGACTGAACACGGAGACGGAAGACTGCAAGGTGGCGCTCTGAGGGCTCCAGGGGGCCGCGCTGGCGTGGGGCATACCCGAGCGGAAGTTGCCCCCGCCGCCCCCGATGGCGGCTGTAGCGGACTGCAGCATGACGTGGTGCGCCAACGCCAGTGCACTGACCGCCGCATCCGGCACCTGCAGTGAGTGCATTGGACACCATCGTACATGACGGCAGGACGCCCCCGTCAGCGTGGTAAACATTACGACGCAGTAATGCACAGAATGCATATCGGTGCAACAATGTGTGTGTGTGACATTGTGTTTTTTCGTAGCTGCTGTATACAACACCAAACCACCGAAACCGCAACAAGAAAGGCAACAAAAGAATTTGCAATGCCGGCCAACGATACTGATAGCCAAATTGTTGTTGGTGCTGAAATTGTTGTTTCCAATGACCCAGTATATGTTGTAGGAGTTGCCTTACTAGCGGTCCATGAGCCCGAGCTCCCCCTCGCCCTCCTTCACCCGGCTCCCTCCTCCCCCTCCTCCCCTCCCCCGTCCTCCCTACCTGCAGTGCCAGCTCCAGCTTTGCCACCTGGCTCCATCCCTCCCGGTTGCCGCCTCCCTCGGAGTCCTTGCACCACACCAGCACAGTGCCGCACACCGAGCCGGATGCCAACACCAGGGCCTGGTCGTCGAATGCCAGTGCGCTCACGGGGGAGCCGTGACCCTAGGGAGGGAGGGGGCAGCGGGTGGCGGGTCCGCAAAGACCGGACGACAGGGCCAGCGGGGTGAGGAGTACAGGGGCGCAGGATCCGGGTGAGAGACACGCCTCGCGATGCGGACTCTATTCGTTGACCCATTGCGCAGGTAGTGGTCAGTTCCCCCAGCGGCTTCAGGAGCCGGTCCCTTGTCTCTAATCACAACCCGCAATCGGCCGTCGGTCAGTCAGTCCGCGAGTCACCTGCAGCACCATGAGTTGCTGGTTGGACCGGGTGCTCCACAGTCGCAGGGTGTGGTCGTCACTGCCTGAAGCCAGCAGCTGGCCGTCAGGGGCCATGGCCAAGACGGTGATGGTGCCCTGGATGCCCCTGCCAGGGTGTTGTGCCGGGATGGGTGTATAGGGGGGAGGGTGCTTGGGTACGTGCGGACGACATGGTTAGATGACATCGGGTAACGCAGGGCGAAGAAGAACATCACTTCGCCAAGGACACGGCGATGTTCACGGGATCGGGATTATGCAGGCATGCAAGAGCGCATCACCCTCCCCGCCTAGCTCTTGGCGCACGCGGGTGGGAGATGACGGCTTACTTGAAGTCCCGGGCTTGCTGTGCATCGATAAGTCCCTGAGGTGTGTTGGAGGGCATCAGGTCCCACAGCCGGACCGTCTCGTCCTGCGCATACACACACACACACACACGGGATGGCACAACCCACAGTGGGACAAAGCAGCAGCAGCAACACAGCAATTGCCGTCGTCGCGGCGTCAGCAATGGTAGCGGCAGCAGCAGGGGATTAAACCAGAAGCTGCTGCGACAGCAGCAGTGGTAGCGGCAGCAGCCACGGAAGCACAGTTGAGAGTTACGGTCGGCGACATTAGTGGCGAGCATGTCGGTCACTCGCTGCGGCATTCCGCTGGGAAAGTGAACCCCACAGCGGACACGGAGCGACAGCGGGACGGCCCCCGGGGAGGGACGTAGCAAAGCCAAGCAAACCAGGCAGCAGGTCGGTTTCGTTGGCTTAGAAAAAATAACTTTACGTACCTCCGACGCGGATGCCAGGCGGCTGCCCTTGGTGTTGAACGCCACTGCGTTCACGTGTCCTGCGTGGCCCCGGATCTTGGCAACCACCTCCCAGGTTCCCTCAAGATCGCCTCCGCCTCCATCTCGTCCTCTTCCACCGCTACTACCACTACCACCTTGCTGCTGGTGGTGCTGGTGCTGTTGATGTTGATGTTGTTGCTGCTGCTTCTGGCGGTGGGTAGCCCCTCCCTCCCCGGCCGTAACCGCAGCCTCCGATGAAGCGGTGGCGCCACCAGCATCATCCTTTGCCTCCGATATCTTCGCCAGCTCCGCCTCCAGCTCTGCCATTGTCCGTTCGGCATGCAATCCCACCTCCTCTTCCTGCTGATGCATGTGTTGAATTAGATGCTTGTTCATCTCAAGACCAGTCGTGGTGGTGTCCGCCAGTGCCGAGGTGCTGGTGGTGGTGGTGGTGGTGGTGGTGGTGGTGCGCCGCCACAGCCATATCGTGGAATCGTTGGAGGCGCTGGCGATGACCTGAAAGCATATACAGACAGACATACGGACACACGGCTCTCGCGCAGGGCCGGTAGTTAGTGGGCAGGGGGCCACGGGCAGGAGCCTCCTTAATTCCTCCATCACCCCCTCTCCCCCCTCACCCCCTAATGCACTCAACTCACCTCCTGGCCCCCGTAGATGCTCACGGCGACACTGTTGATGCGGCCCAGGTGGCCCCGCAGTACGGCAAAACACGCAGGTTTGGTTGACCCCTGGGCCGGCAGCGACCACAGGCGCACTGTGTGGTCCCTGTGGGGGACACAACGGAGCACACGAACAACAACAACGTAATCCTATATTCGAGAAAACCGCAATGTCATGAACAGCTACGACACGATGGTGTAGTTGGTTATCACATCTGTCTCACACACAGGAGGTCCCCAGTTCGAACCTGGGTCGTGTCATTCATCGGGTATTTGATGTATATATATCGAAATGGCTGTTTCGGGGGTACATGGTATTAAATTTCGGTATTCTTTGTGTGGGGTGTTTGATTTGGAGGTGGCCCCCCATCTTGTGGACGATATAGGACGTAATTATAACAATTTTCAAGCTGACCAGGAACTAAGTTGAGGCGCCGTTGACCCGTTAGATTTGGTTGGATGCTGGTGGTGAGTTGCTGAACCCAACGAATAGATTCTGAAGTCGGATGGGGTGAACGTATTAGGGTGCCCCTCTCGCAGGGGAGAACTGCGCCGGGAAAGGAGGCCACTAGTGAAGCTATACCACCCTGTAACATCATACATTAGCCCGCGCGATTGTTTTCGTGGGTTGCGGGGCCCGTACCGGTACCGTTACCGGCACCTGCACCGGTCGGGTAAGCTCAAGAAGGAAGGTTGCAGTTGGGGAGCTGCCAGGCGGGTGGGGCCCCACGGGTTGAATATGTGCCAGCGGAGGAGCCCGCGTAAGGCTGAAGCCAGCAGAGAAAAACGCACATGGAGTCGAACTGGAGCTGAGGAGCTGGAAAACAAACGCCGGGTGCTAGATGCTAGCCTTTGTGGCAGCTTGTTACCGGGGTAGCTCTATGCGCGACGACAGCACCAGGGCGCCCAACCCCCCGAGCTCATGGCGACCGATAGCAACCGCGCACCCACACGTCACGAATCCCCCCCACCCCCCACACCCACCACGAACCCCAGAACCCCTCTAGGTGTACAGCCTCCCAGTGGGCCCCCCCTTCCCCCTCCACGTCGTACCAGGATCCGCTGACCAGCAGCAGCTGGCTGTCTGTCTTGTCCCGCCTGGGTGAGAAAGCTATGGACAGCACCCAACTCTCATGCCCCTGAGGGTGGTGGTGTGGCGGTGGAGACAGGAGAGGAGGTGGGAGGCAGGAGATGGGACGAGGGAAGATGGGTGGAGGAAAGGACGGTAAAGAGACGCTACTGCACGGTGAAGTAGCCGTAACCGCAACCGTTACCGTAACCTAGACATAGCGTCATTACTATCACGACAAAACCTGGCACGCAGGCAGCATGATGGGACGACTCATGTATTATTCTATGGGCCGCGTAACGATGCAAGGCGGACGTGTGTGCTAACACCCTTCAGTCGACCCACAGGGGGGTTACCACCACGGAGTCACTGCATGGGGCTATGAAGGCATATATGCCGGTATCTGAACTGGATGGGAGCATCTCCATCTCCTAGTAGTAAGAGAACACGGTTGGTGTGGATCGTTCGCTCACACAGGGGCTGTGTTGCTTATATAGGCCACTTGCACCAGGTGCTCATGCGTTTCAGATAACAAGGTTGTTGGGAACTGGGAGTTAACACGCCTCATGGCCGTGAGTGTGCCGCGCGTTGCCCTGCAGGCTTTGTGACTGCAGAGTGGTTGAGGACGAGCTGCTGCATGTCTTTGGTAAATGCCCACCGACCGATGGGTCTCTCCAAGTAAAACACGAAGGGGATGTTGGCTTCTGAGGGCGCGAAGTGCGTACAATTTTTGTAACGGAAGGCCCCCTTATAGCTGTGGCTAATCCTCTCTAGGAGTTCATGGACACGCGGGGGCACATCGCGCTCAGATGCGTACTGAGCCCAGGCGAGCGAGCGGGAGAGGACGCCAAAGTCCGCACTCGGGGGGCCACAATGATGTGGCGTCCAGATATGACAGCCCATGGGGGCCCCCGGCTTTTGTGGACAGACCCCGCACTTGTGCGGAGCTTAGGGTAGTAACTTATTAACGAAGTCACAACCCATTTTGATTGTTGCCTACCTATCTCCCGACGGGGTTAAGACCGCTGCCAGCCATTCACCAACTGCAGCCGCAACTGCAACATGCGGAATGGAATTGAGAAAAATTTGAAGCCCCTTTTCCCGTCTTCCCATCTCCCACTCCCCAAGAGTCTACATCTATATCCACATCCACATCTACGGACCGCTGCACTCCTGCGCAGCCGCGCGCTACCCGGACCGTGCATGGATGTACCTGAGCACCACTGATACCTGAGCACCGCCGACACATGACGCTCCTGTGCCTAAATGTCCCTAAACATATAAGCGCATGTGATAGATGTGCATCACCAATCCTGGATCCCGGCTGCATGCGGCCACCCAGCATCCACCCCGCACCCACCCTGAGCTCCACGCCCGAGCCCGGCAGCAGTGGCAGCCAGTCGGGTCGCTCGGCGGTGCTGCCGGTGATTTGCCCCACGTGGTAGAGTCGGATGGTGGTGTCCTCCGCGGAGGAGGCCAGGATGAGGCCGTCGGGGCTGAAGGCCAGGGCGCGGATCACGTCCGTGTGGCCCTTGAACAGATCCACCTGCGATCCTCGCGCCACGTTCCACAGCCGGACCGTGTAGTCGTTGCCCGCAGACGCGATGTAGTTCCACTTGACGCCCTCCCACGCCACAGCCCGCACGCTGCCGGTGTGGCCCCGCAGCTCCCGCACGCACTCGGACGTCTCGCAGTCCCACACACGCACGCTGCAGTCTGCGGCGGAAACCAACATACATCCGGAAGTACGCATGTGCATGTGCACCTGGGCAGCTAGAGCTACATTGGGGAGGTGCACAGACATCCGCCCTCCCACAACCACAAGCCCTGTTGCGGAACGCACCCTCCACCACCCGCAATGGGCTCTGCACGCAATGGTACATGGACCCGCGTGTGCATGTGCATGCCATGCGCACCCAACAATGCAATGAATCCACCGCCCTTAGAGTCCTGATGAGACCAGTACAGGCATAGCATTGTGCAGTACAGGCATAGCATTGTGCAGTACAAGCATAGCATTGTGCAGTACAGGCATAGCATAGCACATCACAGTACGGCAAAAATCCCCACCATCGGAACAGCTGGCCAGCATAAGGTGCGGGTCGCCATCACCCTCGAAGTCCTGCACGGCATTCAAGGATGGTACGGCTGGGTATGGTGGAACATCGTGACACATTTGATGTACAATATGCGCGCCGAGCAAATGCACTAGTTTTATTTTTACACGGCACATGTTTCCAATAGTGGCACGCTGCGAATTGCTTGTAACAGGTAATGATCAACTGTTACAAAAAGAAGAATGGGCAGGTGCAAAACTAAACCGAGGCGGCGAGTGGAAGTGAGTGCACCGCTTGCCGACAAGCGGCCGACTATCTTCCTCCCCCCCACAAATACCTGATAACCGAAGCAGATGCCCACAATCCAGCTTGTATGGCCCTGAGGGCCAGGCAACCCAAGCCAAGCGAAAAAAGGTTTGGCAACATGATGGTCATCAAGGGAGGTGGAAACGGGGATGGAAGTGAAGGGCGGCGGAGCGGGAATTGCGTGTGACATCCTAACGACGGATGCATAATCAGCCGGCGGCTCAGCTCTCCCCTTATCAGCTACTTCACTCTTCGCTGCTCCCATGCACACGCCCGCCGGCAACCTACAGCCATCAGAGCTCCCGCTCTGGACGGCCCCGGCTCCGCTCCTCCTCCGCGTCACTACGAAGTGGCCTCTGCCCCACCCACCCCACGCCGTGCCACGTCAAGGCCCATCCTCTCCGCACGCACACGCACGCGCACAGATGCACATGCATGCGCACAGATGCACATACCTGTGTCCATATGCGTGCATGCCTCACACGGACCACCAATTAAGTCTCTGTCCAAAACACACGCACGGATGCACACGTCTAATGCCCCTCCCACATACACGTACCTGCAGCACGGCGTTCTGCTGGCCGGTGTTCATATCCCAAAGCCGGATGACGTTATCTGCGGAGGACCGGCGACCGGAAAGGTCGGGGCGGGGTGTAACAACAAACGCAACTTGGGGTGTAACACACGCACACAAGCAAACAATCGTAGTACTGTGACTGGTCCGCTCAAGCCTTTTTTGCAGGCTATCCTCATCCTCCGCACCCCTGCCTAGGTCGCCGCAGCTCTGAAGGTCTAAGTCGTCCCACCGACAGACAGACAGACAGACAGACAGATAGACAGACAGACAGACAAACCCACCATCGGAGCTGCTGCACACGAAGTTGTCGTCCGGCGATATGGCCACCGTCTGGAAGCTGCCCACGTCACCCTGCGTCGGTGCATGTTGTTCAGGTGTTCACATGTGGATGCGTAAGTGGCGATGTGGCGGGGTGATGGAACTGGCAGGGTGGTAATTAAACTTATAAGTTGCTAAGTTATGGCGGATGAGCACACGTACCGAAGCAAGATATTCAGGGCAGACCCCCGACGTTGGCCTGGAGTATGAGGTTACGGCTACTATGTATGTTGTTACAGGGTGGTATAGCTTCACCAGCGGCCCCCTTTCCCGAGGCAGTTCCCTGCTCTCCCCTGCGAGAGGGGCACCCTAATCCATTCACCCCATCCGGCTACTATGTATGCGTCTCATATATATATATATATATATATATATATATATATATATATATATATATATATATATATATATATACTGCTATATATATATATATATATATATATATATATATATATATATATATATATATATATATATATATATATATATATATATATATATATATATATATATATATATATATATATATATATATATATATATATATATATATATATATATATATATATATATATATATATATATATATATATATATATA
>NW_003307550.1:830866-932141 GCF_000143455.1 Volvox carteri f. nagariensis | reverse complement strand
CCGTCCGCCGGCAGTTGACCCGTTGCTTGTAGCTCATACCTCCCTCCCTCCCTCCCTCCCTCACCCTGCCACGCCCTTGCTTTCTTCCCGCTTTCGGCTTCTGCGTACCTGCACGCCCGAGATCTGCTGACCCCTAGTCGCGTCCCACAAGCGGATGGTGGCGTCCGCTGCACCTGAGGCAACCGCATATCCCGAGGGCGAATAGGCCACTGTGGCGATCTGGCCGATGTGACCCTGCAAGCAGTCGAATGCCAAAGACACAGACACAGATACCTCGGCCCAGTTCATCATTCTCTTTGGAACACAGACCACCACGGTCGGAAGTCCATCAGGCAGCGGAAAGGAGGGAAAGAGAAATAGCAGCACGGGTGGATCGCAGCAGGCGCACAACTGAGAGGCTGCAGCAGCAGAGGGAAGGAAACGCCACCGCTGAACAGCCGCTGTTGCCACCGCCACAAACGCGCATTGCGGGGTACGTCCGTCCTCGCTCCATATCCGTCCAGCAGCCTCCTATGAGCCAAATCCACCCAGCCAGGGCACCGCACCTGCATCATGGCCAGCTGCTGCCCGGTCCTTGCGTTCCACTGCCGTACACTGTTGTCTGCGCCGCCGGACACCAGGGTCATGGAGTCAGGCGAGAAGGCGACGCTCGTGACGCCCGACGAGTGGCCCCGGAGCACTAGCTGCTGTTCACCTGAGAGGGGGAGAGAGAGAGGGGACAGCGAAAACACGCTCACACGATGATGACCATGGCGGCTACCGGCTAGCCAGTCCAACATGCGCGGTGAGCAGCCCTCGCCCTCGCCCTCGCCCTCGCCCTCGCCCTCGCCCTCGCCCTCGCCCTCGCCCTCGCCCTCGCCCTCGCCCTCGCCCTCGCCCTCGCCCTCGCCCTCGCCCTCGCCCTCGCCCTCGCCCTCGCCCTCGCCCTCGCCCTCGCCCTCGCCCTCGCCCTCGCCCTCGCCCTCGCCCTCGCCCTCGCCCTCGCCCTCGCCCTCGCCCTCGCCCTCGCCCTCGCCCTCGCCCTCGCCCTTAATCCTTGCCCTCGCCCTCGCCCTCGCCCTTAATCCTTGCCCTCTCGCCTCGCTCTGGCCTCCAGCCCCGGCACCCTCTTACCAGTAATGGAGCTCCATATCCTCACCGTCTTGTCCTGGAGCAACGTAAGCAAGTAACGCACCACAAAACACGATGACACAATGACACAATGACACGTCAGCGACATAGTTAGATGAGCTAAGGCGTTACTGACAGGGGGGTCGCTTTCAACCAGGGCGCGCGGCCTGCCCTGCGGGAACACCACATCGACGACCGCATCGACTGCGGATCATCAGGCCAAAACACGCTGAGGCAAACCCCCCTTGCTGATCAAAACGGCCACCTCGCCCTTCTGGCCTTAATTGATAGGACTGGGAGATGGGGCGACATTTGGGCGCCCTCGCTCTATGGCGCCGTCAGAACACCACTATCCACGCGGTCTATCAACACGACGGGCAACCCACCACACGATCCAAAAGCGACCCGTTATACCCACCAGCGACGCCGTAGCTATGCGCTGGCCGTGGCTGCTGAAGGCGCAGCATATGACCCAGGAGTCGTGTCCGCGCAGCTCGCAGTGTAGCCGACTGGTGCCGTGTCCCGCCGCAGCCACGTGCCACAACCTCACGGTGCGGTCCTCGCTGGCACTGGCCATCAGGCGGCTGGAGGCGACCGGGCTGAAGGCAACGCAGCGGATCACGTCGGTGTGGCCCTGCACGATATTCAGATATAGATATAGAGATATAGACGTAGATATACGTTGCCAGTCAAGGAAATGGATTGGAAAAGCTACCCGCATGCATGTACAGGCCCTGGGACCAGCAGGGTTCGCGACCCCGCAGCAAGTATGAGGACGCTTTGGCTGTGAGTTCTCCGTCCAAAACCCTTCTCAAACGTAGCCCGTTCGGCACCGTGTGTTTATCTGCGTTTTATGGCGTTCTTAAGCAACAAGCCGGCAAGGGGAAATGGCCCGCCCGCTGGGGCAACTAATGAATGGCGGGTTCCCATGGAGCCTCCCAACGCTATCAACGGTGTGTCACACGCACGCAGACGTGCATACATACGCACTCAATCAACTTGCGAGCTGACCAGGAACTAAGTTGATGCGCCGTTGATCCGCTAGATTTGGTTGGATGCTGGTGGTGAGTTGCCGAACCCAACGAATACATTCTGAAGTCGGATGGGGTGACGGATTAGGGTGCCCCTCTAGCAGGGGAGAGCAGGGACTGCCCTGGAAAGGGGCCGCTGGCGAAGTTAACCACCCTGTAACAACATACATACGCACAAAGGTAAGAAAATACACGTAAATGAATCAGCGTCTCAGTTTCACCGGAAACACATGCGCGCACGGCCGTACCGAGAGGACCAGAAAGGGCGTGATGGGCTCCTCCGTGGGCTTGGGGGGGACCGACCACAGGCGCACGGTGCGGTCGTTGCCGCCCGTCGCCAGCAGGTTGCCATCACCGCTGAAGTCGATGGCTCGAACGCTGCGAGCACACACAATACATGCGTGTGCACGGTGTGCACGTGTGTTATTGGTGAGGAAAAGGTACGGTGCGGACAAAAGACACGGCACGGCACGGCACGGCACCAGTCGTCCACCAACACGTCCACCACGTGTGCTATATAATATAAGTTCCCGTCATATATAGCTGTGGGTAGCCTTATCTAGGAGGTCTGGGAGATCAACCGGGGGCACATCGCGCTCAGAGCCGCGTACTGAGTCCAGGCGAGCTGGCGTGAGAGGACGCCACGCCAGAGTCCGCACTCTGGGCGCCACAATGATGTGGCGTCCATGTATGACCGCCCACGGGGAACCCCCGGCTTTTACGGACAGACATCGCACTTGTGCGGAACTTTTAACTCTTGTAATGTATGTAATCTTAATCAAAAGCAAAACCCACGCACCTCCGTCAAACGCTGAACCATGTAGCGAATGTAGTATGAAATGCATCAAGGTGCGAGGGAGTCACCTTCCTCGTTGAATGCCCTCCGCGCTATAAGTAATGTGAGGTCTGTGTGATACGTCAACTGATTAGAGGCCTGGCCACAAACACACCGATTGCGTGTTTTACATCACCCGCGCGGGCCTAACACGAGACGACGGCAGCTACCTAATCTGACACTGCGTGTATTTGTGTATCTCTTGTGTATCTGTATGTATCTATGTACATCTCAACTGTGTGTGTCGTACATGTTGGCCGCCCACGTTGGCCAACACGTTGTGGCAATCATTTGGGTTCCACATGCACCCATCCGTGCCATAACAACCACGCATGACCCCCAGGGGCCCCACCCTACACCCACCCGCACACCCGCCTACCTGCCGTCATGGCCCTGGACCACGCCCAGAAGCTCAATGCGAACTCCTCCGTCTCCATCATCCGAAGCACCGACCCTGCTACCGCCGCCCTGCACGTAGCAGCAGCAGCAGTAGCAGCAGCAGCAGCAGCAGCAGCAGCAGCAGCAGCAGCAGCAGCAGCAGCAGCAGCAACAACAACAACAACAGTCGAAAAAGAAAAGAAGTCAAACCAACCACAGCAGCAGGCAGCTCCATTTTTCGCAGGCAGTTTCCGCAGGCAGCTCCATTTCCTGGACCACGGAGCCCTATTTAGCGACAACCATAAAACCCCCGGAATCATAAGGGAAAACCCTAAGTTAAACCCTCGCAATTACTAATCTGTATCCACTAAAATTTGTTAAATTCACGTGATTGCATCATTTGTGGAAACCCAAACCGACGTTTCTGCCGCCCGCCCTCAGGTTCCATTCGGCGTGCTGTGTTTTCAGGGTCCATCCGCACACCCTTTACATCCATACAACCGCTCGCTAACCTGTAAATCCTTTTTCTGTATCTCCGCCAGGTGTGACAGCTTGCCCTTGCGACGGAGGAGGTTGGCGACTGCGGCGATGGCTTCGGCCTGATCCTCCGACATCTTCCCGCCCTCCTGCATAAAACACGCACACACACCCCACACACCACGCACACAGGGGGGGGGAGGTAGAGCACAAGTGGCCGGTAAACTCCCCACGAATTACCTAATCCTTTCCTAAGGAAAAGAGACGCGCACTAGTCTCTTGCACCAAACAACTGCTGAAGAAAACAAACACGAAGGATCTGCGTGCGTGCGCGTACAACCGCAGAACGACATTCTGCTGGTCTTGACGTTTTTAATGGTCCAAAAAGAATTACATGTGTGTGCAGGTATGCATTTCCGCCCTCACACCGCGACAGCCCGTGTGTCTCTCCCATTAGTTACATAGATCACATTACACACGCATGTTCACATGCTACTTACCTGCACCAGCCACAGCCGTATGGTCTTGTCAGCCGATGCGGTGGCCAAAAGATGCGCGCCGCTTTGGTTGCGCATACAGCCGCCATCCTCGTCTGCAGGGCTGAAGGCCAGAGCGATGATGCTGCCGCTGTGCCCTTGCTTGCCCGTGTCATCGCGGGGTATGACCTTACACTGTAGAGCACGGGGGTGCGTGTGTACATGTGTATGTGTATGTGTATGTGTATGTGTATGTGTGTGTACATACGGGGCCGAGGCGAGGACATGTGGCGGGGGATCCATGGGCCCCCCGGGTAGCATTCAGGTGCGTCGTTAAGGAAAGTCAGGAAAGAGAGAGGTAGAGAGAGAGACAGAGAGAGAGGTAGATAGAGAGGTGGTGAGCGAGAGACACACGCAGAGAGAGAGAGAGGTGGGGAGAGAGAGAGGATCGATCTCCACAGCCATGTGGACACCTGGACAGGCCCCGACCAAGGATGGAGTCCTAGACCTACCATATGCTGCAAGAGGCCGGATGTATAATGCCACTTTTTATAAGTGAATGTTTACGTACATGTTTTGGGATCTGGAGGTGCGGTCCCGGCGGGGAAGGAAATACGGTATAACCAATAAAAAAGTATTACGGAGCCCAATACACGGTGCGACGGGAGATCGACAGCTGCGCCCCTCATCTCATCCCTGGGGGTTCACGCCCTCCGCCCACCCCCGGCTGGCGGACTGCCAGATCGACGTCCACAATCAGTTGCAAACAACGAGGAGAAAGCTCCGAAGGAGGAGGAGGAGGAGGAGCAACTGCAGCGTACCGCACCGCCAAATATCCAGCTCCGGCAATACACGCATTCCCGCCCACCCTTCCCAACGGCCCCCAGCGGCGGCGGCAGAGGAGGCTACCGCGCCCCATACCACGGGTTTCCGGCTGGTGCTGGTGCGGCTGCTGCTGCTGCTGCTTATTGCTGCTGCGCACCTTGGTCCACTTATTTTCACCGCTGTCCTTCCAAACCACAAGCCCGCCGTCATCACTGCCGGACGCCAGGAACTGCAGCAACAGCGCGCAACGGGACAGGGAGTGGTACAGCACGGTCTCATCCAGAACGTAAGACCGTATTTGAATCACCGTGTGGGTGACTGAGTGCGTCGATCAAGTGCAGCTTTCCATAGCTTCCATGCACGGGCAGAGTCACACGGAAAGCTATAGGAAACAGCTTCTCAGCCGATGACGCAGCATGTTAGGATGGCGTCCAGTAGAGGACATTTCTCAGGTCTCGTCTGAGGGACTCGTTGCAGCCCCACGCATGTAAGAGGGATCAGCTCCCCTGGCATCTCCCAACTGAGTACTCTTTGCCTGGTGTTACAACGCATACCCGGGCCGCGCATGTATAAAGCACGCACGCACGCACGCACGTACCTTGCCGTCGGTCGTATATGAAATCGTGTTGACGCCGCTGCGGTGCCCGTGCATGACCGTCACCTGCTCATGTCATCATGGAGCAAAAAAACAGCAACCCAGTGGCAACAGACGGGGAAGGGTTCCAAGAGCACATAGGTGGGGATGCAAGCAAAAGCATATAAAACCAAGACTTGCGCATCATCCGAGCGAGCTTGCATGCGTACGTGCGTGTAAGCCGCGGGGGCGAAGGATGAGATGCATACATGTGGTGCGCAAACCGCAGCTGCTGCCAATGCCAAAGGCATCAACTAGCCGACGCGGAAAAGCCCGCCCGTTAGGCTGTCTGACAGACAGATAAGAAGTAGCTGATTAGGAACAGCCAACCCCTCCATGGCCGTCATCTGCTCTGCGCGCTTCACCTCCACCCTTCTAGCCGTTCTGGCACTACTGCGCTGTTTTACTGCACAGCATGCGTACCTGTGGGTAGTTGTTGGTGTCCCATAGCCGGATTTCGGTTTCGGAGCAGGAAGCCAGCACCATGCCATCTGGGTCAAACGCAATACTGACCACAGCCGCGTTGTGGCCATGAAACACCGCCAGCTGCTGCCGTGACGCCACTCCCCAGAGACGCACGGTGCGGTCCTCGCCAGCAGAGGCCATCTTGATGCCGTCCGGGCTGAACGCCACCGCGCGCACCGTTGCAGCGTGGCCCTGCGCGCGCAACACCCACCACGCATCACCGTAAAAAAATTGCGCGTTCGCGAACCTACTTCACGCTGTTTCTTTGCAAAAACAGTAAGGCGCGGTAGCTGCCCTGAGAAACCTACCGATCACATTTATACCTAATATTTGCGTGACACAGAGCGCTTCTAGTGAGAAATGATCCAGTCCAGCGAGGCCGCACCTGCAGAGTTTGGTCAGGCAGCGCCCAGTGCTCATCGTCGACGGCGTCTGAGGCGCCCGCTCCCTTGCCCTTGGCTGAGAGCGATGATGAGGGGGGCCGAGTGGCCCACAGCCGTATGGTCCTGGAGTACGCGAGTGCACATGATGCGTGTTGTGGGGAAAGCAGGATAGCAGTTCAGAACCAAGGGCAGCAAAAACATGGAATATGCAACAAAGTATGGAACGATACGACTACAGCAGCGCGTGATACCCTACAAACAGCAGCGCCGGCCGTTACCTATCTGACCACATAACTGCCTCGCACATGCCTCCCGTCGCGTCTTATGAGCAGGGGCGCATACATACAGTGAAGGCCCGCACCCGCACAAGGCACGAGGTGTGTTGGTGTGCACATGGTCTTCACAGACATGGTCTTCGCCGGGATGGTATTGGGTGGCCCGGACCCGGGAAGCAAGAGCACGCCGGCACGGGGCGCCGGTGATTTCAGGAAGGGACCCCACCATGCAGCAGCCGGAGTCCCACACCCACCGGTCCACTGAGCCCGATGCCAGCACGTGTTGCGGGGGGAGGTCGCGTGCTGAAGCCGACTGGCCGTCGACAGTCGCCACAGGACGCAGCGTGAAGGCGACACACTTCACGGCGCCGATGTGGCCTCGCAGGACGGCACGGATGCGGAAGCCCTGGGTCTCCCACAGACATAGCGCCACGGTGTTGGTGCTGGTGTCATCGTCAGAGCCCGTCGCGAACTGCACGCAGTAGACGCATGTCAGCAGGTCGGTGATCACGGGGCGACAAAATCAGCGTATTGGTGGGAAAGGTGGCGGCTTTTACAAGGACAAGCAGTGCAGTAGCAGCACAGAACAGCAGATGCAGCAGCAGGGCTCCAACAGCCAGAGTCTTATTACGAGGCCCAGCCCCAGCCGGAGCCACAGCCACCTTACCAGCTGCCCGTCTGCGCTGAAGGCGATGCACCGAATGACCCGCCTGTGGGGCTTTTCCTGTGTCACCAGCAAATAGGGCGGGAGAGTCGGCCAAAGGAGCCCGCAGGGTTTAAAAGAGGGAGGGTTGTGAGCGCGCACGGTAGCCGCACTTTGTTTGGGGCATATACTGTAATGATATAAAAAATATATATGGTTATCTCCTATTTGGTGAAGGACATACAAATGCAGGCTCAACATGCAGGACCTGGTGACATAGCGGACAGCAGCGCATGTCATCAGCGAAGGGTCCCAAGCAAAGAATGGGGTATTATTAGCACCCAGCTCTAACAACGTCACGCGTGCCGCTGCCTTGGCTATGTCCATGGCCGTCTCCTCGCATCCGCTCTTGGGGCCGTGAAGCAACATACAAATACATATAACGGCACAACAACAGATCCCGACGACATCGCGGTTAGCATTCGTGGACGAAAACCCCAGGCAACAAACCCCCAGGCAACAAACCCCCAGGCAACAAACCCCCAGGCAACAAACCCCCAGGCAACAAACCCCAGCCAACGGAACGAGACACAAATAAACAGAATCTCCCTTTCTTGTACATGCAGACATGTGCTCACGTGCGATGTTCCCTCTCGTACAAAGAGGAACTCGACGCGCCACCATTCATCATTCACTGGCCGAAAGCAACGTCAACACCCATGTAATATAGACATATACATATGTCACATACATAACATATACATAATATATGTGTGTTACATACATATTTGCCATATATAATATACCTGCAGATTGACTGAGGTAGCGGTCGCCCACAACTTGGCCGGCTCCAGCTCGGCCTGCTGATGACCTTCACCCCCACCGGTCTCCAAATTCGAGCCCGCCTCAGCGCCCTCGGCAGACGGCTTCCTGCGCGGGGGGGAGGATGGAGGATTAGGATGGAATATGCGCATCGTGTATGCGCCGCCGTACAGGTGCTGTACACGGCGCCATGGCCCACGGGGAGGAAGACGAGGCAGTGACTTCACTCTGCCTTGCAGCAATAGTGTTAGGCTGTGCCTTGCAACCTTGACAGCCAAATAATATTATTGCTAGTAACAAAAGGGTTTGTATCATTTATTACAGGTTTACAGGTTTGGAAAACAGTTGTTTGAATGCATGCATGTTGGTCTCACCCGGGCGTCCACACCCTCAGCGCCAGATCATCTCCGGCGGACAGAATTATTTTGCCGTCAGGTGACACGGCCAGTGCGCGCACGGTGTCGGTGATCATGCTGCTGGTCTTGCCCAGCTCAGCAAACTGCTGCCCGGTCTTCAAGTTCCACAGCCGCACTGCAAGGACGACCGGCGGGAGCCAGGGCAACGAGCGAGGCGGCCGGGCCGGCGAAAAACAATTTCAGTGTGTTGAAAATGCTAGATTATGCATGCTAAAGAGTATGCCTCCTGAAGGCTGGGATGCCGAAGCGGGAAAATGCATAAGAATGTTGGACACGTAAAAAGGAATCCAGATGAAACTTGGATCCGGGATCCAGAATCCGGACACTGTTGCGCGGAGTGTGGAGTGTGGGGCAATGTGGGAACGAATGCCGGGAGTGCTTCAGGAAGCAGGGGTTTTACTACACAAACAGCATGCTGATGGACAAGGTCCTTCGTCCACCTACTGCCACGATGCTTAGCCTTGTGTCCTTGTCCTTTTCCACTACCAAACATACAAGCTTGCGCACGCGCGTCCATACAAACGGCAAGGAACGAAAAAAGGGAGGAAAGAACGGCGGGGAGAGAGGGAACAGGAAAAGGAGAGAGAGAGAGAGAGAGAGAGAGAGAGAGAGAGAGAGAGAGAGAGAGAGAGAGCTAGACGCCAGGTTTCCCTTCCCAGGCCTCACCTGCGAGGTCCTTGCCAGCACTGACAATTTGTGTATTGCCATCAGGCATGGACGCCACCGCAATGCATTTCACAGCGGCAAGAGTTCCCTGGTACGCCTGATAGGGGTGGTTTTCAGAGAGTGGAGGACAACATGCCGGAGGACAAGCGGGCATCCAGGTTATTAACCCGGGGACTGCGGGAACCAGGTAATGGGTTGATCGTTAGTGGGGCAGAAGGCGGTGCAGTAATGGTGTGGGTGTGTCGGCGCATCTGTAAAAAAGGTCTCAAAGGGCTTGAATTCTCCCGCCACTCCACCCACCCGCATGGCCCTTCACCGCATATACCTGAACTGGTGGCTGCATGGCGAATAGTAAGTCGCCGGAGCGCATGTCCCACACCCGAACTACTCCGTCGTCAGCGCCCGTCACTAGCCGCAGACTGCTGCTGCTGTTGGGATCCTTCGGCAGGAATGCCTGCAGCGCAACAGTGCAAAGCGTATGCAATACGGTGGCAGATGGCCAAGGGTCAATAAGGGCCATGAATAAACATATTCAGACAGCGTACAGAAGGCCAAGATGCCAGACGTCAGACAGATTTCAACCTGGACGTCCAGGGCCACAGATGCGAGTAAGACGTCCTTAATGCAATGCCCCAGCGTTTGCAAGACGAATTGCATGTTTCTGCGGAACGCCTCACTTACACGAACACATGGGCTAAGTACAACAGCAACCTCGTTTTCCAAGGCCACAGCATGCGCACCATTATGACCGAGGCGCCGCCCTCGGCATTGGCCAGGTACCTCTTGGAAGTCTCTGGGAGGTCAGCGGCCCCCCCCATACCCGCATCAATACCAATCTACCGTCCAGGGGGCTCCCCTGAAGCTCTTACGGACACCCCCCCACGTGTGTATGCGGAACTTGTAACTTTTAACTTGTATCTCAATTATGACCAGATGTATAAGGTCACTGCAAAAAAAAGAACATTACACTTACGTGCATATGTCTACACCGAGGTCCCCAGGCTGCTTCCTTGCATTCTAGCAACCTCTAGCAACCCTCAACTCTAGCAGCCTACTCTCTCAACTAGCCATCTCAACTCCCATGTTGCCACAGTGCGCACCAGAGAGTTAACCCGGTAGTCGGAATTCTCCAGCGTCATGAGATTGGACGGCCAACCCGCATCCTTGTTGATGAGCAGCGCGTCTGGTCGGCGGTGATAGCTGAGCGCGGCCTTGGAGACCAGGCTGTTCACCGGGGTATCTGTGGCGAGTTGAAGTACCGCCTGAGCCGCAGAAGGTGCAGCCAGTGGGGCAGAGGGAGGGACGGCTATGCAAGGCGTGAGGCGCGTGGGCCGGGTGGGAATAAACGCGAGAAGGGGGGCGAGGGGAAGGGTCAAAACTTATTCTACACTAAGGAATTCATCAAGTTGCCATCTGGAGCATGAGGAGAGCATGAGGAGGAGGAGAAGAATAAATCCTCCTCGCTGGTAAAATCGTCTTAAAAGTTGGGAAAGAATATTATTTGAAAGGCAGCGGCGTTGGTCTGCTTTCCGCGCCTGAGAAGCCCCAACGGTCACGCACGCAGGCGCCTCGATCGCCATCACAGGTTTCGCTGTTTTAGTAGGACACGTGGCGAAGGCACTCTAAGAACATAAATCCCACGCCCCATGGGGTCATGGACTAATTCATTTCGATCCGAAGGCTGTGCCCTGCGGGGCTGTGAGCCGAAGTGAGAGGAAGTGTGCCAGTGGCGGTGGCGGCGGTGCATGGTGCTCACATCGGGGTACTGTTTGAGCATGGACCCGTCCCGCTGCAGCCAACGAATGACGTGGGATACGACTGTCGAGGACGCCGCCACCACATCCGCCACCGCGTTGGGGTCCTGTCAGGCAACATGTGTTGCAACAACACAACGGGAAGTAAGCACAAGGAACTGAAAAACAACAGGCGGCGGGATAGAGGTGTCACGCATGCATGTCGCTAGAACCCTTGCGAAGGGCAACTTTAGCAAGGCAAAGCGCGGAGAACATACGCGACCAACACCATACTAGACTTAATCACAGCCCACGCAACGGCGCAGCTGTATGGATTATAATCACGAGTGGTCACGACTGGTCTTGGCTCAACGGTACGGGGCCTTAATGCAGATATGCTTTGGCCTTGTAGCCATTTGCTGCATTGCTGCTTGGCCGCCTAGCCTGTTGGCGACCCACCTTTGGCAGCTCCCATCCGCGGATGTGGATCAGGTCGCTCAGGACCTCCAGGCCCAAGCCTGCATCCAACGCAAAACGGACCGGACTGCATAATCAAGAGGGTTGCAAGTACGAGGCGATCCTCTGGCAGTCCTGCTGGAACAATTACCCTAGGGTTCACCGTCTATTTGTCATGTTCCACCCTAGCCCAACACATCCTGGCCGCTTCGCAGTTACAACCTCAGTCTTGTAGCACCGCGCCGTCACCATTCACCTTTCTCGAAAATGCTCTCCCAGTAGTCAAAGTTGAGCAGCAGCTGGCTCAGCTCCTCCAGCATATCCGCCAAGGCCAGATGTGTCACCGCGTAGCGTAGCGTGTACTGGCTCACGGCACTGCAGGTAGGGCCAATCGGAAACAAGCGCCGCCGCCAGCAATGTACATACACATATACATAGAACACACAGACATAGATCTAGATAGAGGAATAATTCTAAAGCAGTCTTCGCAACAAGGCTCTCAAAGGCTTTTCCAAACGATGATTCCACTACTGTTACCTACAAGCATACCCCCCACCACACACACATACCTTGCCGCCAGCGGGTCGATTTCATCCGCCGTCATCCCATTGACAACGGAGGCAGCGCTGGAGACCGCACCCGCCGCGGGCACCGCCATGATCTCCCTGAACAGCTGCATCGCAATCAGCTTATGACCGCGCTGCGCGTCCACGTAAAACGGCCCAGCCTCCTTCTTGTTCGACAGGAACTCAAACAAGGACTTGTGCATGTGGAAGACCTGTAGCAGCAGCCAGGAGGAACGCACGACGGCGGGAAGTCAGTGCGATGTCCGGCGATGTTCGGCAAAGGTAAGGTCCAAGCAAAAAAGGGCTGCCGCCTGCAATGGAGCCACTGGCTGGGTAATCGGTGCTCGGGGGATGGTGTGCGTGTTAGGGGGCTGGCGGTCAACCCTGCCATGTGGCTGTGGCAGCGAGCGAGTAGCCGTCAGGCTTGGTCTCGCAGAAATCATCGGCGTCGGTGTTGTGCGAGTCAATATTCGTTACAGCGGCAGCGTAGTTAGAACTGGGAGGTAGTGGTAAGGCTCCCGTAAGGCTTATAACTTCTGAAGAAGCTACTCGCTCGCTGCCACATCAAGTGGCAGCGAGACGTGGGGCCGCCCTCCTCACCGTGCAATACAACGCTGCCTGGCGGCCTGCCTGCCTACCTGCCTGCCTGCCTGCCTGGCGGCCTGGAGACCCTTGCCGTCATAGGCCCCGCTTTTGATGTTTAGTTAGAGAAGCTTACCATGTCGCAACTTACAAGCCGGCACCATGCCACCATCAGTAAGCTGAGAAGCTTACCATGTACTCCCGTTCGAAGAACAGCACGCCCCAGCCGGGCAGATTGCACAGGTCCCGAGCGTTGGACACCAGCTGAAGCTTCTGGAGCTGGTTTCGGGTGAGGGGCTCTCGCGCAGCGATTAGGACCTGCGAGTATGTGATAGGGAAGAAAACATCCACTTCAAATCCCACACGAAAAATCCCACACGAAGCAAACGAAATGCGCAAAACATCAGCTGCCGACATTCTCACAGCAACGAAGGAAAAATACAATATAATGGGGAAGTAGGTCGGGTCGCGCCGGGGTCAGATCCCGCAACAGATTCGGGTAGAAAAACCAGCGGCCCCAGCGGCTTCGTCCGCCGCGTCGGCAGATCATATGCATATACGGGTTTCTCTCTTCTTCGGAAGAAGTCCGCACTCACCGCACATGCGGGGCACCGGTAGGAGTGCATAAATCAGCCAGGCTGCCCCCTAAAACGAGACCTATCTTAAGTCATTTGATCGACCGTAAGGTAGGCCGACAAGGATCTATTACGAACCCAAGGGGACCTCGCCTCTGGGCCAGCAAGTGCGCAAACGTGGTGCGTCTCTCACGGCCATGTTAAGTCGCCTCAAGGCGTCCGTCATCACGGCCGCATCAACCCCAGCCGCCCTTGTGTAACTCTTACCTGCAACAGCTTCATGACTTGCGCGTGTGACTGCGGCGCCAGATTCTGGAAGCTGGCGATGAAGATCTGCGGATTCAGGTTCAGGTTCCAAATGGCCCAAGCTAGGAGATGCCATTACTAGGAGGACAGAAGACGGTAGTGCAGGACTGCAGGGCTGGCTGGCCATGCAGGTTGTTGTTGTTGGGGTTGATGCCGGGAATGCGGCACCCCAGGTGGAGATAGATATAGGAACTCCATTTTCATATTCACCCGGGCTTTCCCCCTCGTCCCGTCCTGTTACACAGCACACATCCGCAGCCCGACGCGACGCGATCGCACCGCACGCTTCCACACATATGCTACAGCGGCAGCAGCAGCTGTGACCAAAGCTCCGCGTCATACCACGCAGTTTCCGGATGATGAAAGTAATTATGCTTACAAAGTTTTCTCTGCGCGAGAAGGGCCTCACGCCAGTACTGTGAGTGCACCCCCAAAAGGGCGCCGCATCAGTCAGACACCCTCAGGAGCACCTGTGTCCACAATGCCGTACACGCGCACCTGTCTGTAGGCCGCGTTGAGACCGTTGGGCAGGTTCTTGATATCCTGCCAGTTCCAACGGAAGCTATCCTCCTCCACCTCCGCGAGCTCCACCGTCCCCACCCCGCGACTGTGCCGCGGCCTGCAAGGAGGTGATCAAATACACAGCCGCTTAGGACGCACTTCCCAGTAGTCAAGAGGTCGCCGTACATCCGTACCGCAGTCCGTCAGTACGGTTGCTAAATACACGTCTCACCCCTATAAAAGGGCATTGGTCAGTTTTCCCTCGGAACTTGTTTATCAGCTGAAGTGTCTCGAACAAACCGTCGCACTGGTGCAATGCCACCGGCGGGAGCCCCACAGAAGTTCATTGCTTACCGGCGGGACAGCGCCGCGAGGCTGCGGCTGAGGCTGCGACGCGACGCGACGTTAGTTTGCCTGCAAGGAGCGGTGGCGCCATGTGTAACTCCCTCCCCCCTAGGTGCACCCGAAAGGCCCGGTAAGGCCTTTTCGGGGTAAGTGGCTTCCTCATAAACCAGGCGACGAAGAGGCGCAATGCAGCGCTACATGTGATTAGAAGCAAGCCTCTCATCAGCTATAGCAATGGGCGTCGCAGCGCAGGCACCACCGCAGGCACGGTGTTGACCCCACAGCAGCACAGCAGCACAGCAGCACAGCAGTAGCAGTAGCAGTAATTGCAGCTGAAAGGAAACAAGGTTGAATAAATGGTAATGCTATTACGCATCTCAGCTCACCACGTTTGAACAGCCGACCTCGCAAGATCCTGAATGCAACAAAAAAGTCAAGAGATGAGCACATACAACGTACACGGAAAGGTCATATAAAGGGTCGTGTCTAGGGTCGTGTCTAGGGTATTACGAGACAACAGAAAGGCATCGCTCGGAGTGACAAAAAAAGCAAGCACGCGAGTGATAATATAAAGACGTACCGCAGCTGCAAGTAGACAGGTCAGCCCTCTGCTGCGCCGGCGGCGGTGCCGGTGCTACACAACAGCGGAAAACGCCCGACAGGTGACGCGACTGAGACCGATATCCCTGACCCACATCAGATGTCCCTTATCGCTGAACGCTTCCCTTAACTGCACCTCAAGATAACCGATTGCCAAATTTAACGAGTAGTCTAAGGACTCTCTGCTGGCAACCTGTAGCAAGCCTGCTACCTGCTGTGAGAATTCAGGGCCCTGAAAGCGGCCTCGCACGAGGTCCTGCACCTCCTGCTCCAACTTGGCGAAGGCGCCGTAGTCGCCTGAAGCGATCTCCCTGCGCGAGGCGCAGAGGCAGTGTGCTGTGGCGTGTGCTGCATGTGAGCGGGTACGCGTGGCGGCTTGTGGGCAAACAGCGCAAGAACATTTGGGCACCGACGGTACGGGGTACGGGAACACTGTTGGAAAGGAAACAATGTTGTACGTTGTTCAGTCCCGTCCCCAAGTCTCGTCCCCCAGTCAGGCCATGTCCCAGCCATACCACATACTTGGCGTTGGAAATGTTTCATCTAATTTACCAGTAAAGCTAAAGTACCGGAATCCCAGCCTCGCCAAGCTTTTTATGTCGGGCAGCCCCAGGACGAGAAAACGGACATGGAAACTGGCTCCCTCTCATGAAAAGCGACTACTCACGACATGCGCGCCGCCACGAGTGCCTTGATGTTTGCGCCCAGGGCTGCCGCCGTCGCCTCCACGTCTATCGGCGTATGCACCAGGCTGCCACTGTCCCCCCTGCGTGGTCCGCGTCCATGCATCCATTCAGCCCATCCGTCAGTCCAGACTCCGACCATTGGTTCGAGCAGCAGCAAGCCGCGAGCTCGCGTCAACGAGCGAATCAATGCCGAATGCCGTGGCCACCCTTTCCCTCCAGAAACCCAACAAAGGAGCCCACTAGCACCTACGGCCCGATACCAGCATGCACAGAACCGCTTGCAGGTACCGGCGCATACATACATACATGGCAGGCGGCTGGCAGAGGTTAAGGCCTGACTTCTGCTCCCAGTTGACCCAGTCGACCCGGGTTCAAATCCGCCTGCCGGCTCCTCGGGTGTTTGAGGAGTGATGAAATGGGAGGTGGCCCCCCATCTTATGGACGGTGTAGGACGTGATAATATCAACTTGCGAGCTGACCAGGAACTAAGTTGATGCGCCGTTGATCCGCTAGATTTGGTTGGATGCTGGTGGTGAGTTGCCGAACCCAACGAATACATTCTGAAGTCGGATGGGGTGACGGATTAGGGTGCCCCTCTAGCAGGGGAGAGCAGGGACTGCCCCGGGAAAGGGGGCCGCTGGCGAAGTTAACCACCCTGTAACAACATACATACAAGAGGCTGCGACTATCCGGGTAGTTGATGTTCCCTCCTAATGTACTATCAATGTGCGCATGTCTAAACAGCTTGGCGCAGGTGATATCTCCTTCTAACATTTACGGCATGTGGACTTACGAGCCCATAGAGGTCCTGTTGGCGCCGCCAGGTAGCGGCGGGCGATTGGCCTGGGGCCTCCCCAACAGATGCCGTGACATCTGTTGTTGGTTGGGAAATTGCGACTGACTCGTGGAGCTTATTATGGCGTTTAGGTCAGACACCGCCTTGATGGTATCTAGCACCTCCTTCTCTTCACGTTGCCGTTTAACTTGTTCCTGCATCGGCACGGGGTGCAGTGCGTTGTGTTGATTTTTGGGAATGAGCCGGGGCAGTCAAGAACAATGCGAATAACAGCAGGAAGCGTATGCCGGCGGGAGCAGGGTCACGAGTAGGGCATATGTGGAAAGCTTGGGTTTAGTAAGTAGGTAGGTAGGCAGGTAGGTATGTAGGTATGTAGGTAGGCAGGTAGGCAGGTAGGCAGGTAGGTAGGCAGGTAGGTAGGTAGGTAGGTAGGTAGGTAGGTAGGCAGGTAGGCAGGTAGGTAGGTAGGTAGGTAGGTTGATGCCACTCCTGCCCGTCCCTAACACGGGATGGTGACTCACCGAGCGCCAGGTAGGATGGTAGGACAATGGCAGGCTTGCTGGTTAAGGAAGCATGCACTTTATAGCGTACGATAGGACAGGGTGCGCATTGACCTCATGCATGGATAACTAGGGAAACAGTAATGCTGTAGTAACTGGCCGCTGAAAAGGCCTCTCGAGATGCTGGTGGACGCGCTTCGCGCGTATTTGTAGTTGTTCACGATGCCATACAGTGTACCGGCTACTACAAGTGTGGTCTGCAGGTGTCAGCACCCGGGGGGTAACCTGGAAACCCCGTTTGGATGCGCGGCAAGGACTGAATCGTCCAAATAAGAAAGCGCTTCTCGCACCACAGGTACTTCTGCGCCAACCCACGTATGACTGCCAAGCAGCACACCACTCACCTTGGCTACCTCGGCCATGTGCTCCAGAACCACCTTGATGTACACCATGCTGTCGTGGCTCTTATCGCTGACCATGGTAACAGCAGTTCGTAGCATGTCCTGCGGCGGGACATCGGTCGAGCGCCAAGAAAGCAGTGTGACGCAAATAGGAGCTGTTGCATGCAGGTCGCGCGGAATAGGGGATATGAAGCCACGACCTAAGAACGGCCGCGCGAAGAGAGAGAGAGAGAGAGAGAGAGAGAGAGAGAGAGAATCCGACAACAGCCGAGCTATCATGCCCTAGATGGTCACAGCTGATACCGACCTGCTGTTGGGCCTCTGCTGCTTACCGGGTCGTGCATGGAGCACTGGCTGGGATCCAGACGGCAGTTGGGTGGGTGCAGGTTCATTTCCAACAGCTTGCGCACGTGCTCGTTCTGGCGCAACTCGCTGGCTGCGTCGTACGCCGTCGTACGGGCCTTGTCGTACCGGCCCTGTGCGAGAGGTTCCGGGCCGGGCCGGGCCGGGCCGCGGGTCAGGCCGGGCATGGCAGTGGACGAAAGTCGGAGCTCAGGATGTCAGGATACCTAAGAATGTGAAGGAGCATCAAGTCCACAAATTGGTCTCGCAAGCTGCCTTGAGTCTGGGCAGTTTTGCTAGTCGTGGCGGAAGCAGGTGTTGCGCACCGTATGCCTTCGGCATGGGACAAAAGAGATACGTTTCTACCTCTACGTCATCATCGTATTTCCAAACGTCATCACAGCCAAGCGCGAGCGTCGTGCCGCCTAACGCTGCCAGCTGCCATGACGTCAAGGCACGCCATAACAAGCAAAACGGAGCCGAAACGAGCTCCTTTGTGCTGTTATAAGCGGTTATGTGTCACGTCTACTGCAGTGTCCAGCACTTGCTCATACCTTGAGTCCCGCCAAAGGATCGTCGCCCTTATGGGTACTCCGGCAGGACACAATGATGTGCACGGCGGGGTGCAACTTAGGGAAGTGCTCCCGAAGCAGCCGGAGGATGTTGTTATCCAGGGATCCCGCGCGGCCATCCGCTTCGTCCACGCCGTCAATTAGAAGAACTAGCTGCTTCGCACGGCCCCTGAATCAGTGTACGCAGAAAAACAATCGGTCCGTCAAACGGTTCGTCAGTTCGTACGTCGGTGGGTGGTTCGGTCGATTATAGTAGCGTACGCCGGTTGGGGAATATTCGGACCGTATCCATTTTTGGCAAGGTGTGTGAGGGAGTGCTTAGGGAGGATCAGAGCAGGAAAGGAGATCTACCACTCAGACCGGCAAATCCGGTAACAACGGGAGAGGAGAGGAGGCGAGGGCGACGCAGGTTATAGAGCGGTGGCTAGCCGGGATGCTTGCCTCCACACGCTGGCTGCCGACAACACACAGACAAACAGACAGACAGACAGACAGACAGACAGACATAAATGCACCACACACGTACGCACAATCACAGATACACACGGGCACATTCACGCGCAGACTCACCGGGCGTCCCGAGCCTTGCTCCAGTCCGGACGTGCACCGCCGGGCAGTTGGCTACCCTCCAAGTAATCCTGCGGTGAGGCGGAGCCGCCAGCGAGGGACAGAAGCCAGAGGTTATAACCTTACAAAACACCAAGTACCAGGCGCCGAAGATGTCTTCTTACTGCAACATCGGTGTGTTCAGCATCGCTTTCGTCGCGCTGCTTCGCCCGAGTTCAGGAAGCAGGTCAGGCTTCACAGTGAACGCTCCAATCGCCGCATCTGGGCCATGCGCCAAGACACACAAAGCGATAACAACTTCAAGGACGCTCTGCAAGAACAGAAGACTATGTGGTCCTGACAGAGGCTTCCGAGGCGGGCCGGCCGAGTCGGCGAGCTGGCCGGGTCTGGCTTGGCTGTACCTGGATTGGCCGCTGTAGCAGTTCCAAAAAGGCCTCTTCCAGGCGAGAGATTCTGGAGACGGAATCGGAGGGCATGGAGGTGTAGATTGGCCGCATCTCCGGCACGTTGGTGGCGAGCTGGTACGCCAAGGACTTTAGCATCCGAAGCGGGTCTAGGGAGGTTTGGGGGATCGGCATGGAAAGCAAAAAGATGGGGTCAGGTCAGGGTAACGCGGGGAGGCTTTCGCGCAAAGAGGAGGAGAGAAAGAGAGCTGAAGGGCGGGACGCAGGCAAGATCCGGGGCATCTAATATCGAGACGCTGTCCCTGCTAATGCAAGTTAACATACGCTATCTATTCACCTAAGCGTCTTTGCGGCCAAGAGCCTAGGTGCTACCATGATCCAGAGTGCTATAAAAGTAAGGAAAGAAAGCGATAAAATTGTTTGGCTAGTCATTGACCGAAACAAAGCTTTAGGCCACGCGCCATCACAACCACTCATAACCGCTCATAACCGCCAATCTGGTAGGATCCCTTGTACCGTTACTGATTCATGTCCTCCAATCGCCATTCCACCGCCGCGTACCTGTACGTCGGCGGTCGCTTTGCTTGCAAAAGTGCAGCGCGTTGATCTGGACCTGCGCAACCGGAAATCAAGAGTCAGCACCGGACGCAAATATGCACAAAACACACGCACACACATACACACACAAATACACACACGCACACACATTCGCAAAGCGTTGGTAGACTACTGGGTGCGCCTGAAGAGCTTTGCGACTTCGGTTCTGCCTCCAAAAGGGAGGTCAGGTGGGGCTCCACCTGAAGCTATGTTTCAAATTTACGTAACGTTACATTTTTGCCTCATCAGTGCTGTTTTTACTTACTGGTTGCCTTGGTTTTGCATGTGTCCTTTAGTTTTCAGCGGCGGCTTGCTGTTGCCTTGCTGAGGGTTGCCGCACCCGAGAACTGGTGCGTTCTGCTGCTTCTTGGGGGGGCCCCTACAGGCTACTTCCCTCTTTGCGTGGTGGCGCACGGGGCATCCCATGCAGAGTCCCTCAAGCTTCGGAGTGCGCTGTGTTGCTGTTCAAGCTTAGGGGTGTGCTTTCTCGTCTCGAGATCCCCAGTGCAGTGCACGACAGCCCATTGCTGGCAAGATGACCTTCTACTACCCTGGGTATTCCCTCGGGGTCTGGGGCTCTCGCTGTAATAGTAACTTTAAAAGGCACTACGCACTAGGCACGCAATAGTTTTACATGCTTTCGAATCGAGGGACACCTTGGTGTAGTTGGTTATCACACCTGTCTAACACACAGGAGGTCGCCAGTTCGATCCTGGCAGGTGTCATGGGAGCCCGATTTCCTTTTGCCGCGAGCTGTCACAGAGGCCA
Organism: Volvox carteri f. nagariensis; assembly: GCF_000143455.1. NCBI lineage: Eukaryota > Viridiplantae > Chlorophyta > Chlorophyceae > Chlamydomonadales > Volvocaceae > Volvox > Volvox carteri. The sequence continues at coordinate 911,408 of NW_003307550.1, read as the reverse complement.
CTCCAGTTCCATTGGACCAATCTTGTACTTAGGCTTTGGAACTCTGTGGTTAAGAGACCGGGAACGCTGTGTCACCGGGCATTTGTCGCTGACCTGGAGTTGGCACTTGGGGGCGTCACTGAGTGTTGGACAAGCAAGGTACTAGCCTTTCTTACTAGCTTAGGTGCGGAACCCCCCACTAATACGCGCGGTAATGATCTTATAGCGTATTACGCCACCCTTAAATTGCCAGTTGAGAGCATTCTTAAGGTATTTGCCAAGCGGCTTGATGCACGGTGGGAGTGCCCGAATACCTTGGGGGAACCCCGCGTTTTCAACATAGGGATTACCGGAGCCAAGGCTTGTTGCTATATGAACTGTATGGGAGCTGCCCCGCCTAGGGGTGCGCGTCTCGATTGGTTAGAGCACACTAAAGTGACCATGCCCAGCAACTACATCATGTGCTGATGCGTTTTCGGTTAGGCTGTTGGGAGTTAAGAGGTTAATAGGCCTAATGGGCGTGAGCGCACCGCGCGTACCTGCAGGCTTTGTGACTGTGGAGCGGTTAAAGATGAGTTGCATGTTTTCGAGGAATGTCACCCTTACAAGAGCATACGGGCTAAGTATGATGGTGATCTATTAAGGGGCGCAGCATGCGCACCATTATGACTGAGGCGCCACCACTGGCATTGGCCAGGTACCTCTCGGAAATTTGGGAGGCCAGGCACGTCGCGCTGAGGCGCTTCGCCCTGAAGCGGACGGGGGAGAATAAAGATGACCTTCCGCGTACCCGCATCAATACCAATACAACGTCCATGGCCCCCCCGGCTTTTACGGACACACCCGCACTTGTGTGCGGAACTTGTAACTTGTAACTTGTATATACACACACGCGCGCGTGCGCATTTACTTTTGTGTTTAGGGATATGGCCCGTAGACCTGCAGGCTGGACCCCGCATCTTTTTACACATCTCAATAATAACATGCTCTGCTGAATGTGTTGGTGGCGTTGGTGGTGTTGGTGGTGTTGGTGGTGATAGGGGCCTTTAAACCCGAGTCAGGCACTGAATTCGGACAAGCCTGCTAGAGCGAATGGATAAGGGGCCTCCAGGATTGAATGAGAAGGCTAAACAGGGTCACCCGCTGGGAAAAACGGAAAAAGCGTCTGGTATCACACAAATACAGTATGAGTACCACGCGCTGCGTTCGTAACGTGGCACTCGGTCCTGAAATTTCCTGTATGTTTGAATACGTGCACATGTCGTGCATCGAATTCCAGAACGCACCTCGGGCAGCTCAACCGCGGAGAGCGGGTCGTCCGTTGGCGAGATGCCCGCCTACATGGGGCAACATGACGGCAACAGCAGCAGCGGCATCAGCGGTAGCCACAATAGTTATTATAGCAGCAAACTGCAGCCGGGAGGTGGCGGCTACGGCGCCACCGCCGCTGCGGCTTGCGATCGCTGCGGGTAGTGATGGCGGAACGCGGCAGTTGAGTTGCACTCGTCAGTGGCCCCGTGTGGCCGTGTGCGTGACCGTATGCATGACCTCCAAAGTGGCGCCAGGACCCTCTCCTCGCGCACACACACACACACGCACACGCCATCTCCTCCACAGATTGTGGCCCGCATACGCCGCGCCTTAGCGTTCGGGCACTTGAAGCAAACGGCAAAGCACGGATGTCACCGCACGTGTCCGCAGCAGTCATAACAGGTAGCTTCGGAGCGAATGCTGCTGGTGCGAATCCCGCCCAGCGCTGCCACACGCCACCTGCCCTACCTGCCCTGTCCCACACCCCCTAGCGCAGCGCAGCAGCCTTGCTACATGCCTGAGACCTGCTGGATGCCCGAACCCTACTGCAGCCCTACTGCAGCCCTACTGCTGCCCTGCTGCATGCCATCCAAACCCACCAGCCGGCGTGCCTCCCGCTCCCTGCGCTCTTGCGCAATTCTCGCTAGGCAGGCTGAGAAGGTGGACTTGCCGCTGCCCACCACGCCGTACACGATCATCAAGCTGGGCCCGGACACTGCGCGTCCCATACCGCCCCGACTGCATGGCATGTATCCCAATTAATGCAAGCATCGGGAGCATCGGTTAGTGGACACACGTTGATAATTTGTGATTTAGTAGAAGTGCAATTTTCGTATTCGCGCAAGGAATAGAGCGCGATGACAGGATAAAACGTAGGAGGAAACAGAGAGTATGACGCGCAGAGCAAAGTGCATATATCCTGGCCAGCTGTAGGACTCTGCGAACGGTTCAGCTGCTGTTGCCGGGCAGGGGACTAAATTCCAAAGCGCAGCTTTTTTCCGACCTGCCGCAACCCACCCTTCTTTCTGAAACGCCATGGGGTCCATGCCACGTATCCGCTCCACGATCATGGGCACCCGCCAAGCGTCGCGCGCCGCCGTAACCTGCGCTGCCGCGGCCTCCATGGCCGCCTGCACGGCGGCTGAAGACTTCAGAGGATCGACTCGGCTGCTGGTGCTGGCGCTGGCGGGGTGGGCGCCCGCCTTGCGGTCGTCCTCCATGATGCGAGCTATGGTAGAGGCGCGGCCCATCATCGGGGCAGTGGAGGCGTGCCCGTAAGTGATGCTGCGGGGTGTGCACGGAGGGCGACAGTGCGGATGGGGCACATACCCGCATGGGGTCGGTGAAAGGGCCGGACGCAAAAAGGGACCTCGCCGTCATGGAAGGTAGGATAAGTGGGAACGAATATGTTGAAAACGTGGGAAAGGCGCGACGGAAGGGAAACAACAGGTCCAGGTATGACCCTTCCCAGGCTCCATCTTTTGCCGTCATTTTTCCATCCCTACATGCCGCATGCCGCACGCCGCAGGCCACATCCTCCGCTGGTCGCCTACCTGCGCATCATTTCCTTCATGTCCGAGGAGTAGTCCAAGGGGTCCTGCAGTGGGGGTTGGAGTAGGAGATGATGCGCTAGGGTCAGTCAGCAGCTTGGACCGCCGGCCGTTCGGACCCTGGCCTTTGTTTCCCCCCGGACCCACCAAGGGCCGCCAGGGCCATTATCATCATACATCACCATCATCATCATCATCATCATCATGGACACCGTGGGTGCACTCCATGCGTATAGAACCATATTCATTACGGTCCGCACTACCATATTCAACATCTTTTGTCCTTAGTGACCTTACCAACAAGAACAGCAGCTTCAGCAACTCGTTAAACTCATCAAGCGACTCGTAAGACCGTTCAATGTACTTGAGAATGCGCTGCCGGTCGTCCTCGTTGGTGGCCTTGGCCGTCTTGACGTCGATGGCCTGAAGGCAGCAGGGACGTCAGAAACAGAATTGGCGGCATCGGCAGTTGCGTCAGCAGCAGCAGCAGCAGCAGCAGTAGCATCGCCAGGAAGTCCAGAAGTCCAGGGATCGGTAGTGTGGCAGTAGCGCTAATCGACGCTAATCGTCGGGACAGCTTCCGCCCATCTCCGTGCCCATCAGGAGGCACTAGGAGGGCTAGAAGAGCTAGAGGTGCTAGGGGGCGCCAGAGGGGGCTAGGAGGAGGCGACCGGAAGTGGCTAGGAGGGGGATGTGTGGGGGCCCTAGGCGAGGCCGGGGACGCTAGGGGGTCCCACTCCCAGGTCCTGCAGCGGTGCGACACCCAAGCCAAACGGCCATTCCCTTCCCTTGTTCGCGACCCCTCAGCTGGGAAGCTTCATGTGGACGACATCAGAACCACGATGAGACATGAAACAACTGCGGGGACGTGCGGAGTCGTGAAGGGTCCTAAGAGCTATACATCACCAGGCGGCACCAGACTGCACCCCAAGCGCCCAGACACACATCCGCGCACTACGGCCTTCACCCGCTGCCGCCTCCTGCGGCGCTGTAGCTCTGTGACACACACTAGGCTGTGTGCCGCCTACGGCACGTTCTTCCCATGATACGTTCTTCGACGGTGTTCGTCTATATTTGCCGGCGTCTCTCTTAATACCCTTCTTCCACGACGCGGCCCATCCGTCCCCCGTTGCTACTTTCAGCACAGCGCACCTGGAAGCAATCCCGGATGTCATTGTTGGTGAAGCCGTACGTCAGCAGATGCAGCGAACCCAGGCCCTTCTCCCGTACGGTAATCCAGATCTCAAACAGGCACCACACGCGACCCAGCGGACCCGCCTCATGGTCCAGGACCACCAAGGTGCCTGTTAGTGCAAAAAATGTGGCGATACACGCGGCGACAGACAGCAAACCAAGTGAAGGAAAAGGTCAGCTGCCAGTTGCCTAACATGCCGTTACACGGTCGATTTTAGCATGCCGTACACATGCACGGCAATGTACGATGGAAATGTGACGTGACGGTACGCGACTGTGACGGAACGGAAGCGCTGGAGCCGATGGTAGAACCCTTCTAGCCGATCTTAAATACCACCACGAAAACAAGCTTCCATTAGTGGTATAGCGTACACCTACACTAGCCGTTGATCATTCGGTCTCCCATTCGTCACCATTGAAGGCTCTGCTGTTAACATTCGAATGGTTTATGATCCCTTTTTCCCCAACAACATCAACAACAATAGGTGCAGCAACAATATATGCATTGCGAAGGAGTACAAAATCAGGACCCCATTTTTGCATAACAGGACAATTTTTTTAAATTCAAGAGCAGGACGTACCGCCGCTTGCGTTTGTAATGGCGTTACTAAGTTGCGCCAGATCGTCGTCCTGCTCCTTGCCAGGATGCTGCATGCCACATGCAGGGATAGACAGGGAGGTGCGAGGTGAAGACAAGGTGCTCATGAGATGTGGCCGTGGGCAAGCGCTCCTGAGGTGCATCCTGAACCTTTCTACAAGGCCCGCCTCCCCCGGCCTCTCTCCCCGCCTTCCTTCCCCCATTGCAGTGGACCCTCAACCCCTCGAGGGTCGTCAGTCCCTTCCCCTGCCATCTTGCTGTGCCGACGCCTTCACACACAACCCTTCGCTCCCACGCAACCCTGGACGCCCCCCTTGCATGGCGCTTTCCCCCCGACATCCCCCCTCTTGTCGATTGCTCCTTTCCTACCCGTCCCCTCCCATCCCCCTTCCTCTCTCCTTTCTCCTCCCCGCCTTCTGGCGCACTATCTTCCTTGCCTGGTTGACTGCGAATATGTCAAGCCACACGTACACCTCCCCTGGCACGGCTCCGCTGAGGTAGTCCCGCACCGAGCGAACCAGGTAATGGAAGGGACTGTCCCACTTGTGACTGATGAAGTAGTCGGGACGCTTCACATGTCTGCGGTCCCCCAACATATGGAAAACCGTTAAGGAACATAACGACGACATTTGCATAACAAGGTGGAAGCCATGGGCATGCCATCCTGGCATGTAGCGGTTTGGGTGAGTGAACAACGGGAGGTGTCGCCATGGGTTTGCGTGTTCGGTCTCCCGTACAGGAACCCCCCACCTGCCCACCTTTCCGGCACCATATCGGTGAAGCGGCTCTGTCGCTCCGCCGTGAAGCCCTTGACCAACTGCTGGACCACCTGGCCCGTGCGCCACTCGTCAGGAATCTGCGCGTGCAAATCACATATAACATAACAACAAGCAGCTGAAATGACGGCGAGACAACTTTCATCCCAACGACGCATCTCAACACGCATTCGAACTCTCATCCTTACTCACATCCTCTCAATTTTGATAAAACCCAGGCGTCAGCTCTTCTCATCGTAACATTTCTCACATCACATATTTAACCATTTCCTACACGCGCTGCGTTCTTTTTTAGTTCAGGGAATGTTCCCTTCTGACACATATGCAGGTAGGTAGCCGCCCCATCATTTGTCAATGCAAGTGTAAACGTGCTCCAGGGATAGGCCGAGACAAGGGGAAGAGAGCGAACGGTGCAAGGGCCGATCGTCGATACGGACGGCGGCGGAGAATAGGGGGACGATTCCGGCAGGGCGCAATAGGACGTGAAGGGGCTCTTCCTCTTCCACCTCCTCTTCCTCCTCCTTCTCCTCCGGAGCTCCCCTTACTACAGCTGCTTCCCCGAACAATAATACTTCACCCCGGCGGCTGTTCTCTCACTCTCTCAGGTTACTCCCATGTTGATCCTCCGTAAACCTTGCTGCTATTTAAGTTTGTTTCTTATTGTTTCTTTAGCTAATCTGCTTGCGTACCCTGGGATCTGGGTCACACCTCGCCCGTGCCGGATCAGGTGCCGGACGGGGGGTGACCCAGATCGGACGGGCCGGGGCAGGGCGGCGCGGGGCGGGGCCCATGGGGCCGTCCTTCGACCGTGCTCACCTCCCGTGCGAACTCCAGGAGGAACTCCAGCGACACGGCGCACTCGCTGACCTGCTTGCGGGAGTTCACCGCAAGATCGTCATCCCCTGCTGCCGCCGCCGCGGCTGCTGGCCCCAGCGAGCCGAATGGCTCGCCGCCCATGCCCGCGCCAGCACCGGAGCGACGCACCAGGTGGCTAGCAGCGCGCGCCCCGGAGCCGGCGGCGGGGGAGGTTGGTAGGGAGGCTAGGTGGGGGTCCTCGGCCGCGGCGGCTGCCGCCAGGCGGCGCAGCAGCTTGGTGACGTTCCATTGGCGCAGCTGATCTTCTGTGAAGTGGTCCTCGAGGGTTCGACCGACACCTCCGAGGACCAAAGCGCCGGGGCGGCCGTTGATTGCTGGAGCTGAAGCTTTGGCAGGCGAGGGAGAGGTGGCGGAGATGCCGACCAGCAGTGCAGAGCGAGCGACGCTTCCCGTATCGTCCTGCATGCACCGTTGTAATTTTGGAATCCCGCGGAAACCCGCAGCTTGAAGGGCTGTGGTTTGGACATATTGCGGCTTATTGGGTACTTAGGTACGTGCGGGGGTGAGGGATTGCGCGTGTGCGGGTCCTTGGGGAGCTGAACACATGTGCCGCCGCGGGGTCGCCGCGGGGAGGCGACGGTACGGGAGGAGGGGAGGCGGGCATGGGGCCTAAGATGGACAATCCATAATCAGAGGCGTTTCCGTGTAAGCCGTGGTATTCCTACGGATGATACCTTGTCTGGAGGTGACTTCTTCTCCGCGACAGCCAGCGTACGCTCGCCATTCGCTTGCAGCGCTGGGGCTGAGGCTCCCTGTTCCTCGGGAATTGCCTCAAGCTTTCGAGATACACCGCAACCCTATAGCAGGTAGATTTTGCCTCAGGACATACCAGGCCGCGTGACATGTACGTTACGTGCATTCGACGTTTATGACATACCATAGGTAGCCTCTCCCGGTAGCTACCACAAATACTATTCTACTGTATAGATTGAAGCACTTGAAGACCTCTCCGTTCTCGCCGTGTGTGCGGTTGAGACATCATTTTCGCCTAGCGTGTCCTCCTAAAGCCTGCCATGTTAGGAAAAATGTTAAATTGCATTTTTAAAACGCTTAGGCGTACTCTTTATATTAGTCTAATGTGACACTTCCATTCATGTCGCAGTAATGTTACCGGTTTATTTTGGCTTCGGATCTCATTTGAACAACAAAACAAAATGAATAAAATGAAACTCGTGTTCTCGCTCAGCAAGCAGTTTGCTCGTCCAGCTCGTACTGTCCCCTCGCCCTCCCCGCCTTTTGGGTTGCCGGTTCAGCAATTGCGGATATAATAGTACTCATACGGCTTCGATCTGCTACCCACAAAAGTATCATGCACCGTTAGCCCTACCGCAGTTTGCCTTACCACAGGTCTACCTCGTGCAGCCATGCTATCCCATGTTAGCAGCTATCCCAATGCTGGAATCAAATATTCCAAAAATCGACTGAATTGGGTGAGCAGGACATGTGCAGGCAAAGTCCGAGTTCGTCCGTTCGGGCTCCTCTCTGCTGGTTAAGCCAACCGACCAGCCACTATGCAGCCCTCCGCGCGTTGCGGCTTTGGTAGAACTGTGCACAAGCGATTGCTAAATCTCCGTGAATTGTGGATCATGTTCAGGATAGTCTCAGGTGCATGTAAGGAAGTTATAACTTCTAATTAGAGCTACGGATTGGAATTTACCATATTGGAAAGGTCTATTGCCAATTCTGCGGAAGGAACAGAGACCCGGTAGCACCGTACAGGTTCAAATGTTAAAAAACACCTACTGGGGTGTTGTTAGAAACAACCGATCTTAACCGTCCCTAACCAACAAGCTCATGCAAAACAGACATCTTAAATCTTGCATAAGAACTACAGTGTGCTCCCGCATTGCCCTCCTGACATGACGTTTACAGGAGAAGCAAGGAGGGCCCAAAGGGGAAACAAGTAGCGACAAGTAGCCCACTTTCCCTGCCGGAAAACAGAGCGGGTTCGACATTCAACCTCCCACTTGCAATTCTCAACGAGGTCACAATCCTCAAGAAAACTGTGCACCACTTCACATTCACGATGGAAGTAAACCCAAGAGTGGGTGTCCCAAGAGAGTTTTTACACTTCTGGACGACGCAAACCAAGGAAAGCAAATCCCAAGTAAATCCTTACCTTCCCATGTTGGCCGCTACAACTGCTAGCCCAGGATGTCCATGTGTAACAACTTTGTAACGGACTGGTAGGTGCGCGTAGTGTCAGCTGATACTGCAGGCGCCTATGATATGGCCAGTTACGGAGCTACACGGAGCTGTTACGATTACATCGCTACTCCCCTCTGCTCCTTTCAAGTCCAATTACGACAATCGCTACTTATATTTCGTATCGTTAAGCCGCGTTCTTCTGGGTGATGCATCTTCTATCTATTGAACGCCAACCATTTGCTGACTCTGGCGCGCAACGCGCCAGCCCGACATGTAGTGTGCAGTCGATGTCCGATAAAACAAAATATGCACGGCAAAGACAGCCTGGTTCTTGCAATAATTCGGATGAAAGTTTAGGCTGAGATAATTCTGCCTTTATCTAAGAAAAAGGCAGGAATATCTGCACCTATCGTTGCGCACGCTAAGCGTGCCGAGCGGTGTTTCCATTTGCAACAAGGCTTTCATTCTAGCTCTAATTATCGAGAAAAACCAAATGCTGCAAAGTAGGATGCGACCAGGAGAATTGGCGACGATCGCCTGCGTTCTATACCAACGTTTCGGCGCAGTCGAAAGCATTAAAAAATATTCAGCCCAAATTTAAGACAATATCAACATCTAGACGTAATACGTTAGCTTGGCAGGTTCGACAAAGCCTAACAACTGATAACGACTAATGCGGTACGTTAATCGTCCATGATGTCCCTACAACTGCAACAGTTTCTATCCAAGGGTTGCATGTCGCATATTTCAGAAGCTGAACATGTACATGACCAACACTTATTAATTCTGCCAATAAGCTCAACCCTTGCGTCCTCTCATTAACGTTTTTTGGCAGACTTCCGCGGTTAATTACCCTTACCTTCCACTTAAAAGAGCTAAATGGATTACTGACGTTTCAAACTTCGCGTGTGCGTTTTCCTTTTTTACAGTGTTGCGGCTGAACATAACCTCCACCCACGCTTGGCCGGCCACAGCCATGAAGGCTCGAATTTGTGCTTTCTTATATATCATTGTATTGAGACCCGGGTTATGGACGCGGCAGGTGTAAACCGCATGCCAACGGATATCGGAATTGTATTTGAGGTCCAGTGCAGCGGATCTATAGAAGTTTTGCTTGGTAATTTGGAACAAAATGGCATCAAGTGTCAGCAATCAGGACGTCGGCTCCTTTCGAGCTATTGCTGCTCTGGTGATTTTCTGCTTGGCTATCGTGCTGACTATCTTCTTGGTCTTCAAGGCTGTGGTATGGCGAATACCTGTGCCGGGGCGGCAGCCCTTCATGATTTCAGTAAAATACTATGTTGCGCCCGTCGCTGCCGTACTTGCTATGCTGGCGTGCACGTCAATGTCCATAGCTGACGTAGGCCGGGGGCTGCTCGGAAACAGCCAAATCCAGCCCTACGGCATCCTCATCCTCTTCATGAGCATGGCTTACATCGCAGGAAGCCTGGACGCAACAGGGGTCAGTATGTGTTTCTTCGAGCGCGCGCTTTCCGGAATTGCTAGCGTCGTAACACCCCAGGGTTGCGGATCGCAGGTCTTCGCCTGGTTGGCCCTCAAGTTCACCACCATGTCTGGTGGCCGGGGGCGCGTGCTGTTTCTGTTCTACTTCCTGCTGTCGAGCTTCATTACAACATTCACGTCCAACGATGTCTGCATGTAGGCGCAGAGCGAGGGAAAGGAGTGTGGCATGTGGCTTCTGGGGTTGGCCGAGGAGAGTCTGTGCTGAGGGTCCAGTCACACGAAGTTCGAAGTGCCTAACAGCATCGGAAATCACCTCGAACGAATGTACTGTGCCGTGCTTATCATTATAGCAAGTCTGGAGGAGAGTACGACAGTGCCATTTGCCGGACGCTGTTGGAATCCGCACGCTTGCAGCTCCCAATCACCTTCGCCCTAAACCCTGAGCAAATCTCACGTGAGAGCCATGGGATCTCATAACCTTTCGTTTTGTCGGGTTAGCACCTGCAGGTTACCCTTTACAAAGTTCTTCTTACGTCCCTGCGTTCGAACCTTCAATGTGTTTCCCTACCTATGCAGCAGACTGGCCCTCGCCTGCCCATGGGTCGCCACGCATCTCATCTCCATGGTCTTTAGTTGTGCGCGTGTGTCTTGACCCCTCTGCACGTCGCAGCTTGACCTTGACGCCCATCGTGTGCTACTTCGCCAAAGCGACGGGTGTGGACCCCATGCCATTCCTGTTCGCGGAGTACGCCGCAGCCAACACGTTCGGCGCACTGCTTTACACGGGCAACCCCACCAACATCATCGTCGCGGACGCTTACAACATGACTTTCTTGGGCTATAGCAAGTACATGTCCCTGCCAACATTCGGTAAGTGGTGTGTGGTGGTGCCTGACGCGTCCAAAACGCAATGGAAGCAACGCTGCAAGACGAGGTTAAGGTGGTTTACCTGCGATTGGCGAGGTCAGGTCGGGCGTCCTCTCCTTGACTCTTGCTGCTGCGCATTGCAGCTGCACAACGTTGTTGCGTTACCGCTACCAGTTCATCAACTGATATCACAGCCCAGTTCAGCGGCGTCGGGTTCATCAGGGCTCATTGTGGAGACGCGGCAGTAGTGAGACAACAGCGGCAGCAGCAGCAGCAGCAGCGCTCCTTGCGAGGGAGTGAATATCACCTAATAGGCACTTACCTGCCACGTGCCCACGGAGCCACACGGTGTGTCTTGTCCCCATCCCCGCGCACCGCCGCATTGCCTATCTATCGCAACTTCCCGCAGCCGCTGGACTCGCGTGCTTCGCCATGCTGCTGTTGGAGTTCCACCGCAACATTCCGGCGTCGATTCCACTGCCCACCGTCGACGCGTCACACATGCTGCGTGACAAGCTGGGAGCCGTGTTGGGCTCGGTCAACATGCTGACCTGCCTGGGTCTGCTGGCGGCGGCACCGTCTCTAGGTTGGGCCATGTGGGCCATAACCCTCGTCTGCGCCGGCGTCCATTGCGTCTACAACATTTGGGCATTTCGGACATCACTACTGCACGTGCCGATCGGCGAGTGCTGGACGTGCGGTTGCGCCAAACCCGACCATGAAGCGTCTGCCACTCGCGATGGCAGCGGCGGCAGCGACGCAGCCGTGGCCGCAGCATCCGGACTCGCGGCAAGTTGTAAGATGGACCAGTCGACGTCGTCAGGGTCGGGCGACGGGGCCTTTGCGGTGGGCAGTGGCGTCGTCGCGGAGAAAGCCGGCATGGAGGTTAGGGAGCGCCGGCTGTGCAGGGACTGGGGCCGGCAAGAAAAAGAACCGCGTCCCCAGAAATTTGACGTGTTAGTGGCATGGGCCGCGCCTCTGGCGACGCATTCCGGCTGCGCAATGGGGCTAGCGGGAGCTTTAAGCACCGCCAGCGCGGAAAGCACGGTCATGGCTTGCAGGAGGAAAGGATGCCGAATGGCGCCGCCCGCGTTCATCCCAACACATAAACACTGCCGCAGGGATTGCAAACAAAGTCAGTAGGTGGTAAGATTGCTTGCCGACGGTCTGGCATTAGGCATGGAGCCCCTTTTTCCAAGCTCACACAAACACACACCAGGACCTGCATGTCCTTAGCCTGCGGTCTTTACTCGTGGCATGAGAGAACATGTCTGTACCAAATTACCTTCACCTGCAGACCGGCGTGCGCCAGGCGGCTGGGCTGTTGGCCAATGGTCGCGGCGACAGGGACACGGCCTTCATGGTGGAGGAGGCGAACGAGGCCAGGGACAGCGGCATCAACGCCAGTCCCATGTCACCATCTGAGCTCGCGTGCGGCCGCAACGGCACCGGGTCTAATGCAGGCGGCAAGGTGGACTCGGTGGATCGAAACGTCGCCGCCCGTGGCCCCGGCTGTTGCGCAGATGCAGCAGCACCAGCGGCCGAAAATAGCCGCGACCAGCAGGGTGACATCCGTCGGTGCTTACGATCTGCCGCAGCTGGGCACACGCCGGCATGCTTGCGCGTTTCATCTGGATCAGAGGCGGAGGCTGCTCAAAGAGGGCCTGCAGAGCTGCCCCCAGTAACATCGGTGGTGTTGGCAGAGGAGAATGGGGAACGGGCCGCAGGTGGGGCCCGCATTGGGGCCCCACAGCAGCAGTCGGAGCAACCACTGCCGCCGGTGATGACGGTGGACTCGTTGCGCGGCAAGGCGCCTACCTTTTGGGCGCTCTTTTTTGATTTGCCTTGGGAGGTTGTCCCGTTTGCGCTGGGCATGTTCGTCTTGGTGGAAGGCCTCTACGTGCAGGTAGGTACACGGAGGCGTGTGCTGGCGTGAGGTGCCGGTCCGGTTCCACGGGGTGGGCCACCCCGGGGAAGGCGTCTAGTGCTATAGAACTTGTTAACTGTGTGGCAGCCCGTGGTCCTGCGATTCCACGGAGCAGCGGCAGCTTTCCTGTTTCCTTTCGTGTCTCCAACTTGCTGAAAACTCAGGTAATTTACAGCAAGTCAAGAGGTATTCATAAAAAAAGTAAAACGTGATTACAGTGTACGCGGTTCACACCGCAGGGCATATGGTTTGTCCCCACGAACACATGGTACCACGATGACGTCCTGGTCCCCCTGAACAAATACGACTTGACGTCGACAAGAGCATGATGAGCTGTATAGGATCGGGTTACGTTACACTCTCACACATTTCCTTGTCCTTTATGTCCTGGTATTGATGTTGTCACGGACGGAGGCCTTGACGTATGTCGATGACAATGGCGTTTGGCGCCTGTAATTGGCTTGACAATGGCGTTTGGCGCCTGTGCTTGGCTTGACAATGGCGTTTGGCGCCTGTGCTTGGCTTGACAATGGCGTTTGGCGCCTGTGCTTGGCTTGACAATGGCGTTTGGCGCCTGTGCTTGGCTTGACAATGGCGTTTGGCGCCTGTGCTTCCGACAGGGCTGGCTGAACGTGTTTGGCAACGGCCTGGGGAGGAGGAGCACAGAGCTGCCGGCTGCCATCTTCATCATGGGATTCTTGTCAGTGATACTTGCCAACACCATCAACAACCAGCCAATGACCATCTTGCTTACGCGCGTGGCGCTCGACGCCAGGTAGGTGCCGGGTCAGCATTGACCCATGGGTCATCGCAACGCAGAACGCAAGGCTTATTATGCCTCTGTAGGTAATTAGTCGAGATGTAATACATGCATGCATGTGCACATGTCCAAACGGTTGCTTCGCTCAAGTTAATCTTGTGCCTTCTCGCCAGTCCCTGCCCGCGGTTCCGATCATTCAAGCCGGCCGCGGAGGGCTTGTTCGATCATGCCGCGCTGGGTCTCATCTTTTCAAATGAGGGATGCGGGTTATGCTGGAAACCCTTTGATGCGCGATACAAGGCGATGCGCCTTTTACTTTGCCTTGCCTTTCCAATGGCAGCACCATGGGGAATGTGGCTAGTCGAATATTCAGAGGGTTTGTGGAAATCCTGGTCGCATGGAATTAGCTGCTTGCCTATCCATATGCTGAGCTCGGCCACTGTTTGGGCTTCGCATCACCGGGTGGCTGTTTCGTCCCTTCGGCTTTGGTACTTTTTGTCAGGTATACGGCAAATGTGGGGCATGGCAACACCCACAAGGCGGCTTTGTTTGCGTTGGTCCTGGGAAGGTGAGCGCTTGGGCAGGAAGTGACGCGTGGCGACGGTTGGTGAACGAGGTTTGGAACATGCCGAGGGGTTTCTCCCTGGAGTATATGTGCATCATAACCGGCAGCTGTGCGTGTGTGCGTGCCTTCGTGAGTACATGTTGCCATGTTCGTTGTGCCTACAAGAATAATTAGCCTTAGAGCCATAGAGCACATTACTTACCAAATCAACGGGTACCCTTCTTTTGGAGGAGGAAATAATTTCTAGGATATGCTACGGTAGCAGATTTAAAGCTAGATCTGAGGCGGGTTAGCGACAGGTACAAGCCCACAGGCAGCCTGTATACACGACACACATGCCACCACCCGCCGATGGTAACAAAGGACGCCCCCCACCACTGCGTTGTCCTCGCTTTGCAGCAACATCGGCGCAGTGTTTACCCTGATCGGAGCCCTCGCAGGCATCCTCTGGTCCAACATCATTGGCATTCATGGCCTGAAGATAAGCTACGCGCATTTCTTCACGGTCTGCAGCCCGGTGGGCTTTATGACACTGGTGGCCTCGTTGCTAACCTTGTGGTTTGAGTTCGCTGTGTTTCCGCATTCGGATTAGTTGAGCTAGATGTACAGCACCGAAGCAGCTTGGAGGAAAGCTGCCTTGGCGCCAAGTAGCTAGGGTGCCAGCTGTGCAGCTCTGCATCGGCAACCAAACCTGGAGCGTGAACTTCATTTTGGGACACAATGCTGGCAATGCTTGTCACCATCGTGGACCTGCTGCTTTTGTCAAGGGATTTTTTCGTTTTCGTGGTCATTAAGGTCGATTCATAGCTATTGCTTGACTGCTGCTGTCGGTGGATGCGTGGGCGCTGGGAATATTCCCAGCGCATTAATGCGCGCGGCTTATCGTGGTGACAAGGCAAAAGAGGTAGCCGCCGACCATTTGACCCTGTTGGGCGTGCAGCTTGCGCCGTGAATGAATATTTCAGGTATCAAAAATATGCGCAGCGGGCGTTCTTGTGTTACTGAGAAGTCGTTCGAAGTCGTTATACATCTCGTAAATGCTGTTGATGGCGGTAGAGCTGTGAATTATGATGTACATGACTGGAGCGAGCCTGCTGTGCTTTCTCAACTGGTAACATCCTTGCCGACAGAAACCGGAATGACGGACGGATTCGCGATTTACTGATGCTGCGTTTTAGCTGGAGAACAGGGTACCTGGCGATGAGGCGTGGGGAATCCCGCCCCAGAAATGAGGACATCTATGAAGTACGTTATTTCCATTCATAAAATGTGACGTTTATATTGCCTACGCCGCTTTTGTCCGCGTGGGAAAACGTGGGAAGTTGCTCAAATAAAGGTCAGTGCAAATATAGGTATGAGCACGCTGAGGGTTTTGCAGGCACTTGCTTTGGAGGTTATTGTTAGAAGACACTCATGGGTGCCACGTTTCTGCGCTAAGTTGTAAGGATGGAGCGTTACCGTTAATAATTCCACATAAGCCCGGGGAGCCCCGCTCTCGGGTAAGACAAGAAGATACATCTTCGTCAGGTGGTTGCTTTCCACGTTCCAAGTCAGCTTACGTTCGGTGCCGTGTGTAACGTCACGGAGCTGTCATTGCAGTGGGGGGGACAGTTACGACTTCAGGGGTTAAGGAATGGGGTCCCGAGCACAGTACGGTCAAAAAATTAGCGTCCTTTATATTTTACGTTGACCTGTCCGGTAGTCCAGATTACCGGACGCAGGTAACCAAACAGGGGCCCCGGAGTAAGCCAATCTGCACAAGCGGGGTGTGGCTCTCAGCACTCCTTTGAAGACTATGAAAAGCCATTTAGAACGGTAAGCAAAGATCACGGAGGCAGACAGATTATGCATCCACCATTACTTTAGCCTGCAGCATCAAAGATTGCAATTTGCAGCCTCATTACTGCCCGGCCGGCCCTTGATTGCTGAGGGGATTCTTTGGCACGCCCTGCGGGACTTAGTTATTTGGCCGGCCGGATATGGAAGACGGGGTTACAGAACGGAAGCAGGTATGCAGCAGGACCAATTCCACATGTCAAAAACCGTAAAGTTACGTCTTTATGTACGTACCCCTTTTTAAACCGCTGGTTACCGGTCCCCTGTCTGTCATGAAGCTTTTTTCCGTACAAAAGTATGGGATGGCTTGATGGAAGGTTGAACGTACCTTTTCTCCACACGTTTTTTCAAGGATGGTCATGCTCCTGCCTACATATTTATACATAACGTACCATGAGCATGGCAGCTGATGGCAAATCTTCCTCGAAGGCCGTCAACGCGCACCGAACAGGCCAATTCAGACGCAAATCGTGAATTCCTGTGATCCTCTTCCAAACTACCGTTTTTGAACTTCAAAATAACGCTTTGGCTTATGATAAGCTGACTTTCGTAAATAAATGAGTCACCGTTGCAGACTCTCTTGAGATTTTGTTAAGGAACAAATATCAATCTTTATCCAGGAACTTTAGTTTTACACAGCATGGTATGTTGATTATGCCGTAATGCTTGCCTGGTGGTGGCTTTACCATGTCGGCAAGTGACCTAACGTGACTGCAAACCTTGTGCAGGGATGCGGGGCATCACGTAACGCGGTGCAAGGGAGATCCCAACCTCTGCCCCGTCTTGCGCCTGTAGTTGGCGCCTTGGACTCCAAAGCAGTCGCCGAAAAGGAAGCCCCACCTGGAAAGGTTTGTGTAAGCAGCTGTAACATATCATGCATTGGATGTATTTTATAAAGCGGCCCATAGGTATCAGGGGTGGGTATGTGGTTTGGCGACAAGGTGGATGACCATGTCGCTTATGCTCGGAGATGGAGACGCAGTGCAGATATACCATCATGTAAACAAGGGCGTAATAATTTTCTGTCATGTCCCAACATACTAACGCCATGCGTGATAAGGACGGGCAGGGGCCTGGGGTCCGCGGGAACGGCGGGGTCACCGTGTCTTTAGATGTTGATAGATCCACGCGTTTCAGGGATCTGTAACTACTTTGCTATCCTCCTTCCCTGTCGCAAAATAAACAGTTGCCCTGCCCGTAACTGCGTGTCCCTATGGGACGGGCAGAGGGCAACACACTGGGGCGAATGTCGCCCATATTGGCGAACCCGGATTAGCTAGAGTCGCTTGGTCCAATGATTACCTAATGAAAACCGCATATCCCCGGCATAACTTCCAGGCATCTTCGGACGGCTCACTTTCGTCTGGGGCGGGCGCAGCTGCCGGGTTACAAGCGTCACCTGGGCAGCTATCCACTCGTCCTAGCGGAACAAAAAATGCAGACCGTTTGCCCACCGGAGGCATTAACCTAGAAGAGCACTTTACAGATGAACAGCTCCGCCTGTGGAATATCACCAAGCTGCTGCAGCGCCTGGCTGCGGCCGCAGCAGAGGACCCCTGTGCTGCCCTCCCGCCCTCTCCTGCTGCCGGCTCCGGTGCCCGTGCTGCAAGTCACCTGGTGCGGCGTTCACTGTCAGGCGGCGCGGCCGGTGAAGGCAATTGTGAAGGGGCTGCGGTGAACTCCCGCAAGCAGGTCAGCGAGTGCGCCGTGTCGCTGGAGTTCCTCCTGGAGTTCGCACGGGAGGTGAGCACGGTCGAAGGGACTATTGGTCCGCCAGCATGCGCGACTTCCGGTCAGTTGTCAACAGGAAGGGTTTGGTTGGGAATGGGGAGGCATTTGGATCATAGTTTGAAAAGTGACACAGAGTGCAACCTCATGGATGCACATACGTAGGATGGGCTGCACCGAGGCTTGCTGGGTTCGTCTTTGCCCAGGCATTCGCCAAGAGTTCCTGAAGCGGTTCCGGTAACTGAACCCTAAAAAAGGTTGCCCTTCACGCTAAGGGAGCTATCGACCGTGTGGTGCTCAACAGGACGCACAGAGGCCATTTTCCCATCGCTTATGCCAAGGATTGGCCCTCAATTGAACCTTACCGCACTCCACGTAGGTTCCCGAAGACTGGCGTACAGGCCGCGTGGTACAAGAGCTTGTGCAGGGCTTCACCCAGACTCATAAGTGCCGCTTCGCGGACCTGATGCCGGCTAGGTGCGTGTCAGCATCACCAGTTTGCCTTTAAGAGCGGCTGAAATTAAGATGAAGCCATGATTGCGAATTTAATCCCGCGCGGAGTGGGTAGCACACCTCGGCGGAGGATGCGGTCTGCTGCTCCGGTTTCGGTCCATGGATTCAGACCGGTGCTTGAGCCGTATGCACTGTTTACTGAATCTTCGACCCTATAGGCGTTGACCCAAATGCGGATGCTGCCCTTGCTGTACTTTGTTGACTCCCATACTCCCGTCCCCTAACACAACTTCGCCAACCGCAGGCATGTGAAGCGTCCCGACTACTTCATCAGTCACAAATGGGACAGTCCCTTCCATTACCTGGTTCGCTCGGTGCGGGACTACCTCAGCGGAGCCGTGCCAGGGGAGGTGTACGTGTGGCTGGACATATTCGCAGTCAACCAGGCAAGGAAGATAGGGCTGAAAGCCCCGCGATTGCAACCTGGCCCTCTGCCATTGCGGATTGTGACCGTGCTCCGCCCTTCCTACCACGTCGTCCTTTCATCGCCAGAGTTGCAAGTGCCTCACTGGATCCATCTGTGTCCCTCCTACCCTGTCTGCTATCCGTGGTCTTGACGCATGCTCAGCCAGCACTTTGCATCACACAAGCTGCTGGCTGAACGTTCACCAGTTGTATTAGCTGGCCGCTGAAAAGGCCTCTCGAGATGCTGGCAGTCGCGTGTAGCCCGTATTTGTATGTGTGCCGTACTGTGTACCAGCTACTACACCAGTGCATGTGACTTTGGCTTTCTTTGTCCGCCGCCTGCAGCATCCTGGAGAGGGACACGATAGCGACCTGGTGCAGGTCAGCAATGCCATCACCACTGCTAGCGGAGGTACGTTCCCCACTCTACTTATTGCCTCCATGCATTACATACGACACGTGCTAAAGCGCAGTTACTCTTAAAGTTACAAGTTGCAAGTGCCGCACGAGTGCGGGGAGTTCCGTCAAAGCCGGGAGGCCATGGACTATATGTATTGACAGTTGATTCCACCGTACAACCGACGGTGGTTTTGTGGTCCTGCTACCTAGACCCCGCCTCATCCAGTCACCCGGCATCCATAGAGACAGGTCAGCGATCGCCACTAGCTCAGCATGCGAAACTTAGTCCATCAACGAGACCTCATCTCCATACCTCAGCAGCAATTTGTTTACCACATTCTCCCGATTAATGTCGGGGCCCTGCTTGTTCTAAGAGAGTTTGGCGGCACAAATGGCCCTTTGGTGTGTGGGATAGGTTTGCGGCACTCTGCTTGAGAATCTACCTCCAAGCCATCACTTAACCTGCCTGCGCCACTCCTGGTCCCATTTTTATACTTATAAGTCTACAAAGGTTCTGCACTGTACACATGCGAAGCTGGTGTAGAAATTAGGTCGCGGCCTTACATTAGCGTGCTTGCCTTTTCTCTGTAACATTATCTGCTGTGTAGGGACACTGGTGGTCCTGGACCGGCAAGCGGGCCCGCTGGGTCGCGTGTGGTGCCTGTTTGAGATCTGGATTACTGTACGGGAGAAGGGCCTGGGTTCGCTGCATCTGCTGACGTACGGCTTCACCAACAATGACATCCGGGATTGCTTCGAGGTGTGTGCCGGGTCTAGGAGGGCATATGTAGCGAATGTAGTAGCGAAAATAAGGGAGCGGAGAAAGGAACATGGCCTGTAAGAAGCGCCCTGTGACAGCAACAGGGTACTAATAGCTACTCGTGGCATTTTATTGAATGCATGAATGAAGGAATGAGGGTACAATGGATCCGATCGGATCCTGAATATATGTACGCAAGAAATTGCCGGTTAGATGGTCACAGAACATAGTCGGGTTGGTGCCGTTTACCACCTGCCCAATGGTCCATGCGCTCTACCGAGCCCCGTAATGGTCGGTCCACAGACTTAGCATGGTTAATCTATTACTTACAAATTACAAGTTACAAGTTCCGCACAAGTGCGGGGTGACCGTAAAAGCCGGGGGCCCCATGGTGTGCTGCTCCTCGCTTGCAATCCGCAGGCCATTGATGTAAACACGGCTAAGGCCACCAACGAGGATGACCGGAAGCGCATTCTCAAGTACATTGCATTGTCGTACAACTCGCTCGAGGAGTTCAACGAGACATTGAAGCTGCTCTTCCTGCTGGTAAGGAGCCGAATAGGTGTTTCATACCTTCGCAGGGGATGAAGGTGCCACACACGGTGCCCACGAGGTCGCCTTTTGCAAGGCCAACTTCAGCTAACGGGCGATGCGGCCTTCCCGACCGTACCAAGTTGCCTGCTGGTGACGACGTCTCGACTCACCTTCTAATCCATGCAACGCAAAGCGCACTGAGGAAGAGGCTGTGCTTTTTGATACCGCCCCTTTAAAACCGGCATTAGGGCGTACAGGCCCTGTAGGCGTTATGACGAGTGTGGGGCGTCAGCCGGCCTATCTGCTGCAGCCGCTGGAATGCTCATGTACTCGTCTCTGCCATGTACGCTGCTTTATGCAGGACCCCTTGGACTATTCGTCGGAAATCAAGGAGATGCTGCGCGGGTGAGTATCATACTAGTATTAAACTTGCATAAAGGCGTACAAGACGGTGTGCGAAGTCCTCGGTCATGTTCCTCTCTATACGTAAAGGACTGTGGTGTACGCTTGATACTCGTCACAGCTGAAGTGGGCTCTGCCGACCTGTTTGGAATTCCGCTGAAATCCCATTATAACATGGTTTTTAAGGCAAGCCAACATTGTGACAGCACCTGTTATAGCTCGCTCGCCTCCATGCGGTCTCCATTCCCCGTGCACGACCCTTTTTTGACATGCCGCAGCATCACGTACTCGGCCACGAGCAGCATTCGCACCGCTACGGAGCCAGCGTCGAACGGCGTTAGCGCTGACCGCTCCCGTCGAGGACACCACAGCGCCCGCTACCTGGGCGCCGAGGTTGACGCGAGCAAGGCAGATTCGCTCATGTCGGCGGCCGCAGCACAGGCAGCCGCGGAGGCCGCGGCAGCGCAAGTGCAGGCTGCACGCGATGCCTGGAATATGGATCAGGTGGTTGGCGACATCCGCCGGATGGATCCCACGGCGGCGGCGCCATCAACGGCATCGGCAAGGTATGGACCTCTGCGAAGTGCCAAAGTGCCAGACGGATGTGTATTTTGCATAGAAGCAAAACTGCTTGGAATTTACAGGCCCCTCCCCTTGCGTATCAGCTCGTTCCAAGGTACTTTATCTAGCCAACGGTGTCGGGGCTTCGCTTACCGCCTTGCGATGCAAGCGCGGCACTCAGAATGCAGCGCAGGACATGAGGCATGCTGCCAAATAAGTCAGTACATTCTCTTTCCACGATGACAACTATGGATTAAACGCATCTTTTGCGTTCGCAACGGCGGCGGCTGGGGCAAAGCAATCTAGACGTGCGGCTGGGGTGCACTGCGAGCCGCCGGACAGCTGTCGTACACGGGCTCGGAGGGCGCAAGGCCGTGCATATATTGCGATGGAATACCTAGTTTCCTACGCCGTTAGGATGCCGCCATGACAATGTATTATGGCCGTATAGAAGCCTGACTGAAGGATTTGGGATGCTGAAACTTGGCTGTACCCGTACCTGCCTTTTCCTGCGTGCAGCCGAGTGGGCTCTGCCCGTGGCATGGCGGGCCCAAGCCTCATGATTGTTTATGGGGTGGTCGGCAGCGGCAAGTCGACATTCTCCGCGTCTCTGGCCCGCATCGCCCAGGAGCGACGCGAACGAGCGACTAGGCGGCTGGTAGGTCAGGCCTAAATTTCTGGCAAGAAGTTGATCGAGACAGGGCAGGCTAGCTGCCGTTTAGGCTCTCGGAGGTTGCTACACCCCCGGAGCGCCCGAGCACTCGAGCAATGGTAGACAAGCTCGTATTATATTCTCGCAAAAACGCCTGTGGCATAAGGAGTATGTGGACACGTATCCAGGAGGAAATGGCGCAGTGGCGGTAGTTGATTCTTGGCGACCGTGTGCGCGCCTACTTGCTTTGCAGGCGCCATCTGGGAAGGCAAGCGACCCTGTCGCCTTACTTGACTTGCCTGAGGTAAGTTTCCTTGAGAAGTCTCTGTTACAAACTGAAAAGACTTGCAAGTGAGGAAAGATAGTCTTCATGAACGGGCAGGGCCGGGTGCGGGCACATTACCCCGAAGCGAATAAACAAGGCCTACAGACCAGCCGCTTCAGGGCTGTACCCTAACGTGACCACGAAAAACCCGAAACAACCATCACTTTCGCGCACAAGGACGCAACAGCATGCACGCCACCATGCCGTACAGTTTTCACTCCGAATTCACGGAAAACCTTACTTATATAACGCTCCGCTCCGCTAGAAAACTACCAGTTCACTGCCGGGCATGCAGGAAAAAAAGGGATTTCCTGGTAGTCCAGGGGCTGGCCTTGCCGGCTGCTGTGTGCGCGTTCACGCCTGAAGGGACTTATTGTTTTCAGCAGGGCAGTAGGGTGCGGGTATCGAAGCGTCTGCATTAGCCTAGATTCTCCGCATGAGGCTCTCGGACTAGGTGAATGTTGGTCTGTAGAACCGCGTGCGGTGTAGTGCTTCGCGAGCAAACCGCTACTGTGAGGCATGGGTAGCTAGGAACGCCATGTCGTCACCAGCTTGGGTGTTTTGCTTTTGCCTTGACAGGTTCAAGTGGACGCCCTGCACTTTTGCAAGCAGAGCGACCGGCGTCGGACTGGTAAGTGAAGCTTTGCGGCCTTTGGTGCTCTGCGCTACTATTAACGTGTATGGACACGTGGCGAAGCAACACAGGGCGTATGATTTTGGCAATGTATAGCCTAGCCGTTTTCCTGGCAACGAACGCCTTAGCATGCTGGCTACCTTCACGGTGGAGAGGACTTGCAGGCGATATGGCACTGTCGTGCTTTGTACATTAACTCTATCCTGCCCCATTCTTCCCCGCGCCCTTAATTCAGACCCGCTTCGGATGCTGAAGTCCTTGGCGTACCAGTTAGCAACGAATGTGCCGGAGATGCGTTCCATCTACACCTCAATGCCGTCAGAGACTGTCTCCAAGATTTCGCGCTTGGAAGAGGCCTTCCTGGAACTTCTGCTGCAACCCATTCAGGTGTGAGGCCGGCCCAGAGCCCTGCTCTGAGTTCCAATTACGATCTTCCGTGCAATTACGATCTTCAGGTGTATCAACTTAAGAACCAAGGGGGCACCGGGACCCCCCTTGGTTCTTAAGTTGATACACCTGAACACTAAGGGAACGTGAACGGGTTCTACCTCATGCGCTGGTACCGTGTGCATGGGGATGATGGCAAACAAACAAACCGTGCACGATAAGCGTCACTCTCAGTCCGTTCCTGTTCTCAGTCCGTTTTCGGTCGTGCACGTAGCGCATTTCATGAAACTCGTACAGGCATGCTCTCCTGTGTCTGCTGAATCCCTCGGGGTTTTTCCTAATCTGCCGGCGGTCTGCAGGAATACTTGGAGGGCGGCCAGACGTCGGGTGCGCCAAGCGACGGCCGGCCTGATCCGCAGAAGGTTCGCGATGTTCGGTGAGTTCAGGCACCTAAAAGCCCTTTCCTGTCGTGTTACACGTGTAAAGACTGTGCGCAAGCGTTTTCTATTGAAATGCAGCGTGGCGGGGCAGGGGTTCTGTCGACATCGTGCACTTATGGGCCCGTTGAACCTTTGGAGGGTAACGCAACTCAAGGTTTTGCACACACGCACACACACTTTATCTCTCTCTCCTACGTTGTGGACCCATCCAGGGGTCGGACCCGGCAGCTAGTTCTTCTAATTGACGGCGTGGACGAAGCGGATGGCCGCGCGGGATCCCTGGATAACAATATCCTCCGGCTACTTCGGGAGCACTTCCCTAAGTTGCACCCCGCGGTGCACATCATTGTGTCCTGCCGCTATGTCCACTCAAGTGACGACCCTCTGGCAAGCCTGAAGGTGCGTAATTGCGATGACACGCCTTAGCCTAGCCTTTCCTTTGTGGTTCCATTCTGTATGAGCTGCGCAGCCCTAGCCACATGTATGCTGCGGGGATGGTCCCAACGCTTCTGCTTACACTCTTGTGAAGGGCTTGGGTCACTTCCGCTGAGGGCGGACGCATCCCTTCACGTTTCGCCACATTGGTTATGATTTCCAGGTCCGTTATGACAAGACACGGATCGCGGTTTACGACGCGGCCGAAGAACTGCGTCAGGACGAGCATGTACGGAAGCTGCTGAAGGTCAAGCTACACCCACCCAACTGCCGTCTGGATCCCAGCCAGTGCTCCATGCACGACCCGGTAAGCAGCAGAGACCCAACAGCAGGTCGGTATCAGCTGCGTAAGATTTACCATGGCTCACAGTAGCTTGTAAGTGTAAATTTGCAGTTTGCGATGCATGTTCTAACCCATACGGTCTCTGGACTGAACAGATTGCAGCTCAGGAACCTTACACGTTCGCTTGTTGGACTGTTTGCCTTCCCCGGTGCGCAGGAGACGCTGGACATGGCCGTACGCATGGTCAACGATAAGAGCCACGATAGCATGGTATACATCAAGGTGGTACTGGAGCACATGGCAGCGGTGGTCAAGGTGAGTGATGTGTTGCTAGTTATTAGGTCAGGGCGCTGCAATGTGCCATTAGGAGCAAGCGATTTGCGTGGCAGGGGGTCACATGGTGCGCTCGTGACTGATTGGATTGCATTTCGTGTTCTATCTTCGGTGCATTGGCGCGATATAGCAAGCGATGAACGTGCTGTGTGTTGTTTTGCTCTTGTCAACCACCAGGAGCAACTCAAGCGCCAGCGCGAGGAAAAGGAGGTACTGGAGTTGATTAAGGCCGGCCTGAGCGGAAGGCCATCTTTGGGCGGCAGCCAAGGGCAGCTGGGCAATGCGCGGAGGACAACCGAAGGAGACATTTCGTGAGTACAGTATGTGGCTTTACTTATGTATTGCACGCGTGTCGTTTGCATCCCAGGATTTGTGCATTCCCTCTCATCCGTCTCTCTCTTTACCCGCCGTTCACTTCCTAATACTGTCGACTTGCCTAGCGCACATTGATGTATCAACTGTGGGCTGCATTTGTTACGTGCACGTTCCCAATCATGGCAGCATTGTCCACGCGCGTCTGCTGCGGCCGAAAATCAATGTGTGCCGACGGTAGCATGTGAG
This sequence comes from Volvox carteri f. nagariensis, assembly GCF_000143455.1. NCBI lineage: Eukaryota > Viridiplantae > Chlorophyta > Chlorophyceae > Chlamydomonadales > Volvocaceae > Volvox > Volvox carteri. The sequence goes on along the minus strand of NW_003307550.1, from coordinate 886,205 downwards.
CGCCAAGCGGAGTCACACCGCAAGATAAGCGCTGCTTCCCTATCCTGCTTTACATGTCTTACAGAGGATCGCCCAGCTCACAGCTCACACCAATTGATGCGGACCTCACCGCGGCGGAGCTAGGGGCGCACATTAAAGCCCTGCTGGAAGCACGCATGGGGTGAGGACGAAAGCGCGGCAAGCACACATGCCCATATATGTACGCCCATGCAGCTCGCGATGTCCCAAGAGGCCGCCTGTGCTAGGTCGTTCATGCTGTCCTTGGGGGCCGCCGGGACGATACTTAACCTCCACGCATGGCCAGACAGTTGCTGCTAGCTAAGAAGACTGCCTGTACACGTGCTTTTCTATCAATTGTCACATGGACGTGGTTGAGTGCGTGCAGAGAGCTGGCATCTGGTGGAGCTGAAGCGCTTGCAAAGCTTGATCAGGAGGTCCAGGAGCTTGTACGTGGGCGGTTTCAGAGCCCGTCCCCCCAGGTATGAGATGTGGTTGGGTAGGTGTAGGCAAGCGTGACGCCTGAAGGAAATCTTCGCTGGACCAGCAAAATATTCTGGTTTATCAAAATCCCATGGTGACCTCGTTCTCGCGCTGAAGAGTGTTCAAGGAACCGATGCCAGCTTTGCAGCCGCCAGTCGCGGCGAGAACATGTCCGTCTGATGACTGAGGAATATGTGTGTGGCTGCCTTGTTCCAACCTCAGGAGATTCAGCGCTCGGTGAACTTGGCGGCCAGCGGGTGAGTGTGGAGGCGCCTACCTATCCAGGCAGCCATGATAGCGTGCCCATGGTATCTAGCATGTATATACAGAGCTATGTACATTTTACAACCTAACGCAAAACTTGCATTTGTCAGCATTACAAATGCGTTTCCTTCTGCTTGGTTGTGACCGGCGGAATCAGTGCTGGGTGCAGCATAGCATGCATCCATGTATACAGCCACTTCCGTCGTTCCTGTTGGCCTTTGAAGATCATTCTTTCTACGCTTTGTACGAAGCCAAACCACGTGTCACATGTGCATTCTCCGCAGAGATAAAGGGAACGCTGGGCGCCTCGGAGTTTTGGGCCGTGGTCGAACCCGTATGGGGTGGGTGCCGCGACCCGCATGCGTGACCGATGTGATTCCTAATTCCGGTTCGAATGTTTCACCACTAGTTATTTGCTGCTTCATCATAATTTTCCCAGTTTTTCGATTAGAACTGCTTGGGCATCCGTCCGTCATTTGGGTTGCGTGCTCTATCTGCAGGCCCAGTGTGCTGACCGCGATGGGCGTCTCGCAGCCTAGCCGTGCAAGCTCAGGCGGCTCGGATGGGGACGCTTTCGACGATGACAACTTCCGTTGGAACTGGCAGGATATCAAAAACCTGCCCAACGGCCTAAACGCGGCCTACAGACAGGTGCGTGTGTGCGGCGCTGGGACAGGACCAGGCGCTTTAGGGCCCACCCACCTACTGTTAGGTGGGATGGACAACACAGAGCTGAGCGCATGCTTGCGCTACATTTTGGACACCCTGCCCTCACACACATGCCATGGATAAGGAGTGCAGTGATATCGCTATAGGACATAGGTAACCTGATAGGAAGCTGCGAGGCCGACTTGCGCAGTACGTATGGAAACGTTATCGCGCGCCGCAGAAGTACGTAAGAGGTTTGTTGACCAGAAGTGCACCTCGTGCGGTCCACACCGATGATCCTCCAAGTTTAGTTTTCTAACCGGCACCTTTACGTAGGCCCACTACGTCATGTGTGACCCAGCCCACGGAGAACATGCATGTTTGCGTAAGGCATCCCTGGAAACACGTGGGTGCCACCGCAGATCTTCATCGGCTGCTTCCAGAAGCTGGCGCCACAGTCACATGCGCGCGTGATGAAGCTGCTGCAGGTGCGTTGATATTATTACAGGGGGACTCCATTGCGAGTATTTTGAGGCCGATGTATAAGGCTAAGGCTCCGACGGCTTGTGCTGCGTGGCGTGAGGCGTTTTGCGATGCCTGCACAACGGTATTAGTCGGTTACAGGTTACAAGTTCCGCACACAAGTGCGGGTATGTCCGTAAAAGCCGGGGGGCCATGGACGTTGTATTGGTATTGATGCGGGTACGCGGGAGGTCATCTTCATTCTCCCTCGTCCACTTCAGGGCGAAGCGCGTCAGCGCGACGTGCCTGGCCTCCCAAATTTCCGAGAGGTACCTGGCCAATGCCAGGGGTGGCGCCTCAGTCATAATGGTGCGCATGCTTAAAGACTAGGTCACCATCATACTTAGCCCGTATGCTCTTGTAAGGGGGACATTCCTCGAAAACATGCAACTCATCTTCAACCGCTCACAGTCACAAAGCCTGCAGGTACGCGCGGTGCGCTCACGCCCATTAGGCCTATTAACCTCTAACTCCCAACAGCCTAACCGAAAACCCATGACCAGATGATGCAGTTGCTGAGGCATGGTCACTTACGTACGAGCAGCTTAATCTGAGACCGAGCGGATTTAGCTCAGTTGGGAGAGCGCTAGACTGAAGATCTAGAGGTCGCTAGTTCGATCCTAGCAATTCGCAGGTTGTGCTAGCTTGCTTGGTATTATTAAATGCGGCTCCAACAGATTAATCGCGAACACTACGATCAATGTTTGCATGCCTGGGCCTTGAGACGTTGACAGGATGAATGTCGCGTGCTCTCAAACGTTGCAGGCCGGATTGGGGGCGTGGGTACCTTCAAATGAGACGTCCATATGCCCCGTGGTTTGGTAGTTTGGCTATGCGTGCGCGTGCATGCAAAACATGCTACAGACACCGTTGCCGTCTCGCATTTCCGTGCCGCACTTGACAGGTCCTTCTTGCTGCACGCGAGCCGCTGACTAGAAACCAACTTCAGAATCTGCAGCTGGTCTCTAGCGTCGAGGACCTGCAGAACCTGCCCGGCTGGGGCGTGCTGTTCTTCGAGCGGGATTACATGGTAAGCTTCCCCATATGCAGATGGTTGCAGGCGCCAGCTTGTGCGTATGTGTAAGGTGCTGATCTTTAATGCGTGGCGTGGTTCCAGTGGAGCAGTGTCGCAACGGATTATTGTTGTACGGTGTGCTCGCACGCCGTTGCAGACTGGCTCTGCTCTTTTGCCCAGGCTGGCGAAAGTGGTATCATTTCAGCTGTTGACACTACTATGCGCGCCGCATACATGCTAATTTGGCAGGTTTTGCATATGCACAAGTCGTTGTTCGACTTCCTGTCAAACAAGAAGGAGGCTGGACCGTTTTACGTTGATGCCCAGCGGGGCCATAAACTTATTGCGACACAGCTGTTCAAGGAGGTTATGATGTCGCCTGCGGGCTTGGCTGCGGGGAGCAGCATGGCATCCGGCGTCACCGGTGGCGTGGCGGGCAGGTGAGGCCGCGCAGGTCGTCTGTATATGTACAGAAGTCGGAACGTTTTGAGCCTCCAGAAGCGGGGGTGTCGGCATCACATTCAAGCGGTTTCGCCACATAATTACCACATCATCGTACAAGCATCCTAGACAGAGCCTCACTGGGTCTGGTACTTCCTGTCAAATTATCGGGGCAACTACCACGTCCATGCCTCTGGTATCCAACATGTCACCCCTCCTGTCCTCCTGTGGGCGATTTTGTTAGTGGGCTAAGGTGCGCGCTTGGCGGGTCTCTGGCTTATACTGGTCAATTGGTTGCTTATAACTGAACTCGACCCGGCCCGTGGTGATAGATTACGTTCGTTATCCCTTTCTTGCAACGCTGTTCATACACGACAACCGGTGCAGCCCTCAAACTCGGGTTTGGGGGATCAACTTGGTGTTGATCGCCGTTGCGGCCATCCTCTTCCGGCAGACCAGAACTCCGCCACCGGTTCATGAGCTCCCCGTGTTCAGTCAAGACTTTATGTTTCCATGGCGGGAGGGGCTGGCTTGGTCGTCGTGATTTGCTGCTGGGCAGGGATGTCCTGAGTCGGTTAACCCTATTTACGGTCCCTATCCTTGGTGCTAACCCGCCACTGTCCAAGGGTTACCCTTAGCGTACCAATACTGTGCAAGCTGGTCAATATTCAGCTTTGTTTTGCTCAGTCGGCCTCGGCCCATGCAGTGTGGGATTAGGATGGCTCCGACGATTGTTTTGTATCTGCCAGCTGGATTCATCTTTCCAACCCTGTTTATTGGCCCCTCCGAACTCCAGCGCCTTGAGCCAGTACACGCTACGCTACGCGGTGACCCATCTGGCCCTGGCGGATATGCTGGAGGAGCTGAGCCAGCTGCTGCTCAACTTTGACTACTGGGAGAGCATTTTCGAGAAAGGTGAATGGTGACGGCGCGGTGCTACAAGACTGAGGTTGTAACTGCGAAGCGGCCAGGATGTGTTGGGCTAGGGTGGTACATGGCAAATAGACGGTGAACCCTAGGGTAATTGTTAGGGGACTGCCAGAGGATCGCCTCGTACTTGCAACCCTCTTGCTTATGCAGTCCGGTCCGTTTTGCGTTGGATGCAGGCTTGGGCCTGGAGGTCCTGAGCGACCTGATCCACATCCGCGGATGGGAGCTGCCAAAGGTGGGTCGCCAACAGGTTAGGCGGCCAAGCAGCAATGCAGCAATGGCTACAGGGCCAAAGCATACCTGCATTGAAGCCCCGTACCTTTGAGCCAAGACCAGTCGTGACCACTCCTGATTATAATCCATACAGCTGCGCCGTTGCGTGGGCTGTGATTAAGTCTAGTATGGTGTTGCTCGCGTATGTTCTCCGCGCTTTGCCTTGCTAAAGTCGCCCGTCGCAAGGGTTATAGCGACATGCATGCGTGACACCTCTATCCCGCCGCCTGTTGTTTTTCAGTTCCTTGTGCTTACTTCCCGTTGTGTTGTTGCAACACATGTTGCCTGACAGGACCCCAACGCGGTGGCGGATGTGGTGGCGGCGTCCTCGACAGTCGTATCCCACGTCATTCGCTGGCTGCAGCGGGACGGGTCCATGCTCAAACAGTACCCAAAGGTGCGTGGACAGGCAACCCCTCTAGATGAAAGCAACTGCTGCTCTTTGCCATGCCCCTGGGTCCCTGCCCCGGGCGGAAACCTTCTAGACCCGCCCATTCACTCCCTGTGGTGTATATGCCGTGCTGTCCTTCGCAGGCCGTGCTGCAGCTGGCCAGCGACACGCCTGTGAACAGCCTCGTGTCCAAGGCCGCGCTCAGCTATCACCGCCGGCCAGACGCGTTGCTCATCAACAAGGATGCGGGTTGGCCGTCCAATCTCATGACGCTGGAGAATACATCGCATGTGACTAATGCAGTGGTAGGCTTATGTTGAGGGTGGCTAATTCAACTCTGCTCCTTAAGATGTTTTAGCCGAACAGGCAGAGCCCATGGGGCGTGAAGTTACGTTCATGCGATATGCAGGCCATAACGCAGGAGTGCTTGTCTACCGTCGCATTCCTCCGTCGCATTCCCGTCTCATAGGGCAAACTTTGCTTTCCGGCGGGGTCGGTTCGTGCTTGGGTTGGCGTCAGCTGCAGCGGCAACAGACACGGAGCTAGGCCAGGGTTGGGTCGGGGTGGTGCTTGCCAGGATAAAAGAGGGAATGACGGTTGGTTGGGAACGAGGTGCATCTGCCACCGTATTGCATACGCTTTGCACTGTTGCGCTGCAGGCATTCCTGCCGAAGGATCCCAACAGCAGCAGCAGCCTGCGGCTAGTGACGGGCGCCGACGACGGAGTAGTTCGCGTGTGGGACATGCGCTCTGGTGACCTACTATTCGCCATGCAGCCACCAGCTCAGGTAACCGGCAATGGAACGTCAAGTTACGGTCTCCATAACTCAGCGAGTTACAGTCTCCATAATTAAGCGGAGTTACAGTCTCCTTAAAATAAGTGCATCTTGATGTATTGTACAGTAATTACGGCGTCAGCTACGCACAGTAGGGCTTGCTCCTTTCCCAACGGCGTCCTCGCCGTGTTGAGAGTGACGGACCAACCGTGCCCAGCAATGATGTTCTGGTTTTTTTGACGCGCGCAGGCATACCAGGGTGGCAGCCCCGTGGTCAAGTGCATTGCGGAAGCGACGCTCCAGGATGGCAATACGATGGTGGCCAGCGCCGGGAAGGACTCGGCCGGTGAGTCACTGATGGGATGGGGATGCCATCTCTGGCACATGCACCCACTTGATATGGGTCGTGTATCTGCTGTTTCATAGGCCGCTCCCCGTTCACTGGGGCTGCTTTCTATGTATCCATGTTTAGCGGCCCCGTGTAACTTGCATTAGTTTGCTTGTATCGCCCCGGGAAAACTGCTGTAGCTTAGAGTAGCCTCCCGCGTGGATTCCGGTTGGGACCCCGCACCTTAACCAGTCTTGTTCCGTTTGCAGTGAGGCTCTGGAACGTCAAGACTGGACAGCAATTTGCGGAGCTGGGAAAGTCCGTTAGCACGATTTCCGGCACGGTAATTCGCGGGTCCGCCTGCATTTGTGCTTGTCTAGCGGCTGCGTGGTCGCTAGTCCCTGGGAGACACAAAGATGTCTGACAGCAGGAGGATAGGTAGAGCTGAAGCAGGGGAACCATTGAAACTGCAACGGCTTTGGCTGCTCCTTATCCTGTTCTTGCTTCTCATTAGGCAAGGTTACTGTCAGCATTCGTCCAAACAGCGAACGCCGGGGATTCGCTTCCCGCAGGTCCGCGCGCTGGCAGTGTCGCCGGACGGCAAGATCATCCTCTCCGTGGGCGACGGTCCAGCGCTGCGCATGTGGACGCCTGCTGGGTGAGAAGCCGGCCCTACAAACCTCATCCCATGTCACCTCCTGCAGCTCTGCGTCTTAGTCATTCTCGGGCCCTGGCTGTTGATGGTCGTAGCCCCTGCCTCCTTGCTGTATGTGTAAGGCAGCAGATGCACGCCTATGTGTGTTGTTAGCTCTTAACGTATCTTTGCCGCGGCATCCCTGACGGCAACTTGCGCCAGGTTGAACGCTAACCAGGGAGAGGCCGGGCAAGCGGGAAACGACAGCATGATGCTCGCCACACTAGAGGCGATGCTGTCGCAGCCAGAGGAGACCAGCAGCACCGCACCCGCTGCGACAACCTTGGGCACGTTTGTGGACTCGTCGATGGTTGATGCGGCAGGATCGGGGAAGCAATGCGATCTGGCGCAGATGTGGTCGACGGCGAAGTTTATGCAGCCCGTGGTATGCCTGCGACTACCTTAGTGCGTGTCATCCGCGTGTGCGTTGAATTGTGTTCCCTTGCTCATATAATGAGGTTTGTGCGCTGTGCCGCAAGTTGCTTGGTCTTGGTCCTCCATAGGCTGAGCTACAGTCGTCTGTGACTGTGGAATGTGTTTTCTGCAACGTCTGTGACTGCAGGAGAAGCCGCACACCAAGACCATTCGGTGCGTGGTCTTTTCGCCAGACGGCTCGTTGGTGAGTATCTTGACGGTGGGAATGGGCGGGATAAGGCCATTGCTGGTTGCGACACGACTGAGAAATGAATTGAAGCAGGTTTCCGGCTCCATGGGGATTGCAAAGGCCGGCCTGCTAAGCTTTGGACACTGCTGCTTTAACTTAAGTCGACGAGGCTGGCAAAGTGGCAATCATATGTTATCATGGCGCAGCCGATCTGTATGCTAAGCTAATATTCATTACATGTTGAATCGTTGGTTGCTCATTTTATCTCGCGCCGGCATGGGGGTTGTGATGGCGAATGCCTAACATCCGTCGGCACCGCCCACAACCATCTATGCAACTAGGTTTAGGCTTGGGAGTAATAATGCCCTGGACGGGCACGTGCAATCAGTTCTGACTCCACTGCAGCTTGAGCTAGTGCCAGCCTCTTCTTGGCACATGACAGCCAGCGCTTCGGTGTACCAGTTGGACCAGGGCTCGCCCCCAATGAATGTAACAACGCCGTTGTACGGCAGACCGTTACAGAACTCATGACCAGTGCCTTTTCCGGCAGCAGTGTTATTACCGCCAGAGTGCCATTATTTCCATGGATTTCCATGCCTGACCTATCATGCCGTTTGTACCTGTATTACACCCTTGGCCCGCAGTTCGCAACGGCGTCTGATGACGACGCAAGTACCGCCGCCGCGCTGTGCATATGGGAGACCAAGGGCTTGCGCAAGCAGGCTACTCTGCGGGGCCACATTAACAGCGTGAAGTGCGTCGCATTCTCCACCCGGCAAATTAAGCTCACCAGCAGCAATACGGGCGCTCTCGTGAAGGGTACTGGTCCGCCCACTCAATATCTCCTGGCATCGGGGTCCGCGGACAGGTGCGGGTGCACGAATACAGTCAGTATTTATTGTATGTATTAGCGAAAATTTCTCAAAAAACGCACATGTTGCATTTGCGCACCGCGCCACAATGCACGTACAGGAGCCGGTGTCCTGTGGCACTGATGCACGGCACCGCGAACCCCCAAACATGCAGATATCCATGCTTCTTCTGCTGAGCCTGCATCCTCCTGCATAGTGCTTGGAGTCTTCCACGTCTCATACTGTGTTTCTATCCAAGTTTCGCGCCTGCAACAAGCATTCTATGTGTTCTATGCCTGCCACGTTCAGTGGCCATTTCCTTGCATGTTTCGGCTTATAAAACCTGTAACTGGCATGGTGGCGAGCAAAACCCTGACAAGACGTGTACCTTGGCGTGGCTTTCTCTTGTTTCATTTCCTGCACAGGACTATACGGCTCTGGTTCACCATTCCGGCCAAGATCGACGTGGGTGGACATGAGAAGGAAGTGTGGGATGTGCCCAACCCAACGCTGCAGGTAAGAAATTGGCAGCTCACGTCAAGTTTTTGCTGCTGCAGCTGAAAAAACGTAGCGTGTCTGATGGACTGTACCGCTTTACGGCCAGGGCCATACCGCAACGGTGCGCGCGGTGGCGTTCAGCCCGGACGGCATCAAGATGGCCTCTGCTGGCGAGGACCGCACCGTGCGTCTCTGGGGAGTGGCGTCACGGCAGCAGCTGGCGGTGTTCCATGGCCACAACGCGGCCGTGGTGGGGCTCACCTTCGACACGCCGGATGGCATGGTGCTGGCATCTTGCTCGGGCACCGAGGTCCGGTTGTGGGACACCAACAATTACCCGCAGGTTCGCATGCTGTGCAGTAACATTGCGTCGTGCTGCTGGTGCTGGACGTTTAGAGTCTTGTACTGATTCAACTTGTACAATATTGCTGTCGATGGGGTTGCCGGCATTGGTCGGACTGGCACCGTATCTTCCCCTCGCTGCTGCGCAACCCTTTTTCTCCGGTCGTTTGCCATGTGCCGGAGCTCTGTCATACAGGGCGCAACCCGGGTGCATGTGTGTGTATTATTTAGGGACGCCACCTGTGCGCATGCGTGTGTTACACCTCAAGCTGCATGAGTTACATGTTTATGAATTGTATGGCTTGCATCAGAGCATGCATGCATATGCGTCCCCCGTCCTGCAGGTGACGGTTATGCATGGCCACGAGAGTGGAGTCAACACTATCGCGTTTACCTCCGACGGGAAGGTGAGAAGCAAAAGGAAGCATGTCTGTCACTGGATAGATCTCGGGTCGCGGAGACAGTAGACAGCTGTTTGACTCTGCACACACGGCGCATGGTGTTGCATTACGACTTCAGAAAAGTGCCGATCGGAGGATGTCAGAATTGTGATACGCCCAGGATACAACACATGGAAAGATAGCGCTTTGCATTTTTAAGGAAACTTCAACTGCAAAGAAGTGTTGTTAACTGCGTACTGCTTTTGATTGCGCTTATTGCAGTACCTCGCGTCCGGCAGCGATGACGGTACCTTGGTCCTCTGGAACGACCACGGTGATAACAACTGGGTCAAGGCAAGTCCGACGGCGGCAAGCCTCATGCGCCGAGTTAAAGCTATCCCTTTGCTTTGCCCTTTTGTTTCGTTCCAGCGCTCCGTGACGTTTGTTGCGATATGTGTTTCCAGTTTCCTAGTGTAATTGCGTCTGTGCTCAGAAAACGCGTCTCTCAAGCCGTTCGTCCAGCATAGTCCCCGTGTGCGCGCGACGCAAGTGTTGTGGCTTTGGGGATGGGGGTATCGAGCAGTTAGTTGCGGGGCTGACCTTAGCGCAACCACTCCCTTTGTGTGTCAAGTATTATGCTGGTGGGTGTGTGGGTGTGTGCAAAAATGCTGCGCAGGCCAAGGCAATACCCCGAGATGACACGGGCAAGCAAGGCCACGCGGGCAGTATTATCGCTCTGGCATTTAGCCCCGCAGACGAGGACACTGTCGCGGGCCCAAAAGCGGCCAATGGCGTCCGTCTGCTTGCCACTGCGTCTGCCGACAAAACCATCCGCCTATGGGCGGTCAGGGTAGGTTAAGCACTGCACCACCGTTACTGGGTTTGATGTAGAATCGCTACATCTCGAAACGTCTGCCTTCCAAAATGGGAAGGTCATACACCGGCTCAGACACTTGTGATGGCGTAAAGGGAAGGCTTTATGCTATGTATCATATTCGAATTTATGCACTGCATTACGCCGTTCTGTGTCTATGTCAACGTAATGCAAAACAGGAGACCAAGAAGTTCACGATGGCGATGGCGCGAGCAATGAATGGACTGCTGCTGCGCCATGCGCTGAAGCCTTTGCCACCTACGGGCGATTTACCCATGTCGGGAGCAGTGAGTATATATATCAGCGGCCGAGGGGTGCCGCGTGTTACATCTATTTCTTTCTGTGTTGGTCTATCGGATGCGGCTATGTATGCGGGTTTATGAATTGTTTGGGTATAGTGTGAACACAAGCATCTATGCCTGAACGCTACGCGACGTACCCTTGGCTGGGGCAGACCGGGGCCTGCGCTCCATATGGCTGCCCTCCTTGGCACTGCAGGACGTGGATGACTCAATGCTGGTGGAACAGTTGAGCGTGACGCAGGGACATGATGGCAGGTGCGGTCGGCGAGTCGGAGGCGAAGTCACCTCTCTTTCCTGTCCTTGTACCTGACGTGTTACTACTGCTACTGTATTTCATTACCCGAGACCAGAGGCCCTCAATACCGGTGTTCAGCCAGCTTCTACCCGCGAACCGATTGGCACATTGCATATCTTGCTGTCCTCACACCGCAATAGTAATCCGTTATCTCGCATACGCCGTTAAGGCTCTGCCTTTTGGCCGTCTGACCTACTCGCAGCGTCCGCGCGATCAGCTTCAGTGCCGACGGGACACTGCTGGCGACCGGCAGCAACGACCGCACCGTGCGCCTGTGGTACTTGGTGCCAGCAGCGGACGGCTCCAGCGAGTCGATTTCACCATTCGTGGTGTTATCGGTAAGGCCGATCCTTCAGCATCTTAATCTCCGGATAGTGGGAGTACGATAGTGAGTCATACATACTCGAGCTCTGCACTGGACTTTGCGTGCGTCCATGCATGAATTAGACAGTCAAGGTGTCCTCATGCTGCTGGGAGTTAGACCTTGGCCCCAGAGCCTATACATGTATGCGGTAGCTTTTCCAATCCGTTTCCTTAACTGGGGCGGATGTCTACATGTCTATATATTCCATACATCTGAATATCGTGCAGGGCCACACCGACGTGATCCGCTGCGTTGCCTTCAGCCCGGTCGCCTCCAGCCGCCTGATGGCCAGTGCCAGCGAGGACCGCACCGTGAGGTTGTGGCATGTGGCGGCGGCGGGGCACGGCACCAGTCGGCTACACTGCGAGCTGCGCGGCCACGACTCCTGGGTCATATGCTGCGCCTTCAGCAGTAATGGAAAACGTATTGCGACGGCATCGCTGGTGAGTCAAGAATGCTACTGAATTGCGTGTGATCCCCAGGTCTAGCACTCGATACGGGTCTACCGGCGCACTGCAAAAGTAGATATGGCTTGTGCATTGCAGCTTTGGGAGCATTTTTTGGGAGCATTGACACTGACGTTTGTTTGTGGGACCCATGTGTGCGGTGCGGTGCAGGACAAGACTGTGTGTATCTGGAGCACCATAAATGGTAAGCACCTGCTTAGAGATTTATGGCTTGCGCGATCTTCTCCCTCCAAAGCTCCACTTCTTTGATACCTGCGGCCATTGCGGCCACGAGGTGGCCTGGAAGTAAACCCTTCTTTGCCTCATGGTCGTGCGTCCTTTGCCTCAGGCGATCAGCAGCTAGTGCTCCGGGGCCACTCGTCGGGCGTCACGAGCGTCGCCTTCTCGCCTGACTCCATGACCCTGGTGTCCGGCGGCGCAGACAACAGTGTACGGCAGTGGAACGCAAGGACCGGGCAGCAGCTGGCCATGATGCAGGTGCGGTGCCCTGGCTGGGTGGATCAGGTTATTATTCTCTCATCGGCGCTTTGGCCATGTTCACTTTAACGTCCACGTTATGCATTGTGCACCTCGGGAGTGTAGACCTCAGGAACTTTTTGAGAGACCTCGTCATTAGACAAGCCTGGAGAAGTAGTTATGTCCGATGCCGATACCGAATGATGCTTGGGCCGACGTCTCGGGCAGCTCCAAGTAGCAAGTTGCTTTGTAAAAACCTTGGGCTGGTAGTAAGCGCTGCCGGGGATCACAAAGTCGTGATCTGTTCTTGCTCTGGCCTTTTTTCTTGCTGCTTGCAGGGTCACATCGGCCAGATCGCTTCGGTGGCTTATTCGCCTTCGGGGCACGCCGTGGGTTCAGGTGCAGCGGACGCCACCATCCGCTTGTGGGACGCGACAAGGGGTCAGCAGATCTCGGGCGTGCAGGTATGCAGAAGAGGGGCCCATGCGCTGGGCTACTGGCCGGCTGGGGGAAGTAGCCGGCGCTTGCATGACGAGGCCAGGCCACGTACGGCCGGACAGCGCGGGGAGTATAAGCATTGCATCTAAGAAACAGTCTTGACTTTGCAGTAATCCTATCCTTCCTGCGTACTTTCCTGCTGGCTATTTCTGTGCAAGCCTCTGTGCACGCTTCATCCTCGTGAACTGCTTGGCTGTTAATTACCTGGCGCGACGCAGGGTGATATGGGAAGTTTCCAGACCGTTGCCATTTCACCTGACGACAAATTCGTGTCCAGCAGTGCCGATGGTGAGGCGGTTGGGATGTGCTGCTCAGGGAGGGTCCTCCGCGCCTTCCGGTTGCTGTCCGTAACCGTACACACGCTGATAGGCCGCTTATGCGTTAGTCACGAGTTGGATATGAGTGGATATGGATATGCATGCTGGGGGCCACGGCTCTGCTAGGATCAGTGGTGGTGTGTCGCTCCTGTGAAGGGTTTCCTGCATGATGCACCTTGGATGCAGAGGGACTCACGTTGCTGCATGTCCACTGTAGATAACGTCATCCGCTTGTGGGACATGAACTCTGGCGAGCAGAGAGCAGTGCTACAGGTACGTTGGTGCAATGCCAGGGATGCTGCAAATTGCCCAAAGCGGTTGATGCGTAGAAGCCACGCCGCTGGTGCGCGTTATAGTGATGACCGTTGCGCATCAGCGCTGCTACCTGAATCAACTAATCTCTTAGTCTCGTACGTGATGTTGGCGGCAAGGATTACCATAGGGCAGGCCGGCACCAATGGGGCATCATCGCTTGTGCTGCCCGCGTTGCCTTGTTTTGTGCCACCGACCCGACGTGCAGGGTCACACAAGCTGGATTGTTGGTATCTGCTTCGGCTACCAGGTGAGACTGGCTGCAGAAATGGTTTTTTTTTTGCACTTTCTGCTTATCTGTAGTTCTCTTTTTGCCTCTTTGTCAAAGTATTCCAGTGCTAACGAGCACGAAGATAAATCTCATTGGGCATTTGCCGCAGGAGGACCATGACGGCGATCCTCATTTGATGCTGACCAGCTGTTCCGACGGTATGTGCTGCTGCAGTTGGGGTGCTTGGACGCTTGCGATTTTTGCCAGTTATCCTTTCCAGTTTCCCGCAGCATTGTGTCAGCTTTGCCTGCTTGGGAATGTGCGCGTCTGCACTCCTCGATGCGATGACGTTAGCTGCCAATACTTCCGGATGTATGTTGGTTTCCGCCGCAGACTGCAGCGTGCGTGTGTGGGACTGTGAGACGTCCGAGTGCGTGCGGGAGCTGCGGGGCCACACCGGCAGCGTGCGGGCTGTGGCGTGGGAGAGCGTCAAGTGGAACTACATCGCGTCGGCGGGCAATGACTACACGGTCCGGCTGTGGAACGTGGCGCGAGGATCGCAGGTGGATCTGTTCAAGGGCCACACGGACGTGATCCGCGCCCTGGCCTTCAGCCCCGACGGCCTCATCCTGGCCTCCTCCGCGGAGGACACCACCATCCGACTCTACCACGTGGGGCAAATCACCGGCAGCACCGCCGAGCGACCCGACTGGCTGCCACTGCTGCCGGGCTCGGGCGTGGAGCTCAGGGTGGGTGCGGGGTGGGTGCTGGGTGGCCGCATGCAGCCGGGATCCAGGATTGGTGATGCACATCTATCACATAATGGGACATGCGTTGGGCCTTTCAGACGCCTCCCACGAGGGGTTCAGGTTTGGAGGAGGTCAGCCGAGCTAAATCAAAGCAGCATTACCGACGGGGACATAAAACCTCCCAGGAGATCTTGAATGGGCTGTGCATGAACTAATCTGTGCTGGGCTTGCTTGCTTGCACGCCTTTGGACACATATGCAACTGAGTTATTGCGTAGGTGTTGATACACTTTCCTCTTAACACATGCAGGGCCACACCAGCTGGGTGCTTGCGGTGGCCTTCGGGCCGCGCAGGCAAGCCAAAGCGGATCAACTGCTAGTTAGCGGCTCGTGGTAAGTGGGGGCAGCATTGGCATCCTCCAGACAAATGAAGACTTTTACACGTTGACCAGCAGCACATGCGTCGAACCAGCTCCGCTTAACGTTTCGTGACCAGAAGGTATTATTTGCCGACTAAGACAGGCAAGAGCCCCATCTGGCCGCCTGCCCTGAAGATGGTCGCTACGTTAACGCCACGCGAGTTGTATTACAGAACCCTTGGCGTGCGTCCTGGAGAGTTACCTGTAGATCCTCCGCTCCTCCGCCTGTACCGCTTTAAAATGCTCCCATTGATTACTCTACCAAAAGATGAGCACCGCGCTTCTTTTCCTCTGCAGGGACCAGACCGTCCGGTTATGGAATCTACCGCCGGAGGGTCGTGAGAAGCCCTATTGCTTCGCCACACTTACGGGCCACACGGGCCGCATCAACGGCATCTCGGTCAGCACCTTTGTCAGTTCGGGCCTGGAGGTGCGTGCTGTGCTTGGCCTGTGCTAATTTGGCCTGCGTGGTTGACTGCATATCGCTTGCTCGTTGCCCTTTCTCTCTTCCCTTTTCGATGCTCAATTGACGAATGAAGGCTGTTCGCGAGCGTTGTACAGTCGGGCTGTGGGTTATAACGCTTTTGCACAGCCTTTGTCACCCGACGGACAGGCTGGTTTTGCAGGCTGACCTGTGCTGGGTCTTTCTATGTACGTGGGCGTGGGTGCATGCAGGCTACGCGTAACGTAAACCCTTAACCCTAACCCTATCATTCACTCGCGCAGCAAGGCTGGCTGTCATTACGCGTGGGGCCGCGTTTGCAGGGCCATATGAAGCCTGTAATTACCATTGCGGATACACTGATAGCCCTGCTTAAAACACTAAACACTACGCAGATTATTGCCAGCGCCTCCAACGACTCGACGGTTTGGCTGTGGAGTCATACGAACCGGGCCGAGGTGCCGCCGGAGCAGCACGGGTGGGAGGTGGTTGCCAAAATCCGGGGCCACGCGGGGCACGTGAACGCAGTGGCGTTCAACACCAAGGGCAGCCGCCTGGCGTCCGCGTCGGAGGTGAGACCTCGACCCAGGATCTATCGCAGCGAACCGGTTGCATTGCAATGGTGCAAAGTCCACAATAGTACTAAGTAAGCTGCCTCTAAACTGTGCAACTGCACTCTCAGTGACGCTAAGTTGTAAACGTGGCTATATAAGTGAAGCGCATGATTTCACTACTGACGCTCTGTATACTGGCTCACCTTGTGCAGGATGAAACCGTCCGGCTGTGGGATCTGATGCCGAAGAGCACTCTGGATAAGGTCGCCGTTACGCAAGCGCGGGATTTCAAGTAAGCCCTCCATCGCTTTTGCCGCGTCGTTGAGTTCGACTAGGCTGTTTCTACGGGGCAGTGTCTGATCGTCACCCCATCCAAAATCGTCACGTCCATCCAAATACGTGCATAATCCCGATCCCGTGAGCATTGCCGTGTCCTTGGTGAAGTGATGTTCTTCTTCGCCCTGCTTCACCCGAAGTCATCTAACCATGTCGTCCGCACGTACCCAAACACCCTCCCCCCTATACACCCATCCCGGCGCAACACCCTGGCAGGGGCATCCAGGGCACCATCACCGTCTTGGCCATGGCCCCTGACGGCCAGCTGCTGGCTTCCGGCAGTGACGACCACACCCTGCGGCTGTGGAGCACCCGGTCCAACCAGCAACTCATGGTGCTGCAGGTGACTCGCGGGCTGACTGACCGACTGCCGATTGCGGGTTGTGATGAGAGAGCGCGAGGAGGGATACGGGACCGGCTCCTGAAGCCGCTGGGGGAACTGACCACTACCTGCGCAATGGGTCAACGAATAGAGTCCGCATCTCGAGGCGTGTCTCTCACCCGGATCCTGAGCCCCTGTACTCCTCACCCCGCTGGCCCTGTCGTCCGGTCTTTGCGGACCCGCCACCCGCTGCCCCCTCCCTCCCTAGGGTCACGGCTCCCCCGTGAGCGCACTGGCATTCGACGACCAGGCCCTGGTGTTGGCATCCGGCTCGGTGTGCGGCACTGTGCTGGTGTGGTGCAAGGACTCCGAGGGAGGCGGCAACCGGGAGGGATGGAGCCAGGTGGCGAAGCTGGAGCTGGCACTACAGGTAGGGAGGACGGGGAAGGGGAGGCGGGGCCCTTCGTGAAGTTCAGGCGTGCAAAGAGGTCTGCGTGCATGTTGGATGGCGGTGTGCCGAGATTTTGAACAGCAGCTCGTCACGCTCTCGTTGGCCTCCTTACGCTGCCGGATCCAGTAGCTGGTAGTGCCATACCAGGCCCGTGCATGCCTTGCCACGCTTGCATGTGCAGGTGCCAGACGCGGCCGTCAGTGCTCTGGCACTGACCCACTACATCAGCACGACGATGAGCTGCGGTTTGAGCTTCGGTAATTCAATCGGTGCGCCTAGCAGCGGCTCGTTAAGCATAGCAGACACAGTGGCGACCGCAGCAGGCGGCGGGGCCGCTCGGCTACTGTTAGCATGCGGAACCAAGCCCCGTGACATGGCCAGCCGTGAGGCCATTAACGCGTACGGGAGTGCTGGCGGGATGGCCCACGCTGGAAAGAGCGGGGGATCGCGCAGGAATGTAGGGCGCGCCAAGACTGGCGGAGCGGGCATTGCCGCGGCTGGCGACGACGACTTTTTTGGAGGTCGCTTGGTGCGTGCGGGCCTGTGTGCTGAGAACGCTTGTGTGGGGCGGTCATGTGCGATGCTCGGGAGTGTACCTACCCTCCCTACCCTTCCTGCACTTCCTACCTTCCCTTACCCCCCTACCCTTCCTGCACTTCCTACCCTTCCTACCCTCCCTACTCTTCCTGCACTTCCTGTTTCTCAGCTTCAGCTTAACGCGCCCCTTGGGCTCGCGGCCGGTTGGCTTTCCGGGATGAAGAAGCTTGGAGCTGCTAACTGAGATGCCCTTTCCGTCGTGTGCAGATCTCCAGCAGCCTGACGCTGTGGGACGTGGAGGCCATCCGGCAGCAGACACACCTGCCCACCCACCTCCGCTCCAGCAAGCCACTCAAGATGCTCAAGTGTCAGTCGGCCATCTCGTGCACCGTCTTCAACAACACGGGCGAGATGCTCGCGTCCTCCAGCTTTGACAATGTGGTACGTAGGGAGCTGGACAACGCCGAGCAGCTGATAGAATTGTCAAAGCGCCACAGAACCCCTCGGGTCCTATTACTGCTGTCACCCATTCAGTGGTGTATGAGTGTCGGTCACTTTCCTACACAATTGAATCGCTGGCTACATAGTTAATACATTAACTTATAGCTATATAGATGAGTTGCCGAACTAATCTGCATGAAACGTTTGTTTTACAGCTTGTGGGCAAAATACGGTGGAGTGTATGGTGAGCTCCATGCGTTCACGAACGGCCAAAATATGCAGGTTACAATTCCGCCGAAGGGCAGCCGAACGCTTGCCTTAATTATTGTGTCTGCCCCCTGGCCTGCTCACCGTTGTGCCCCCCTGTAGATTTACCTTTGGCGGCCCGACCAGCAGAACCCTGTGGCGCGCATGTGCCACCCCTCTGCACCCGACATGGCGACATCGCTGTGCTTTACGTTGGTGAGGCTGCAGGCGGCCGTTTGCTGGTTTGGGCCGGCGCGCGCAGGGTGGTGTCTCCTTTTTTTTGTGGGTTGTTGCTGGCCGTTGGTGCATCCATTGCGACCGGTTGTGCAAACGGTTGGTGAGGACGTAGCCTGGTGCGAAGGAAGAAACACCCGACAATTACTGACGGCTCATACATTTCCTGTGTGGGCCTGCTGTTGGATCGTGTACGCAGGATGGCACGATGTTAATTGCGGCCTGCCGCTACAGCCAGCGCGTGGACGTGTACGACGTCGGCAAGGTACGATTTACCATTTGGCGATATTGCCATCAATTACATTATTATATTTACGTTGCATTTCAATAAGCACTACCTCTTGCGTTTGGCGAGGCCTAGTTGTTGTAATGTGCTGTATCAGTGTTTAGGGCCAACCTGTCAGGAAGCTGGATGACGCGAACTGGATGACGCGAATGTCCCACCTCGGGGACATGTGCCATAATGGGTGATGATGCTCGGCCATCATGAATGGAGGATTCGGAGGGTATGGCCAGCGGCTGAGCTCCTCCTTTTGTGTTATATAACACAAAAATACTTTAACTGCAATTTAAATTCTGCCGGCGCCCAAGCTCCCAAGTCAAGAAGCCATCATGTTTAATAGCCCGCTTAATGGGCCCGTTATGCCTTTGGGGAGTAACGCAACGCAAAGTGTAACATACACAGACAGATAGCGTGTCGCCAGCGCGGCATTAGCTTCTTTGTCTTGGGCAACGAATTTCCCGTTTCCCTGCCTTCCCAACTTTTCCTCTCTCCACATGTACAGGCCTGCACAGCCAAAGAAGGCAGCGTCACCGGCCCGGTACCCCTCGGCGATGTGGACGACAGCGGTCTGGACGGCATCGCGGTGGCGCCGTGCGACCCTTCGGGCACCGATGCGGCGGACCGCCTGGTCATTGTCTGCCGCAGCGGCTACAAGAACCAGGCCATGCACCTGCAGGTCCTGGAGCTGCCCTCTTCGGCGGCGGTCGCAAGGGCCTTGGAGGAGGAGGAGGCTGCGCACCGCCGCGCTTCATCAGCGCCACCAGGGGCCCTGGCGGCAGTGGCGGATGCGGTTCCGCTCCCGCTAGCGAGCGCACCTGCTGGTGTGCCAGGCGTGGCAGGGGACCACGCGGTTGCGTCCTCCGCCAGCGCGCTGGCGCCGCGGGAGGTGGCCAACGTGTACACTACGATGCCCATTCATCAGATCGCCTGCTTCGGGGACCTACTGGTGGTCACGAATGGCCGATCCATCAACTTCTACCGACTGGGTAACCCAGAACAGTGACATCTCAAACATTGCTAGGGTATGCGTATATGTATAGGACCTTCCGCACAACAAATCTCTAGCTATCCTAGTTTGTTGAACTTTGGTATCTGATAACTGATTGCACACGATCGCAAGAGGATGAAAGTAAATTTGTCTAAGCAGGATGTGTAGAATTGTTCCACGGGTTCGACACGCGCCGTGAGGCGCGCACACACGTGGATGCTCCACCGCAAGTTGTGTCGCGCTGCATTGCCACCTTGTTGGGAGGTGCCGCAGTAATGCTGCGAGCTGCACAAGGTGGGGCTGCGCCCAGCGGAAGGTTCGCTGTTGGGCAGTGCAGTGCGGGGTTCGTCCGTTGCGTTCACTGCTGGCATTCAACATGCGTCCTGCTGGTTTTCTCGTTGTGAATTTTTGCTGCCACCTTCCGCCGCGTTCAGGGTGAATGTGAACCCTGTTGAGCATCGTATTTTCTTATTTATTGGAAAAAGCTATGAATTTCGTGGATTATGCTATGAATGATTATTCTTATGGATCTGGAGGGATCAAACGTCCCCGCCAAAAATTAATGCCTATTTGTCGACCAATATATGAAGCAGGTGCCTTGCAATGGGGGCCCTTAATGTGAGGTATTGTGCAGCCGCCATCCATTGGTAATGGTGGGCCTTGTGGACTGCTGGGTCATTGACTGGTGAACTTTTGATAGGTATACGCGAAAAGGAGGTTTTCGCGAGGTCGGGGGGGGGGGTTGCCACCCGTATTACATACGTTTGGCCTGTTTGTGCTCGGGTGCATGCGTTGCTTAGTCTCTGATGAGCGCCGCAGCCCTTGTCAAACGTCGAATGACTTTATGTGTGTGTTCGCATTTTGCTTTGGGAGAAGTATACAGCGGTTCACGGAAAAGCACAACCTGTCCTGCGTCTGCAGAATTGTTATCGGCTATAGATCGTGCTTTGGTATATTGGGTAAGGGCCGTCCCTATCTATTTATACTACTACACGACCTAAGGACGATAAACAATATTCTGACGTGCAACGGGCAGCCTACATCAGCAGCAGGTAAGGGGCTGTTGGTCCACAAGCCGCGTATGTGCCCGCTGCACGTGTTGCGTCCATCCGGCAAGATGTTCATAATCCGGAACATGAAGGGCGGTGGGTCACTGTTCATGCCTGGATACTCCGAGGTTCCCCTACTACATATCAGCTAAGAAATACGTGTTGTTGGTAGGTTTTGAAAGCCAGAGGAACAGATCTGGCAGCGTTCAGTGCGGCGGACGCAGGGGCGAGAGACAAGCATCTCTTGGGATAGCAATCCTTGACATCCCGTGCCAGTAGTTTGCACACGTTTTGTTTTTGTTGTCGTACTTGATTTTGCTGGACTAAGCTGATCATGTATATGTATGCGTTTGCAAAAGTTTGGAGCAAGGTGGCCCACCGCACGGCACGGCACGGCAACATGCGGCACACACATGATTATTTGTGTTGGATCTGTCGGTCAAGATGGTATCCATCTCCCTGGCTTTTCCAGAGCCATGTTTGCACCTGCACTTATCTACAGATCAAGGGGGCCATCTGTCGTACATGGAAAAGTGGGCACATCAATTCGTTCCTTGGCCTTCGCCAAAGCTGACGGGCTGCGGCATAAACCCGTAGTTATGGAGATGCTGCCGTAGGCTAGCACTTCAGGTTGTGACCAGTTTGAAATGGTGTGCATGGCGACCATCACGCAGCTGGCGTGCAGTGCCGAATCGTTGGGCTGGTCTGGTGAGCTGGCTTGCCGTGCGTTTGTAGTAGGTCCGATGTCCTGGGTGACTTGTTTAGCGATATTGCGGTTATTTGACGCGCGGGGAGATCTGCCAGTCACGGCTCAGCTGCAGGCCTACAGCCGTTTCGGGGACTCATGGGGGTTGGGAGGATTGTACATACCGTAAGTCTAATAGCTAGAGCAAAGGAGGTTAGGACATATGCTGTCGGCTGCTTGGAAGGCTGGTCAGCTGCCGGACAGCCTAACGGCCAACAGCGCGCATGCGTCACAAGGTGTCTCCATATCACGCGCTTTGTCTATTCTCCGCAATAGTTTTGTTTCCCAGCCCGTTGTGGCAAGGCTGCTGTATGGATGACGTGCATGCAAATCATGGGCGTCTTACGACTAATCCGATGCAGACTGCTTAAGGCGTGTTATGGATCACGTGACTTGTTGGTTGCCAGTCTCCCCATGCTGCAACCAGGTCACTACGGATGTATGAACGTAATGGGAGCGGAGGCCGTTCGTGTACAGTTGTCAGTCTTCAAACCATTTTCAAAGGAGGGAAAGGAGGAAACCTGATGCTGTGCGTCGGTTTCAATTGCAATATAACATCATTAGCCAGGTCGGTGGTGGGCCATATGCCATTTCGAGGGTCATGGATTTGTATGAACGCACGAGGTTCAGACCCAGGCTTTCTTCATTCGCGTCCTTCGTAGATACCAACTGCAGTCACAATTTAAGTCTCTACTACCACCGGAAGTTTTTAATGAACGGTAGCCGCTACCGGTCAGTCCAGCGGAGGCGATCCTGACCACCTGCCAGTAACCGGGAAAAGTGTCGGGTTGTGTTTTCTGCCAGCAACACGCTTTTGATGCGTCTCCCTTGCTCGTTATTGTAATTGCCTCCCGAACAGCGTTTCTCCTTTCAATCCACTCGAGCAGCGACAGGTGGCAAGAGGAAGATCAATAACCTCTCCTCATGTCGCAATCGATATGTCGCGATATGTATTATGTACGCCTAGTTCCTCAGCTCATCCCAAAGGGTGCTTAGGCCTCCGACAGCAAACGAACAGCATCACCAGCAGCCGCACATGTGAATGCCCGGAAGCCACAAATCCCCTAACCACCGCCCTCATCTGCTATCTATCCTCTTGCTTCCTTTTCCTGCTGCTTGCTTAGGAGCTTCCTTTCAGCCCTGCAGGGGCCCTCTCCCCGGAACGATCCCGGTGCTCTCGCCTTCGCCCTGCCGCAGCGACTTGAGCATGTGGGCCATGAGCTCGTCCATGCTGCCACCTTGGAGGCCGTCCACCACGTCTCCTTGGCACACCAACACGCCCTGCAGCGCCGCACATGGGGTTACCCACGCCAGCGCGGTGGGGGGCCATTAACAACACGACGAATTGTATCCAGCTATACAGCTCCCCAAACACGGTGCTGGCTTCCGGCGCAGAGCCTAAGCACGGTGGTGGTGCTGGGTCCCGTATTCGCACGGGCTCTGAGACCTGAAGGGCTGGTCTAACTGTTCTGCTTATGCATTGAACGCAGTGCGACTGTCTCAGACAAACAAACACAAGTGTAAGCTGCCAATGTGAGACAGACAGGTTCGGAGTAGATTAATCACACATAACCCAACTAATGATCTAAAGTCCGCACGTCCCTACCTCCCTCCCTACCTCCGCCTCACCTGCAGGTGACACGCAGCGATGTCCTTGGGGTTGGCTAACCGGACCTTCGCTGATCGCCCTGACCGAACAGGCGAAGCACCCGCCGCCGCCGCAGCTGCTGCTGCTGTCGCCGCGGCGCCGTCCCCCGCCGCTGCCTCTCCGGCAGCAGCAGCTGCCTTACCGGTCCGTCCCTTCGCGTTACGAGCGGACGCAACGGCGGCGGCCAAGAACTCTGCTGACACCCCCTCCGGTGTGGTGATGTCGATGCTAGGGGACGGGATGAGCCCCGATTGCGTCAGCTCGAATTTGGCATTGCGTGGGATGATGGTCTTGGCCTCATTGACCTGCCGGGTACGCGGTCGTGCATTTTCCAATAACCGTGTCGTGCATTTTTAAATAACGCCCCTTCCTCCCTCCCTCCCTCTCCCTCTCCCCCTCTCTTCCTGCCGCACATCTCCCTCCAGAGACGCAAAAGGCAAACCCTCCCGCTTCCTCTCACCCGAAGTCACCCACGACGCCGCCCCCTTTCCCATACACGACCCCTTCCTCTCAGCGGGCCCCTCCCCTATCCCTCCCTCTATGCCCTCTAGCCTCCCGTCCTCGTCCTTCAGCCTCACCTCTACCTCCACTTTCACCCGGTCCAGCATGGGTGTGGCGGACAGCACGGAGCCCATGGGCACACCCTTCATGCGCAGCGGAGTCCCCAACTGAACTCCGGTGGCCTGCGGGTAAGGGTCAAGGGCGCAGAGGTGCAGGGCTACAGCCGTCAGACAGTCACACGGGTTGATTCCCACGCCGTGCCGTGTCGTGCCGTGTCGTGCGCGGTGCGGTGCGGGCTGCTGGGTTGCAGGGCCGGGGTCATACAGGGGGAGCCGTACAGGAAGAAGGGCCGCGGAGTGTCTCTAGGATATATACCTGCGGCAGCATGATGTAAAAACTGTACGGGTTGAAGCGCCGCAGCGGCGTGCCCACGGTCCAGTACGCCAGCGCGCCGCAGATGGCGGAGCCAATGACCACAAAAAGCAGCTCGCCCAGATAGGTGCGCCTGGGGTGATAAAGGAAGGGAAGGGAAAGGGGGCATACGACGAAGCACAAACAATTGACGGGAAGGAAGGTAGGCAGGGACGACGCCGCGTGGTCCCGAGCGGGTGGCTGCTAGAGCGCGGGTAAGTCCTTTCCCAACCCAGGGGCATTTTGAAATAGGGTTGTACCCGTGTATCACTGTACAACCCTCGTAGGCTAATCGGTGGGCTTTGTTCAGTGTATCGGTGGACTTACAACAGCGCTCCTCCGCTCTTTGCCTCTTAACTGTAATGTATCAATTGACGTTCATAAAATTTGCGGATGACCGTCGCCCACCCACGACGGGAGGGGAGCGGATTTGGTGCGAATCCTCATTCCGGTTGTGACACCGCTTCACAGGGCAGTGGCAGGAGCTCGTCATAATGCAAGGTAATTGGTCGATTTCCCTCAGCCAAACCCATTTTCGGGCCATTTTCAAACAACTTTGGCAGGACACATGGGTTGAGCTATGATCGGATGGGTTCTTTGTCTCCCCATAAAAGGAAGAGCACCATGTCCCAGCCCTCTAGATCACCTAAAATAAAAACCCACTTGATCACGCTACGGAAGCTGGCCCGTGTACTGGAGCCCATTGGCACGGGGCTCGCCGGGCCTCCGTTTGTGTTGGTGCTGCTGGAGCTAGCGCCGGCGCCGCTTTCTGGTGTGTTTTTACGCGCGCCCGATGGCTCGAAGGATGTATCCATGGGGGCCCCGTTCGTTTCAGCAGCGCCAACGCTGCTGCCCACAGGTCCTGGCGTTGCGCCAGCTCCGAGGCGCGAGCCCCCATGAAGAGCAGGCGCGGGGCTCACTACGCGCCGTGCGTGAGGCGCATGGTGGCAGCAGAGCCATCGCTGCAGGCCTGACAGCGCCCTCGTGGGCGCCACCGGGTTGTTTAGGCTCTGGCAACTGCAAATTGTGGCACATTTGCGTGGCGCCGGCATGGAGCGAGCGCCCGCGCAGCTCATCGCTAATCCCTGCCCCTAATCTTGAAGCGTCTATCTTAGCTTGGTTGTAATACAGCGTAAGCTGCGTAAGCTATTTCAACTTGAGGTTTTCGGGGAATGAGGCCCAGCGCTCAGAAGATATCTCTCATCAAATACATCGCGGTATGATTACAATAAATTTAGGTTCGAGGAGCACACGCAGCCACTTCGTCTCTATACACTCGCTGCAACTATTTCAATACTGATTACGAAGTAAGAAGTAGTTGGCGATACACTAAAAACCTCATACGCTAACGTTGTGCTGTGTTGAGGTTTAAAGCTAGGATGCACCATGCTAGTTTTGGGCTTTATTTCGTTAGTGTTGGTTAGGTTTCGGAAGCTACGCGACGTGCGAAGATCACGGAGACTGTCATCCGCACCAAAGTGCTCAGTGCCATGCATTTATTGCTATAGAAGATAAATTTGCTGCGTGTATGTGTGCCTGGCTGGATTACGAAAATGGCCCAACAAAGCGCACGTATGTACTGCTTATATACCTTCTCCTGTCCTTTCGGCCTGTAACTCGTGGGAGGACTTCCAACTTCTCAGTCAATCGCGCTAAACCAAGAGTCAAGATGTGCGGGCATCGTATTGACCCATCCCTGAAAGTGCCAGAGATGACAGCTGAGAACGCGCACCGTGCGCGTCCGGTGCTGACCGCAAGACGGGGCCCATCACATAACGGTTATATGAGGCAGCCAATCGCTTGCTAAGGATTTCATGCTAAGGCATTTGCCAACTCATCGGTCAAAGCTAGCTCACTCCTCCCAGCCACCCTCTCGTGACCCTCGTGATCCAACTGCAGCCCCTGTGACTTCTACGGGGCCGCAGCTACGCGACTTCCGCTGCAAATTATTTATTTTCGACAACCACTTGCAACCCTAAACCTTCCATTACCGCAAGCGAACCAGCATCGGCCACCGAACGCTCACCTTTAGGACAGCACCAGTCAAACCCCGGCCTGCAGCTACACAGCTCCTGTACGCATCCCTGGGATCTAAACCTCCGCTCTTCGACGGGTGCAAGAAAGTGAGATTCGCTCCAGGGTCCCAGCCAGCATGGCACGCTCCACTCAGCTGGCGATCCTCTCCGTCGCCTTCTTCTTGCTCTTCGTGAAGCCTGCGTACGCTCAACCGCTGGTGAGAAGGCCGCCATTGCGGAGCCTTGCCGTGACTTGTGAACGCGAGGAGCATGCAACAACACACACACACACATATATAGTCTCCAACGGCTTAGATCAATATAATACACTGCAACATGCGATGCCGTGCACTCGTCGTCGTAGCTCCCGAACCAGGGATCACAAAGCAGCCCGTCTACCCTCACCCACTCACCATCGCATGATGAAGTATCTCAGACAACGCCGCGGCCTTCCACGCACGCTTTAATTTTCAATGAAACAACTGACATCACCTCAGGCAGCCCAAACCAAAGTCTTCCCAACCTGACTTGAAAACACGCCCTTCGCGCAAATAAGCCCACGCTTGGCGCCACCAGCGGCCTGAACGCTCGGGCATTGCTCAACCCCACATACCCCGCTGGCCGACATGTTCATCTCGCGTTTCTCTACCAATTCCCAACGGTCCCCTGGCGATCATCTCTTACTTATCGCCCTTCATCTGCAGGGTGTCATCGACCTGTCGCCATTCAGCGGCGGCGGCTTTGGGTCCATGGCCTCGAACATCCCCGGGGTTGCCCTTTTAAGCAACATTGGCACCGGGGACACGCTCGCCAGTGTGTTATCCACCATGGGGATCAACCAGGGTGTCATCGACACCATCGTCGCGCCACTTGCCAACTCGCGCGAAGGTAAATGGGTGAAAGCAGGGCAGGCGTTTCACCAAAATTCGAATGAATGAATGAATGAATGAATGAATGAATGAATGAATGAATGAATGAATGAATGAATGAATGAATGAATGAATGAATGAATGAATGAATGAATGAATGAATGAATGAATGAATGAATGAATGAATGAATGAATGAATGAATGAATGAATGAATGAATGAATGAATGAAAAGTGCATCTGCGCGGAACTACTGGGTGCCGTCCGCACCCAGGCATCGAACTGCGTGGTTGTAGGGTGTCTCAGCTGCTGGAAGAGTGGCTGGTTGGGTGTCAAGGGGGCCTAAGCCACGCGCACCATCATAGACCTCCCCTTCCCCGCCCTCTCATGCGCGTGATGCAGCTGCCAACACGGTGCGTGACGTGATTGCGAGCAACGCCGCCAGCCGTCCGGGGGTCATGGGTCCCATGGGCACCCCCGCCCAGGCCATCTCCGCCTTCAACGACCTGGTACGGCAAGTGTATGCCGCTCCTTAGCCCATGTGTTCCGTTACACAGCCCGCGTGCACGGCTACACACTTTAAAATAAGTTACCCGCCACATGTCGCACTGTCCCTGGGTAGGATACACCGGGGACTGATCCTTGTCTCTTTACCGCAGATGAACAGTGCCTTCCGAAGTGCCGCGGGGCAGCTGGTGGATACGGTGGTGTCACGCGGCGGCGGCGGCGGCGGCGGCGGCCGGGCCGGCGGCTCTTCGACGTCCTTCCGCAGCAGCACCGCTGCCGGCAGCGATGCGGACGGCAACAGCAGTACGAACTCGTCCGTACGCAGCTCCTCCCCAAGCGTCATCGTGGGCTTCGGCTTGCCTGTGGATCCGTCGGGTATGTACGGATGTTTGTTTGGATGACTTCACACGTCACACGTCAGGTTAAACATGCGTGTACAGCACTCATGCTTACACGTATCATGTGAATATACGCTAAGCTCTATGACACATGGCTCCCTTCCTGCTCTTTGTCTTCATGGCAGTATTTGCGGATGGCTTTACAGCTGGCGCCAACCTGCCCCCCGTCGTCTCCGCCACCGGACCGGACTACACAGCCTTCCAGCAACAGCTGTACGGTGAGTGAGTGAGTGAGTGAGTGAGTGCTAACACAGCCCTGTCGCTTCGGCCTGCCGTACGTACGTACACCCCTTCTCTCACGCATCCGAACCCGGACCGCTTGCCTACCTTCCACATTACCCCGTCGGTTGTCGTCGCAGCGGATATCGTGAGGCAAAATGAAGCGGTGGCTGAGTTCCAAAAGCAAGCGGCAAAGAAGGAGAAGACAGATGAGACCCTCAAAAAGGCATGTGGACAATATGCCCTTAGCGAGTAAGTCAAAGAGAAGATCGAGGGAGGCATTCATTCTCTACCACCGCTGGGGGTTCGTTTGCTGACTCGTTGCTGACTTGTTATTGCGGTGACTACTGCCAACTTCTTATGTTGCCAAGAATGTCAAGTGCGTGGTAGGCGCGCTTGCCCCCTACCGCTGTTACCTCGTGCCACATGCTGAACCCAGCAGCAAACTAGCGATTTGGGATCTAAGCCTTATTGTTATCAACGGTCGTCGTCGTACATCCCGTTTTTGTATGTTGCAGGTTCCTGGAGTCCCTCGCCCAAATGCTCCTGAGATTCGGGCAGCCGGCAAGCGCCACCTTCTCCGTGCTGGCACAGTTCTCAGGCCTCACCTACTCTGCGTAAGCATACATCCCGTTGGAGTGCTGGAGGCGCGCAAGGATGTGCGCATACACACACAGACATACACACAGACATACACACATTCGTATCGCGGCTCAGATTAATTAAGAGACACACACATATGCGCGAATATATACACACACGCGCGCAAGCCCGCCGTGACTTCAACAGTCACCAAGAGGCGGATGTGCATCATTGCCTGTAAATGCAATCAGTCAAGTAGGCACCACAGACACATTTGCACTACCGTCCATGCATAAGCTCCCGTTTAAGCGAATGACGTTAGCAATGTATCAAAGCGAATGGCCGGTACTTGTGTATATGCACGAATACTCAACTGACAACAATATTCTTCCCTCGCCGCCCTGTTCGGCGCCGGCTGCTGAAAACCGCTGTTCCTTCTCTATCTTGGGCATCCTTCCATCATCATCATCATCATCGTCCTCAAATTTGCTTTCACTGGCTGCCTTTGGTTGCCCACTTCGCTGCACGCTGTGCAGGTTGACGCCGCAGGGCAAGGCCTACCTGAACGTCTTCTGCTGCCAGAAGATACGCGAGGCGGGCATCGACGTCGGCCTCCTGGACGACGGCACTATCGTCGCCGGGCCCCTTAGCGGAATTAGCTTGGACGCGCTGCTCGGCATCCCCAGCACCGTCGCCGCCGGCGTGGGCGCTCCCGCCGAAGTTACCGAGGGCATCGACAAGGTGACGGGTGCCATCGCCGGCGCGTTGGCATCCGTTGACAACAGCCTCACGGGTCTGCTGGGCGGCAGCGGCAGCGGCAGCGGCGGATCGTCATCTGACCGGCAGCCGAAATGCAACATCCTCGACTGGTTGGTCTTCGCACTGCAGAGCGACCCGCAGCTCATGAAGCAGTTCACCGACCTGATCCAGGTCACGATGGTGCGTGCATGATGTAGTTGTATAAACCTGCATGCACTTGGATGTACTTGGATGTATATGCTTGCCTCCTATTTGCGTGTGAGAGCCTCTACATACGTGTAGCTGCACGTTATTACACGTTATTACACATACACACACATTCCATCCAGTGTTGAAGCCAACAAGTCACTCGCGCGGCCCCAGCGGCACGCGCCCATGATATCCCAATATACCCTAAGAAACCTTTATTTACCCTAGAACACGTGCACTGCTTGCTACCGCATACATTGCCTTCATAGCTAATATATAAAACACACCCATGAACTCACATTCCCACAATAATTCGTCCCTTCTTGTATATATATGTTATGTACACAAAAGAGACTGGAAGCCAATCTCTACGGAGCCGCGGTCGACAACGCCAGGCGCGCGAACGCGCGGTCAACGAACCTCCTGCAGGCTGTGGCCAACGGCCGACCTGCCACAGCTGCGGCGGCTGGAGATTTGGCGCTGGGCAATCTCTTGACCGCTGTTAGGGGCGGCTAGTTAACACTAGACAACGAATCGAAGGGCGGGAGGTTTACAATGACAACAGGTAATCGCGCTACATGTCTTTAAATCCGCGTTACGAGGATAGTGGCTCCTACGCAAGTTGATCGTGCAGGCCTGGCTCAGTGGTTTATGTTTCCTGCTGCATGCTGCTGTTTGGAGCGAGGTGGTGGAGCGAGTAATCGCTCGCGAGTTAGCACGTAACAGTATAATGGAATATTCCTGCTCAATAATGAGAGACGGTTGAACAAAAAAGGCTTGATAAGCGCCGAAGCGGAGGAACGGGAATATTTGCTTGCTTGTGTTTGCAACGTTGCCGGCGGGTGCCCTTGCGGTGAAACCGTCAGCGGACCGGCTGGGCATCGTGTACTCTGTTGCGTTCTGCTTCGTTGCTTGCTGGTCCATCCGTGTCACCGGTCGTGCATGCACCAACCACGGTTGGCATCGGCTCAAAAAAAATTTTGAGGTTCAGGACAAAATGTATGATGCTAGGTAATTATCGAAAGCAGCACCGCCGCAAGACTGATAATCGGCTGGTCGGTTAACCCACGCGCACCCATCGATCCGCCCTGCCGTTGATCCATCGTCCGTGTGCAGCAGCGCTGCCCCTCAAAATTCCTGTACGCGGCACCTGGTATTCTGTAACAATAATCGCAAATTGCATTTCGGCGCGCGCCCTCCCGTGCAGAACGTTTCTCGCGGCACGTGAAAACGTACGGCAAGCAAATCAATGGCCGTACGGTGCATTTGTGTACATTTCCAGGTACTGATAGGATAGGAAACGGCTTAAAAAGGAGGCACAAAAAAAATATGAGCATGTTGGTGAGACGCTATCTCACTGGGACCTAGCAGACACGACTAAGGAGACATTAGCCGTTACACGTATTCGGGAGATCCGCGACCTACCACCGATAGCCCCTTTACCTAGGCGTAAACGTGTGAATCTGAGGTACTATCACCAATAGACAGCAATGCCTTATAAAGGCTTGGAAAGCTTATCCTGATGGACGAGCTGGCAGTACTCTAGAACCTGCCAACCGTTGCTCACAGAAGTCTGATGGGCAGTCTTAAACAGGCCACAGCTGTTACTCACGATAACCTGACAAGTTACCTAAACAGGCCACGGGGCGACACGACATCCCTTAGCATCAACACGCCCCCTCGAGTCGCACTGGGGCCTGACTGCAAACTGCTAGTACCGACGAGCTAGCTCGGCCGCCAAGTCCACGGTCCAGGCCGACTGCTCAACACTCAGCAGACACAAACGCAGCTTGCCAGCCTTCAGCCTGATGGCTATGCGGTCTGGCGCTGCTGCACAAACACATACAGGAAAAACAGCGTCGTACAGCACCATACGCACTGCCTACGGCGCCCCTTCGGGCATTGACCTGCCCATTCGGGCGCCTGCTCACGCACCCTCAGCACCCCCTAAAGCCTAGCTCAAAACAATTCCTCAAAGCCCTCAGCACTCCTCCTCTGGCGATCTAAGTGACGCCCAGCGCTGTGCGGCAGCGCACGAACTTGACCTCGCCCAGTGCCTTGGTTAGGATGTCAGCCACCATGTCGTCGGTGGTGCAATAGCTGAGCTTCACCTCACCACGCGTGACCCTCTCGCGCACGATGTGATGGTGCACGTCGATGTGCTTGGAGCGCACCGACGTGATGGGGTTGTTGCCGAGGCTGAGCGTGTTTATCCAAAATCACACACTGCGAAGCAACCGGTGATGGCTGCTTTGGCGGCCGTGACCAATTGCAAGTTGTCCGCCGCCACCAGCATGTCGTCAACGTGCACAAGCACATAAATTGAGCCGTCGGACCTGCGCTTGACGAATAGCGCGGGGTCGGACATAGACGGCCCATAGCCTAGCTTGCCCAACACCGCCGCCAGTTTCTCGTACCAGCAGCGCGGGGCTTGCTTGAGGTCGTAGACGGACTTTGACATCCGCCACGTTTTGACGTCCATCTGATGGACCGTCATACCCCTGGCCGCCGCCACAGCCAGAAGTGCCCGCAGGGAGGTTGCACTGCCGTCCGCACTGCCGTCGGGCACGTTAAACTCAGCACAATCAGTGCTACCCGACGCTTTGTTAAGCAGCGGTGGACTACCCAAATCTCCGCCGCCGGCGCTGCTGTTGTTGGCCGCACTGACCGGGGCCAGCGGCGGGTGCAGCGGTTGCCGTTGACTGCAAGTGTTGGGGTGGAGGGCGGGCGCTGGGTTTATTGGGGGCGGGGCATCCACTGGAGGCGACGGTGTGGCGTTCTGTGTAGAGCCGCCGACGGGGTCGCTGCTGCCAGGACGGGCGGGGCTGGCGCCGAAGGGGGTGCCCGCCCGTTGAGACGCCAGGCCGCGGAGGTCGTCGTCGAAGGTGACGTTGCTGCTAACAGTCACCTTGCCGTCGACGAGGACGCGGTGGGCGGCCGTGCCGCGGTCCGGTCCAAGGTAGGTTCCCGCCTCCGTGCGGGGACCAAGCTTATCCTGCAGTTTACCGTTCGGTTGGCCTCCGCCGGTGTCACTGCTGGCGGTGCTGCCACCGCGAGTGCTGGCGCCGGTGTTCGTCTGGTCTCCGCCGGCGTCACTGCTGCTGGCGCCGGTGTTCGGCTGGTCTCCGCTGGCGTCACTGATGGCGCCGGCGGCACTTCCGCCAGCGCTGCTACCTCCGCCGGCTCTGTCTTCCGCAGCGCCGAGCGCACTGACGGCGCGTTTGGTCGGCGCCAGCAGGTCCACATCCATAACGTAATGCCCACGCTCGCTCCACGCGGTGATAGACGAACCGCCGTGCGGCAGGCCTACGCGCGAGAACCGGCGGCCCGCCTTGTCCGTGCCGAACGTGACTGAGCAGCCGCGCGTCACGAGAAGGTCGACAGACATGAGCGTTAGTCCCGAGCTGGGGACATGAAGCACGTTGCGTAGCCAGACGGATTCTCCATCGCGCGTCCGTAGGAGCAGCTGCCCTGTTCCCATGACGTCGGCTAGCTGGTTGTTCCCCCACTTGATTTGCTTGGGCGCGCCGGCAGGAATGTAATTATGCAACAGCGAGCGGTCACCTGTAAGGTGGTAAGGCGAACCAGAGTCTAGGACAACTGCTGAACTGTTGCCACTGCCACCGACGACCAGCACCGTGGCACGGTTCTGGCGTGAGCTTATTCCGCCACCACCGCTGCCACTGCTTCCGCCTGCAGTGTCGCTGCCGTTGCGGCGGCCGTTGCCGCGTCTAACACGGCTGCGTTCACGCGTCCTGTCGCCCCCGCTGTTATTGCCGCTGCTGGTGTCTCCGCCACCGCCATCATGATGGCGGTTGCCGCTGCCACTGCTGCCGACGCCGGTACTACGTGGCTGCTCAAACGCATTGCTGCGGTAGAGACCTACAGACTCGTCCGCCAGCTTAACGGGGCACTCGCGGACCTAGTGCCCAGGCTGTCCACAGTAGCGGCAGATGTCGTTGGCCCCCGCGGCGCCCGACGCGCCAGCAGCACCGCGGACTCCACGGGCGGTGCGACCAGGGCCAACAGCTCCAACCAGGCCGGACTTGACTGCTTGGGCCTTTAGGTTGTTCTCCTTCTCCCGCAGCATGAACACGAGCTGCGGGGTCGTCAAGTTGGGCAAATACATCGCGAACTCGACAGTGATGGCGTACTGAGGAGGCAGGCCGTGGAGAATGGCGTGACGCATAGCACCCTCGTCCCACTGGCCGCCTGCCGAGATAATGTCGCTGCAGAGCTGCTCCGCCCGCTGAATGAAGTCAGCGGTCGTCTCTTCGTCGCCCATGCACAGCTGCTTCTGCGGCTCTACAGGCTCAAAGTGGCCTGAGAGGCAGGAGGGAACATGTTCAGGAGACGTGGCGCAATGGATAGCGCATCAGAATTCGGATCTGAGGGTTGTGGGTTCGAGTCCCATCGTCTTCGCTAAAGGTCTCTAGGGATGCTTTTACCCGACCATGGGCCGGCGGCTCTTCGACGTCCTTCCGCAGCAGCAACGCTGTCAGCAGCGATGCGGACGGCAACATCAGTACGAACTCATCCGTACGCAACTCCTCTTCAAGCGTCATCGTGGGCTTCGGCTTGCCTGTGGATCCGTCTGGTATGTACGGATGCTTCTTTGGTTGACTTCATACGTCACACGTCAGCACTCATGCTTACACGTATATGTAAATATACGCGTATGTTCTGTGACCCATGACTCCCTTCCCGTTGGCTCCCTCCCTTCCTGCTCTTTGTCTTCATGGCAATACTTGCGGATGGCTTTACAGCTG
The DNA here is from genome assembly GCF_000143455.1 of Volvox carteri f. nagariensis. NCBI lineage: Eukaryota > Viridiplantae > Chlorophyta > Chlorophyceae > Chlamydomonadales > Volvocaceae > Volvox > Volvox carteri. Next base: position 852,012 of record NW_003307550.1, on the reverse strand, counting down.
GCGCCAACGTGCCCCCCGTCGTCTCCGCCACCGGACCGGACTACACAACCTTCCAGCAACAGCTGTACGGTGAGTGAGTGAGTGAGTGCTAACACAGCCCTGTCGCTTCGGCCTGCCGTACGTACGTACACCCCTTCTCTCACGCATCCGAACCCGGACCGCTTGCCTACCTTCCACATTACCCCGTCGGTTGTCGTCGCAGCGGATATCGTGAGGCAAAATGAAGCGGTGGGTGAGTGAGTTCCAAAAGCAAGCGAGTTATATACATACGTATAAGCTTATCCAGGAGACGTGGCGCAACGCATAGCGCATCAGACTTCGGATCTGAGGGTTGTGGGTTCGAGTCCCATCGTCTTCATAAAAGGCCTGGGGATGCTCTCGCTATCTCTGGCGCATCCAGGGTCCCGATGCCATCTGTGCTGTAGGCAGGCGGCATGCAGAGGTTAAACTCAAAATAGTACTTCTGGAGTGTCCGAGTTCAAACTTGCCTGTCGACTTCTCGGGTATTTTAGAAATGTTGAAATGGGAGGTGGCCCCTCATCTTATGGACGGTGTAGGACGTGATAATATCAACTTGCGAACTGACCAGGAACTAAGTTGAGGCGCCGTTAATCCGCTAGATTTGGTTGAATGCTAGTGGTGAGTTGCTGAACCCAACGAATACATTCTGAAGTCGGATGAGGTGAACAGAGTAGGGTGCCCCTCTAGCAGCAGGGGAGGGTAGGGAACTGCCTCGGGAAAGGGGGCCGCTGGTGAAGCTTTTAACCACCCTGTAACGACATACATACATACGTATCCTCCCTTCTCCTGCTGAGGGTAATAAGGGAGGATAGCTCGACCCATGGGGAGGGGGTGCGGGCGAAGTTGTGCAACTGACAGCAGGTTGGATTGAGGGGTCGGAGGTTGAGATCCCATGGCATGTGTGTGTGTGTTACATGGTTGGGGGTGCGTGACCCCATACCTGTAAGACTACCCATACAAGCCGAAGGCCCAAGGGCAATACTACAACGCCTAAAAGCCACGGAGAAAAGGAAAAACACCGCACATCAGCCCAGACTAGCGTCCAAAGGGGGTAATTGAGATCCCATGGTATGTATACTTACCCGCCCTCCCAACTCTGGGACTCACATGCCCTGGTGCATATTACAAGCAGGCATTGCTATGCCAGGAGCGGTTGGCAGCGGTTGGATTTTGGGTTTCACAGCGGGTGCACATCGTGTTGATGTTGTATTACAGAGTGGTCCCGGTGCTCTGCTCTGTAGGAATGACGTTGACAGTCAGAACATCCTGCTTTATTGTCTAGTGGCACAGAGGACCTGCGTGCGCGCGTGGGCTGCCAGGGTGGCGGCCCGGACAGCACCGATCGGATTTAATAAGCTGGTTCAATGTAGCATATAATGGAGTGCTTTTTGTAAACTAATGTCTCACTGGAATCTGAGCTGGGAGGGATAAGGGTGCGGGTTGGGTTGCATACCGGTGGGGGCCCTGGATAAGTTGCGGGGTCTGGCCGGGCTGGGCTGTCCAGGGGTTAGTGATGAGGGGTAGACAGTGTGGGTAAGGTAAGGGCACCCTGCCCCTACCACTACCCCTACCACGGGGTAGGGTTATGGGGGGGATATGGTCCTATTGGGTAGGGTAGCGCGTGGGTGTAGTAACTGGTACACAGTACGGCACACATATCGTCAACAAAAACGCATTAAGGCGCTCTATCAGCGTTTCGAGAGGCCTTTTCAGCGGCCAGCTACGACTTGTTGACTTGGATGCGACGGAACGAAGTGATCGGAGAGTCTAAGTATGGTTCTGTGCAACTGTCGTACAACCGTATTTGAGTGGCGAGTATGACGTGCTTCAGCTCCTTCGTTACAGGCATTCTGCCTTTCACTCAGTAGAGCTTCAGCTCGTAGCTTACAGTTTCCCGCCCACCTCCCCCTATGGACTTGCGGTCGTTACTCCCCCCTCCATCCTCCCTTTCTTTTCCTTTCTCCGCTGATCAGTCGCAGACACCTCCGCGCCAGGCTCGGCCAGCGGCGGGCCGGTGGCAAGCGCCCGCTGAGGGATGGCTAGACAGCAGGCGGGTTGGGAGGTTGAAGGTTGGGGAGGGATTTGGCTGCGGTTGGTTCCTTTAGCCGCTAGTAGTGCGGCCTTGAGAGCTCTGGTAGGGTGGTGCTTGTCGCTGTAGGACTCAGTCGGTGTCCTTGCTCGGGTTTCAGGAAGTTAGGGTCGCCGTCGAGTGAGTTTGTTCTGGTGGTCGTTGGATGTTCTCTGGTTTCGCGTGATTTGTCGTCCGTCGCGCGCGTGTTGCCCCGTGGGGGGTTGTTGGTGGGCCGCACGGTGGTTGTGTGGCGGCCGGTGGGCCGTAGTCGTACGGCCGTGGTTGGCAGGGGTTGTGTTCTACTGCAGTGTAAGGGCGCTTGGCAGCTGGTCTCCCCGCTGCCTGTCTCTACCATTCCCAGCACGGTCAGCAAGCACGTCAGAGTCGGCATAGCCATGAAGATACGGTTAAAGGAGACAGGAGCACAGAAAGCAGCAAGTGGGTAATGCTTACCTAGGGTTACCGACCTTTTTATGCCATAGGCCTGCCTGCTGGCTAGTCTGGTGGTAGTGAACCGGCATCAAGTTCAGTGCAACGCCAGTAAAACGTTTATCGTCGATAAATCGTGTCCTCGTAGTGTAAGGGGTAGGGACGCTGTCTAACTAGTATTCGAGGGCACAATCCATGACGATGAAAAAGCATAGAAGAAGGGGTATTTTACCAGCTTAGATATTGGCCCGCGTGCTGCAAGACACGCAGGTGCACCTATCTAACGGAGCGGTTCATGGTTCAAGGTATTGGACGCAGGAGGCGCGTGCGTGGCTGCATGTGTGGGAAGGGTGCGTAATCCCAGCCGCCTGTCCTTTGGTTACCAACAACGGCAGGTATATGTTAACGTACGTAGCTAGACGTAGGATAGGAGCAACCCTGCAGTGCACGTGTGATTGTGTGGGAAAATAAAGTTGCTGCGAAGTCGAGTAGGTATAACAGCAAGATTGCTGTGTGAGAGGATGACACGTCATTCAATCCTTTCTGTCTGACGTCTTCGGTTAGCGAGCCGACAAAAGTGCGTAGTCAGCCGTCCACTGCCGCGGTGGTCATCATCATCGTGATTATAACCTTTAGAAGCAGTGCCCAGCCAGGGTGTGTAGGCATCATGCCCAGCCAGTGGGGAATGGCACCATGAGACAAGTTCGAGTTCGTCCACGACAAATATGGCATACGTAAGACTGCGTGATTTTACAGATGTACATCACCATAGCCTGCCGTCCGGACATACACACCGGACGGAGTATTTATTTGTAGGTTAATGAGCAGTGTAAGGAAATGGAAGAACTTAAGATACTCGGCAGGGCTGCTCATGCCTCCATTTTCGTGCAACAGTTGAACCAGCCAGCTACTATTTTAGCCAAGTTCCGACGGCTAAAAGTACTAGTGGGTTCAATTATTTCCTGCATAGTTGGGAAATAATAATTTCCTCGTCACGATATCACGGAGGATTTTTTTCCACGGAAAATAGCCACGTGCACATTGCTGTTCGCTCCCCGGGTTTATCTGCTGAAGGGTCGAATCCTCGCTCATGCAAGTAACATCGCGCGCTCAACAAGACCGAGTCCGCGTTCCATTATAAATATCGTGCCAACTAGAATCTGTCGACCGTTCACTGTCAATCAAGCACCCACATCGCTTTACAAGCTACGGCTTATTATTGCCAAAAATGGATCAGAAGAGCCAAAGTTGTATAATGCGTGTGGTACTGTTTGGAGTACTTGGCGTACCAAATCTCATTGTACAGCCACTTCAGCCATCAGCCAAATCTCTTCAACCAATCAGTGCGTGCGGAGGAAAAAGAAGGGAAACACATGCATCGTACACACGGCGTGGTGAAGTACAGCCGCAACAAAAAAAGGACAAAACGGGTTACTGGCCAATTAAGCGAGACCCCGTACAGGGCTCCCACATCATCACAGAACAAATTTTACAGCTCTCTTTACAGGAATAGCCCTGCTGCCTAGGGCGCGCTAAGCTTCCAGCAGGCATCCTACGTGCACTAGGTAGAAGAATGGCCGACCATTTGACTTCTTTTGTTCCGGATTGTTATTAGCCCAGGGTGCTGAGGATGCCGGCCGCATTGTTGGCGGCCTGGTTGGCTCCGGCCAATGCTTGCGTGAAGAGCCCCGCGTTCAAGCCCTGCAGACATGTCATTATATGATTACCAGGCGGGGCGGTGAGCAGAGGCGAGCACGGTGGCAGGGGTCGGGTGCGCGTGCCCGGAATAATGGGCCAACCAAACGAACATGCACGTGCACACATTTCCATATTTCCCCATCCTGACGGACGGAAGGCGCACACCCAGGGAAGCGACGATATACCCTAGGCCTGACATATGTGTGCGCAAATGTGTGCAGCTAAATATATGTATGTATCTGGTGTATCCTGTATGTATATTTTATGTACCGTGAATCTGCACGGTACGTACAGGATTCACCTTACATCCTGAATGTACCTGTAGTAGCTGGTACACAGTACGGCACATGTATCAGACTACAAATACGCGCAAAGCGCTTCACCAGCATCTCGAGAGGCCTTTTCAGCGGCCAGCTACTACAGTACCGTGTATCATACCGAAGAATTCACGGTACGCAGTTTACAATAAATATATTACAATAAATAAAATGTACCACTGTACGTACACTTATACATCACATAGCTATCTATATCTATCTGCCGCTGCTGCCGCCATGCATGTACGTACCAGCGAGGCTCTGATCAATTGACTGAACTGCTGCGCCAGCTGCGGGTCGCCCTGAAGCGCAAACGCCAGCCAGTCAAGCAAGCTGCACCTCGGCAGGCCCGTGATGGATTCCCCAAGCGCGCTTAGGGCCTGGCCTGCGGCGTTGACGGCAGTCTTGGCGGCGGTGGCGGCGGAGGAGCCCGCGGGGAAGGCGGCTGGAATGGCAGCCAGAAGGCTAGCCATGTCGATACTGACCCCCCCAACCTTAATGGTGCTGTCGTCCGCTGGACTTAGGCTTAGGTCGATACCCGCCTTCCGGACCGTGTTGCAGCAGAAGCTGTTGAGGTAGGCATTCCCGTTCGCAGTCAACCTGCTTGTCACGTGCGGAGCATGGCATGGCCAATAGGCCGGTCAATAACACGGTACGGCAGCTGTCCAAGAGGCCGTAGTAACGGCTACATGTCAGGCAAGTACATGTCTCAAGCAAAATAAAAGTCCCATGCAATGGAGCAAATCATGGGGCGTCCAGTCGTAGGATCGATCTGCAGGGTGGGGGGACATGCTCGTGACAGGGGGTTGTTATTGAGCAGTAGATAGTAGCAGCAATCGATGATTGAGAAGTTATCCGTGTGGAGCCACCGTACATGCAGCGGGTGGTTGCCCACTGTGGGTTATTAAATAACCGCGTATCCTACATTTTGGTAATGACTTTGTTAAAACACGCAGTGTGGACCTGGTGTCGTGGCAAGCCGAAAGAATACACTCAGCATTTTCATTTACGGCAGGTGTATTATCTTCATGTGGTTTTGATGATTGAATAAACATGGCATGCCGTACAGGAACGCATGGGTGTTGCGTCTGCCCATGAGCATAATACCTCACCCCGTGTAACCCGAGCCCGTGATCTGGCCTAGGGTTGCCAAAGCGCCTGCAGCCCCGATGTTGAGGCCCAGTAGCAGGCTGGAAAAGGCGTTGAGAAACCTGCCAAGTAAATGCAAGGTAGAGTGGTTTCTCAGTAAATAGTTTATGGATGTTTTTAGCGTGGCGCACCAGGCGGGAGCCGCCGGGGCGGATGGGTGTATGGGATACGTAAGAAGGCATGAACCATGAACAGGAAGGGAAGGGAAAGGTAGGATGCTCCTAGTAACTAACAACCCCCGCGCTAATAACCGACGTAAGCATCATTCCTGAGGTAATTTATGCATGCGTGTTCGTGCATAGGCCTGTTGAAAGCGGATCTTGCACTTAGGGGTGTGTGTGTGTGTATGTGTGTGTGTGTGTATGTGCGCGCGCGTGTGCTACATGGTCATGGGGATGTGTACCCCGTACCTGCAAACCGCTCAATACAAGCCGAGGGCTCAAGGTCCACTTGTAACGCGTACAGGAACAATAAACGACTTAATGGCTGTCAAACAATGCGAATGCACAATGTAGACGTATGAGTGTAAGTGCTACACATGCGCGATCCAAACAAGGCAACCCCCTTACTGGCTGAGGGCGTACTGAATGCACACTTGGTTAAGGGCTCGATCCACGGGGGCTCTGTTTCTGGCCTGCTGCTGGAAAGTCTCAACCTGTTTGCGAAAATTAGCGCCTTGAGTATTCAAGTCCCCTGCCAGTATCCATCACAAGTGCAGCGGCAAGTGCGCGACACGGCAGGAGGGAGGCGAATAGTCAACACCATTGTTTCAGGTGTGCACGTGCATGCAACGAGGGCCGCCGTGCAGGAGGTCTATCATAAAGATTAAAGGCGGCGTCGGCCACCCCTGCACCAATACCAACCCTGCACTTATAATCTGATAACTTTTATCTGCCTTGTTCACATGCTAGCCGCAGCTGCCCTTGGGCCTTCGGCTCGTATGGGCAGTCTTACAGGTATGGGGTCACGCACCCCCAACCATGTAACACACAGACACACATGCTAGTCGCAGCTTCCAAGCCGTCTTTTTTGCAGCCCTGCAGGAATGAAACAGGGCAGAACCCCCTAAGCACTTGAGTTCCGCAGATATAGCATGCATGCGGCTAATGTTGCTGTTATGTGGATACACCGAACACACTCTCAACCATGTGCTAGATGGGGGATAGCACGCCGCCTAATGGAGTGCTCACCCATCAGCTGCCGGGAGAAGGTGTCAAAGTCCGTCTGCGTTGCCTCCGCCACCGGAGGGAGACCTGTGCCTGCCCGAGGGCTGCGGAGGACTGTGTGCGCACATGCAAGCGACGGCGGGACACAGGAAAAGGGATGCAGGAAGCCAAGAAAGCTTTGGGGCATATGCAACGAGGTGTGTGAGGTGTATGCGCGGAGAGAGCGGGCTCACAACTCGGGAAATAATGTAAATGCGGCAAATTGCCAGGATGTAATCAGTTGGTTTGGGGTCAGTTGTGTAGTAGTGTAGTCCGCAATGTCGAACGTGTTCGAAGGCGGTTAGGTAGGTGGGTAAGGATGTGGGTACGGTCAATTCTGCCAATCAAGCCATTACGCCGTAAGCAGCAAAAGGGGCATTTGCGGGCACTGTGTTGGTTGCCACCTGCATTATTTGAACGTGGCCTCGCTTCTGCACAGCAACAGAGGTTTCAAGTGACTTATCCGCAGCAGCTGGACGATTTCGTGTACCATGTCTATCCATTGTATGTACATAAAGCGTCCGTACGTCCGCCGTACCTTCTGCATCCAGCGGCAGCCCGAGGCCCGCCACAACACCAGGAAAGGCCGGGGAAGTAGTACGGAAGATCCTGCTGGATAAGTTCTCAGAGGCGTTCCGGAAAGCGTCGTTCACCTTCGTGCATGGCATGGATCGATTGTGCAAAATATAAATTGACAGCAGTATTGGCCGGTGCGCCGCGGCATTAACGGCCTAGCTAGCTAGCTAACTTTCTAACCTAAAGCACATTATTACTGGGCACCAGCCATGGTTAATGAACCCGCTTGCGTCCGTCGTCATTTATACCTCCTCCTAGCAATTGTTTCCCACGCTGCCGCTGGACGGACCAACCCACCACATGTGTGAAAGCGACGGCAGCTTGTGTCGGCGAGCGAAGGTCCTTGACACCTACGGACGTCTTAGGCGCCAGCAGTAGCTCCCGCAGCGCACCATCTGCACCCATGGCATGCGTACGCGTTACATGCGCTCGCAGGACATGTGTACATGAGAATACGATGTATACCTGTCGTACCTAAAACCTAAAACCCTATAACACTCTTCGTTTTATATATAAATACGCCCGAAAGTAGTGCTCTGCCTTTATTTTCAGCGGCCACTGATCACTACTGTATCAACGCCCGTATGGGTAAACAACTTACTTACCTTATATAATACTCATTAAGCATTTCTATTACAAAACCTGGTCCATTTGCGTCTTTCTGAACAAGGGGTTATGTACTGATACCATGCATCGATATTGCTGGTCGTGCTTCTGACATGCACAGCAGGTAAGCTAGGCAAAGGAAGCTATAGCCTTGCTAGACGTATTATTTGTGATACGTAATGCTCACTGTCGTTGGGAAGCGCTGCGGCGATGCTGTCGATGGTTTTCTGGCTGGCGCCGATAGTTCGCAGCGCGGACGCAACGGCTTCGACGCCGCTTGCCACCGGTGTGCTTGGGATCAGATCACTTGGCGTGTTGCCGCCGCCAGTCCTTCTGCTGCCCGCGGCCGGCTTGTTGCCATCTCCGGACCTAATAATAGGCTCCAGGTTGATAATGGCCTGTATGCATGCCGCTCCCGGCGACAGCGGGACATCATCTCAGTGCGGGTTTCTGCTTGCACCTTGGGTAGATTCGGACGGAATCGTGGAAACACTGGATTGACACTGACTGCACTGCACAATAATACACCGATGCGTGACTCAAGCATACAACTGCAAGTGTATATATATGCGTGAATGAGTTGTATGCTCGAGTCATGCATCTTCTGCGTACACGCGTGGCGACACCGTTGCGCATGCAACCCATTATCATGCACGTGCAAGTTACTATTGTGCTGCTGAAAAGCAGCCGAAAAGCAACTAATTATGTACATACATACGAAGCCGCCGCAGAGCATCTAAGATTTGCTGCCGCATAAACAATGCCGTTAGACGTACTTTTGCAGACTCACCGGTTTCTGGGCTTGCACTGGCCGGCACATAATCACATAAAGCATAAAGATCGCGCATGTCAGGGTAATCGAGGTCGCCATCGTTCCCTTGGTCCGATATCGCGTGGGGCGCACGGCGGCTTAGCTTATATTTGGATAACTAAAATAAGTTATCCAACAGGTTAAGTATGAGAGATCAAAAAGCTTCTTTATGGTACAATAAAAATGGCCTGCTGTCTGCTCGCTCTGGGAAATTGCAAGTGCGAGCGTGGTGCACACACCGCAGCAGTCTCTCGGACGTGGTATAATTTAATCTGGTGTAAAAGGGGATTTTGCGATTAATCTGGTGTATTGGAAGCAAGGTTTGCAGTGGGCGGGGATGCTTTGCGGTCGCCCCAATAAAGATCACCAGGGTCGCAAAAGGATCACAAGAAGCGACTGAGAGCAGATTACAGGCGGATGGATGCTGTTAGACTTATATCACATGTCGCTGCATGGCAGCCTTGCAGGTTATTATGGGGCCAGAGTTGCATGTGCAAGTCAGAGGCGAACAATTCGTGCGATATTTTGCGAGACAGGCGGAAAGACCTAGGAGGTCGCCTTTCATCATCACTGTAGATAAACAGCAAATTATCGCTCGTCCGTCAGTAGCGTCTGTCATACGTGCGTCTGTCATACGTGCGCATGAAGACGGTTCTGCGTGGCAGCAGATATTTGCACCTATTAACTCCAATACTCCCGTCACTTTACAAATTACCCCTGCAGTTGCCATTTTACAAAGTAGTCCATTACGCATACTGATGCCTTCCTGCCCCACTATGTGGGATTTTAGGTATTAGACGTATTGTCCAACTTTGCCCACACACCTATCACCCAGCCGACACATTCACGCCCAACACCTAGCAAACAACGTTGCCCATACACCCATCCTGCATCCATCCAACAACACGACCTGTCCAAAACCTCGGCCAGATGTATGTAGGTATACGGACAGAACATATCCAGTCAGCTGACGAAACATGACGTACGGTGACGTGCACACAGTTGCGCACAGGTGCAGCACACATTGACAGCCTTGCTTTCTAGAAACGACTTCCCCAAAGTACCATCAACGTTTTTTTTATCTGTTAGCAACTCTTTATTATCATACTTTGTGCAGGGCAGCGGGGCAGCATTAATCCACTAATGTAATTTACACAAGAATGGCTTCGACCCATGCATCATGTATGTACGTAGGGCTGATGATAGAGAAGAGAAGAGCCGGTGCTGGGCAAGCTGCTGCCCATTACAGCAGATTTGTAGCCTGGTCGATTCCCGGTCGAGTTCACGGCACTTCATTTCCAGCGGAGGGTATGTCCACCGTAGCTCCGCTGGCTATGCTGTCGCAGAGCTCGCCGAGGAACTTCTCCATGAGGGCCTTGAAATCATCGACGCTGCAAGGCCCAGCCCCCGTAAGCATGTACTTGCAGTAGCCACGAGCACTCTGCGCGCGCGCGCCAGCAGCAGCAGGAATACATTATCATTATCGAGTGCATGATACCCTTGCCCGCCCGCACAGCAGCAGCAGCTCGCTCGACACCAAGCAAGCCAGGTCTATCTTCTGCCTTCGTAAGGCTCGTACACGCAAGGATTTTCCTGGCGACGTCTATACCTGCTAAATGAACTGATGACCGTCTCTCTCTCTCTCTCTCTCTCTCTCTCTCTCTGAGCGCCTTATTGCTGCTAATGAAACATGCAGATATCAACAAATATGAATGAAAGGACCATCTATCCCTGCCGGCTACTTATTTTATCCCTGCCTGCTACCCGCCGCATGCACAAACGTGCCAGCACTGGACTTGCCTCCGCATAGGCCCGCCCGCCGGTGACGCACTGCTGTTTGGTGGCCGTAAAGCAGTTAACGAACCGCGTCGGGGGTGTCATGTTCGCACCCGACTGCCCGCCAAGGGTCGGTCTGGGGCAGTTGCCATTGGCCCGGGCACATGCGCTCTCCCCCACTCCGCCAGCCACGTCGTCCGACCAGGCCAGGCACTTAGCGCAATTCGACTGGTCCTGCAGGAGGCGCCTGCTGCTGTGCTCACCGCCATCATCACCGATAACACAGCAACGCCGCCGGGGTCGATCACATCCCATCCATCCATAGCAAAGGCAGGGGTGCACATAGGCACGCCGACGAATATTAGTCCAGGGAACAATGACCACTATTTCAAATCCTTGATGTGGGATTCCCTCCTGTCGAAGGGCGCATAGCAAATGGACTAACAGAGTTGCAGACGCAGCATGTGTTCCCACGGACTGACTACAGTAATGATAATCAAGCATACCACCGATAACTATACATCAATTTGTTCCATCCATTCATTTTCACCATGCGGTTCTGTATTCTTGGAAATTTTCTTTCCCACCCGTGCATCCCGGTAAACCCACCTGACGGTGGGATCGGCGCTAATAGCGCTGCTGCTTCCCAGAACCGATCCGACAGCCGAAGTGGCCAATAGCAGCAGCAGCGGGAGGCAGAACATGAGAAGTGCCGCGGAAGGAAGAAAAGCGGGCAGTACCACTGCACGGCGGCCAGCAGCAGCAACAGTGCGGCGGCGGCAGGGAGTTGATGAGGCCCGAAGAGTATTTCTTGAGGGGTGCAACATGGCTCGCAGTATGTAGTGATCAAGCATGCGAACAGCACGCAGATGTGACGGTTTTACTTAATACTTGTAATCTATGGCACCTGTGTCTCTGCAAGAACTCTTGCGTGGCATGTGTCCAGAATAAACATCTCGTTATATTATGGCGGGAGCGGCGGGCTGTTTTTGTTGTTTCGCGGCAAACAGCGATCGTTCGAACGTTGGATTGTCGCTGTCGTTGGATTGGAGGTCGACGGCTTATCAGCAGCAGCTGCTGCCGACGGATGCGCATGCGTCACATCTTCAGCAACGACCAGCCAAGGTTCACAATTTGGATGAACGATGGAACGTTTCCATGGGGATCCGAGGCAGGTACCTAGAGCTCTAATACATTCCTATTCCAAGCGAGCGAGCGGTTCACTCGATTCGGGATAATACGACGGCTTGTTATCCATCCAGGCTCTCAATTGGTAGTCGGCTGGCCGTGGGCCGTCCGTTGTTATCATGAGTTGCTAATACCGCAACCATGAGCGATGGCCGTCCAGACTGCTTGCTATTTGTACGCGATGATTGAGGTCGTGAGGCCCAACGCCCGGATTTCGTCTAGACGATACAAACCTGCGACCAACGTGCAAGACTGGTGCAAAAGCGTAATGTAAGATTACCTGATGCAGTGTAAGGGCTGCTTATCCGAGATTATACCTCGAAGTAACGCGGAGAAGCAGAGGGTTGCAAAGGAGGTCTAATCCCCCAATATCCTGGGGGTGGGTATTGGTCAGCCATCCTCCCATATGGCAGGGGGGCAACCGACTCCCATCCCCCATCTTAAAGGCCGTTGCTAATCCCATCACTCAGACAGGGTTCACCATCCTGCCAGCCAGGGTCCCGTGGGAGAAGCGTTCCCGCTTTTGGCTTAAAGGCGGTTTATTTAGCTACATGCGGAGCTGTAAGCTTGGCTTTGTAAGATAGACATAGACTATACGTGCTCCCATGCGTATGCAGGGCAGAGCGGATTAATGTATTGTATGAATGAATTGTATATGGCGGGCGGAGGCTGCAGCTGACGGAGCTGAGCTGCTGAAGTTAAGGACGTGGCTGCTCCTGCCGGTCGGGCTCCACTGTAACAACTAACTGCTACTGTGCTCTTGTTAGTTCCGGACCTTGGCAATTAGTGCCGGGAAGAGGGATCCTGGATGTGTGCATGGGAGGAGCGAGCGAGGAAGGAAGGAATCGGAAGGTTTCCTGACCCATTGCCAAATAATTTTTATTTGTGCAAAAGATGTGTTGGAGCTAACCCGATAGGAATGCAACAGATTTGCGTCATCAGGGGCCAGGTCACAGGCAGGGAAAGAAGGATGCGTTGAGTCGTCGTTATCGATCAGAGGCGGCAGGGTCTTGCCTTTAATTGTCCACTTGATTAGTCCAACTTGGCTCGCTCAGTATCGATTTGAGTCAGTTCAGCTAGTTGGGACTTTTTAAATTAAAAGTATCTCTGCAACATCGCCCACTTCACTACTAAAACCCGACGACGTATACACCCTCCCGGATGGGGCCCATCTGCTGTGTCCTGCTCCCGCAATCGTTTACTCAATCGTTTCAACACTCCAATCCAAAGGATAAGTTTCAACTAAGCACAGACAATACGGCTTCTTCGAAGTTGCCATGCATATTACACGTATGCAAATCCATTGATGCGCATGCGGACATACACACTCCGATCTACAGACGCACGTATGTACGTACATACGTATTATGCTGTTACAGGGTGGTATAGCTTTACCAGCGGCCCCCTTTCCCGAGGCAGTTCCCTGCTCTCCCCTGCGAGAGGGGCGCCCTAATCCATTCACCCCATTAAAGTTGGCAGGTTTGATGTGGAAGTGGTAGGGCCCTGCTGTAGGGGTGAAAACGTAATACGTAGGGTTGTCCATAATTGGCGTCCCGTATGGAAGGGCCTTCCGCTCCACAGCGTCCTTCATCCTGTTCCTCTGCCGGTGATTGATTTTAGGTTCTCCCCTCGCTCCCATCATTCATCATGATCACCCTCTGCTGCTGAAAGCCCTGCAGTGGTAAGACCTAATATATTATCGGGATCTAGCACACTATTTGTGTTCTGACGAATGGACTATAATAAGTACAGCACCAGACCCCAACAATCCAATATCCAAAACTCCGGTACTCCGGTAACCCTAAGGTCCCATGCTGAAATATGGAAATATGGAAGTCTACCGTTCTAGAGTAATATTATAAGTAGACTACTACAGCCCTATATTGCTTTCACTTCCGACTTGCTCGTCCCTAGCGTGTTGTGATGAGTGCGTCACGTTGTGACTGCTTTTGCGGCACGGGATTACTTGCCAAAACATTGGGATCATGTACCTCACAATCACCCTTTCTTATATGTCAATGACGCAGACATGGTTGCTTGCCGTTTACCGATATACAATGACGAAGTTTGAGGGCGCACGTCGGAGCCTCAATTTTTTGTTTAAGCGTACTAACTGAGGCCGTATGTCCAGTGAAGTTAGTACGGCCTGGCCGAGTTCTTTTTGAATAAGGCCCACAGTGTTGTGCGGGAGGCGTTCCTATGGGCGCTGCACTCGACCCGTTCGGGGTCCACTGTAACAATCGCATCCACGTTGTGGCCGTGAAGGCCCCATATCGGCTCCGGGTGGGGACACTCGGGTATGTAGGGCATGGACACTTGTTAATTTAATCAATGTTGACATGCATGTGTGCTAATGCACTTCAGCCAACGCTCGATTTAAATTGGTTTGTGTAGTGTCTTTCGCCTGCTGTGGCAACGGTTTTTTTTTGCGGAATATATTCCGAATTCGGAATAAAAAATTGTTCGCGGTCCTGAAAATTAAGAATAAATAATGTTCCGACCGTACGAGTTCATTCCTCCAGCCAAATAGGGGGGTCCTTGTGAAGCAGCTGCCCGCGTTTCCAAAGCACGTATGGTGTTGGATTGTAAGGTGCCCAAGTACGTTTGCACGGAAGAGAATGTGGCCAGGCTGGAGAGGAAAGTGCAGTGGCATATTGGAATGTGAGATTAGCGTAAGCGAGTTACAGGGCGTTTGGCGCACGGGCGAATTTACGTGCATACCTTTCACCGTAGCATCAGTCCTCAGTTCACTTTTTGGAACGAACATCAGCATAGGTCCAAGCCCTCTCGCTTGGAGGGATATATGCAAACAAACATCCTGATAGGGGTAAACTTACACGCTACCGAGAATTAACCGAGCACATGCATGCTTAGCTGAATGGTGAGATGCGACCCCCTCTTCATTTCGTGCTCGGCAAGCCTGCCACCGCGTACCGGATATGTTGGCGATGTTACAGAGACGCTGCACCTCGGTTTCTGTGCGCAATGCGTACGATGCTGGACCCCGCCGACCTACACGTGCCCAACTGAAGACATTCCCGGTGGTTGTGCAGCAGCTCTTGCGCCTGTTGCTGGCTGGAATCCATCCTGAGCTGTTGCAACACGGCTAACGCGGGCACGTCCCTATGCACAGCAAATAGCTGTTCCAAGCCAACAGCGGCATCCATGTCACCGACAAGGCTCTAAACGTCTTATCTGTTCTTATGTTTAATTAAGTTGATGTATGTTATACTTTGCGCAACTTTGTAATTTGACTTTACTCTGAACAAGGTGCTGTATACGTTGCACTACCAAAGGCGCGACCGTTTGCTTGCACACAACTGCCTCTTCGCCAGACGCTTCCTCTTCCCGCGGCAGTTTCACGAGCCCAGTGTTGCAAGCTACGACGTAGGCTCTCGGTGCTTTCAGTTACTGCAAAGCAGCCACGCAATAGTCCAGCCTGCATGCCGCGTGCGGCTGTGGCCAACATGCCCACCTGCGCAACGCGCTGGCGCACCTGGTCCTCATCCGCCAAGAAAATTTATATACACTTGTACACGCGCATTTTGCGAATCGCACGCGCGCATCCGCGCGGCAAAATTCGCTCCTGGCTTTTTTGGACGATGTACGAACCGTTTATTCGGCAGAGTACGACCGCTCACATTTGTGCGAGGGGCTGCTTAAAAATGGACTGTTTATGCCAAAGCCGCTAGAATCTTACAGGAGACCTACATGTTAACCATATCATAGTACTTTAATGTCATGGATACTGCTAGGAAGCTCACGCCCGAAAGTCAACGAGGAATCGGACTGTTTCTGACCGGATCAAACGCTGCAAAATATTCGGACCCGAAGCTCCCAAAACGTGGAAGGCCATGAAAGAAGATATTGAACTTCACTGAAGCGATTAGCGACGTTAATGAAGACGGCCTAGAGGTCGTAGGCAATGTTGACCGTTCGTTTCAGGTGAGGGTCGGCGCTTGAAGTGGACCCTTGAACAGGCCCTTAGCTCCCAGGCACGGGGATGTGCACCCAAAAGCATGCGGCAGACCTGCAGGCTGGTTATGTTCATAGCTAGACATTTAAGGGTACAGTCATGAGTGATTTGCCTTAGAGCTGGGTTGAGACTTGGCACGGCTTCATAAAAAGCAGCACTGGGGTTTCATTCGGGTGAAGTTTCACGTGTACGTCCAGATATGGACCGAGCACCCTATCTTTGCACCGAGCGAGTCTTTGCCAAAGTGGTCTTCGGCCTCTGTGCTAGGAGGCTGGCAAAGACTTGTGGCCTCCTCTCTGAAAGTGTCTATTTAGCTTATCAAATTGCACACAGACAGCCGCATTGCGCTGATATCACGATACGCAGTGCCTTGCCGCCCTTCGTTCCAGCAAGCGCTCGCTGTTTGCGCAAGTAAGAGCTAGCAACCAATCCTCCATATCGGCCAAACAAGCAAATGGCGCAAACACTGAACTGTTAAGCGCGATCTTTCGTGCAAGCACGGCGTGTAACGTGCCCATATATAATCTCACCAAAACCTCACCTGCCATGGGACTGCGGCTCTGATAAAGCCCTAAACCCTTTAAACTTCTGCCGGACTGGCACGCATGACTCCAAAGCCGAGGCTCACCCTCGCCCTCATGACTTGTTCATTATTTACACTCGGAACTAAAACATAAGACCTACATGCAATATTGCAACATCTCCCTTACTTTGAACGCATAGACGAAGGTTTTCCAGCGGCGAAACTGAAACCGTGGCGACCTGACAAAGGCCAGTTTAGTAAGCTGCTGCTGTTCCTTTAAAAACACCGCCGCTGGCCGATTCGTAGACGCCACTTCTAAACCAAGTCGGCACCCCCATATGCACAGCATTAAACCAGCCATCCTGTTTCGCAATTTGTGTACGATGCCTGTAGTGGGCAGTTCCGTACACAAGTTTTCACTCACTAGTATAACTTTTGGCTCCCGAAGTGTTGTGGAAGCATCTCCTCCGTCTGGAACGTTGGGTTTGAAGCCAAGTGGTTTGTTTCGTTACAACCATTTCCTTGTTACATATCACGGATAAAATGGCCACCGTACGCCTCCTCTCATTGCTGGTCCTCGCGTTTCTGTGCCAAGAAGGTGAGGCAATCTCAGGTGCATAATCATGTGCGTGCACCTCCGGGGAACAATGTTTTGTGGAGCAGCATATTTGTGTGGCGACGTAGATATGCTGACGGCCTTAGGAAATCGACTTGGAGCTTCGTCAGGTCATCTAGTAGCGGTGCTGGCATTGAACGTGTCTTTGGGGATCGCATTCCTCTGCACAGGTGCCCTGGCTGCAAACGTAACAAGCAGCAAGCCGCCGCTGCCGTCAAACAAGCAGCCGCTTTCGCCGCCGCCGTCAAACCTGCCGTCAAGCAAGCAGCCGGTTTCGCCGCCGCCGTCGACCCAGCCGTCAAGCAAGCAGCCGGTTTCGCCCCCGCCGTCGACCCAGCCGGCAAACAAGCAGCCGGTTTCGCCCCCGCCGTCGACGCTGCCGTCAAACAAGCAGCCGCTTTCGCCCCCGCCGTCGACCCAGCCGTCAAACAAGCAGCCGCTTTCGCCCCCCCCGTCGACGCTGCCGTCAAACAAGCAGCCGCTTTCGCCCCCGCCGTCGACCCAGCCGTCAAACAAGCAGCCGGTTTCACCGCGGCCGTCGACCCAGCCGTCAAGCAAGCAGCCGGTTTCGCCCCCGCCGTCGACGCTGCCGTCAAACAAGCAGCCGCTTTCGCCCCCCCCGTCGACCCAGCCGTCAAGCAAGCAGCCGGGTTCGCCCCCGCCGTCGACCCAGCCGTCAAACAAGCAGCCGATTTCGCCGCCGCCGTCGACCCAACCGTCAAACAAGCAGCCGATTTCGCCGCCGCCCTCGACCCAGCCGTCAAACAAGCAGCCGGTTTCGCCCCCCCCGCCGACGCTGCCGTCAAACAAGCAGCCGCTTTCGCCCCCGCCGTCGACCCAGCCATCAAGCAAGCAGCCGGTTTCGCCCCCGCCGTCGACGCTGCCGTCAAACAAGCAGCCACTTCCGCCGCCGCCGGCGTCCAACAACCAGCCGCCAGTGCGTCCTCCGCCACCGGCACCGGCGGGCAAGCAGCCGCTTCCATCTCCCCCATCACCTCCATTAACGAATAAGGCGCCGCCGCCGGCCCCCAAGAAGTGAGCAGAACGGTAATAACGGTTGTACCGTTGGTTGTAAGGGTTTTACCGTTTGTACGGCACTCCGGCAGCTGATTATGCTGTTGCCTGCACCGATCCTGGTGGCCTGCTGGTAGCTGCTGGACCGCGACGCTAGCGGGGCGGCATGGGCGGTAGTAGTACTGGGGGCCATGGCGATGCAGGGAGAGCTATGTGTGTATGTACGTATGTATGTATGTGCGCGTGTGTGATATGGCTAGTAAGGGTATTGCGGGGTTGTACGAAACCCCAGACATGTGTATCAATATCCCAGTGACACCAGATGCCTCTAATCGAGTACGTGCATGTGCATCTTGACTTGGTCGTGTTATTATTTGTGGTTTTCGTGCGTGGGTGTAGATATCGACTGCTGATTGTTGAGTTTTTGGATTGTGGTTCATTTTTAGGGCTTGGACTTTGTTTCTAATCGTAAAGATGAATTAGGTAAAAGACGCACCGTGATGTGTGAGGCAGGTTTTATGTGGAGCTGTTGTTGCTCGCTTTACACGTGCATGGATTGTTTTTATGGTTTTAGCGTAGCCTACGGGCGATGATGGCATCCATATGCCCCGAACGACGGCGAAGG
The DNA here is from genome assembly GCF_000143455.1 of Volvox carteri f. nagariensis. Classification (NCBI taxonomy): domain Eukaryota; kingdom Viridiplantae; phylum Chlorophyta; class Chlorophyceae; order Chlamydomonadales; family Volvocaceae; genus Volvox; species Volvox carteri. The sequence goes on along the minus strand of NW_003307550.1, from coordinate 833,411 downwards.
GTCGTTGTTGACAACAACCCACCTTGGAAGTTTGTACTCGGACCTCATTTGTATTAACACTGCGACCTTTTCCAGTATCAATGGATCAAGTCCTTGTAAGCTCCATCGCAGCTGGCACCAGCGCATGATTTGGTTGGATGCTGGTGGTGAGTTGCTGAACCCAACGAATTCATTCTGAAGTCGGATGGGGTGAATGGATTAGGGTGCCCCTTTCGCAGGTGAGAGCAGGGAACTGCCACGGGAAAGGGGGCCGCTGGTGAAGCTATACCACCCTGTAACAACATACATACATACCTGGAGTTCCAGTCCTGCGGGCATCAGCCCTAGGCAATAGCTAAGCATCACGTCGCCGAAACACCTACCCCTGTCGTCGACATCTAGGAGTAAACCTCTCTTCACTTCGCAAACCAACGTCAACCTGAACAGCGCCCCGGAACCCCTCGGGTCCCATTACTTCTGTCACCGTTCTGCTGCTGGTACGGCAGAAAGGTGTCGGTCATTTTCCCACATCTGGGAGCCACGGGGGTCAGAAATCGGTGGGGGTTAGAGCTCAGGTATGGCTCGTTCGTGTGCCGCCTCAGCTCGCCCATGAACAAGGGAGCTCAAGGTACTATCACCTTACTGGATGTGGATTAGACTCCTTCCCTCGGGATGTGGATATGGATATGACCCCCACTCTGGATAGGGACTTAGAAGTGGTCCACCCTGCTGAGATTAGAGGATGGTTGACCGGTACCCAACCCCAGGATGAGAGGATTAGGACCCCTGGCCTCGGTTACGAGGTACGGAGAAGCTGCGATACCCCAACGTTAAGTAGAGGAGAGACAACGCTCGGGCAATTAGTTGTTGGGATTCAGCGTTATTTTTTTGCGGAACATATTCCGAATTCGGAATAAAACAAGATTGGGTGTCGGCTTCCTTGAAGCCGGAAAAAGGGCGGGGCCCCTCTGCATCCGTACAGGCCGGTAGCAAGGGTGGCAAGTGTGACAATTGATGGGTAATGTCAACATGGTGGGAGGTAGTGTTTGTGTAACGAATGTATTTTCGAGCGATTTCGGGACTATTCCGTGGCACACCCATCGGTTGCTGACCTGTATGTGGTCTACATGCGGCTACAGGAAGCACTCTACTGCCACAAGCTTCATCACGGCACGCTGCAACTCTTCGGAGGCCCCGTGCATTGGCCAAAGTAAATGTACAGACAAGCAGCTTGTGTATTTCATAGAGAAATGAAAGCAAATTATGTTGGCCTGCTGGTGGCCAGTCGGATTGCCCATGCCGGCAAATGGTAACACAAGCTGGGTGTTCAAGTTATCATACGCCGTCATCTCAGAATTCCATTGTGAGATACGCGGCAGCTTTTGGGATGAAATTTAGCGCGAGAGGCGTTGATGTGGCTTTTGAGGTCGGTGAATGGAGGCAGCTAAACTTGTTTGTGCTCATACGGTCTTTGTTAGCTACATGCGAGATACCTTGCAATAGAGAATGCTGTATAGTACCGATAACGCGTTTCAGCCGGGTGAAATATTCTGTTTGGTCCGTTACACACTCAAGGCCTGGGAGTTCGAGTTATCATACGCCGTCATCTAAGAATTCAAATATGAGATACGCGGTACCTTTTGAGATGAAATTTAGCGCGAGAGGCGTTGATGTGACTTTGGCCTCGGTCAATTGAGGCAGCCAAACTTGTTTGTGCTCATACGATTTTTGTTGGCTACATGCGAGATACCTTGCAATAGAGAATGCTGTATAGTACCTATAACGCGTTTCAGCCGGGCGAGATATTATGTTTGGTCCGTTACACACACACACACGGACATGGGCAATCCTACAGGTCGGGGCCCCCCTGGGCGCTTCGCGCTGGGGCCCCGCCCAAAAATGTTCGTGGTCCTGAAAGTTAAGGATAAATAATGTTCCAACCGTACAAGTTCATTCCTCCAGCCAAAAATGGACTGTCCATGCCAAAGCCGCTAGAATCTTACAGGAGACCTACATGTTAACCATATCATAGTACTTTAATGCCATGGATACTGCTAGGAAGCTCACGCCCGAAAGTCAACGAGGAATCGGACTGTTTCTGATCGGACCAAACGCTGCAAAACATTCGGACCCGAAGCTCCCAAAGCATTGAAGGCCATTAAAGCAGATACTAAATTTCACTGAAGCCATTAGCGACGTTAATGAAGACGGTGTAGGGGTCGTAGGCAATGTGGACGCAATGCTGCAGCCAGCCGACGACAATGACGCCACTCCGGTTGTCAACAGCGAGCGGGCCAAACATCAATGTTCCTCATAGGGATACAATCGCGATGGGCCAGGAAACAGGTTGCGCTTGGTGGTTCCGGTTCATTGCTGCTATGCATCATTACTTCTGCAACCTGGAAAGTCGTGTAGTGTTATCTTTCAACGTGATGCAAGACGAACGATGGTGAACGAACTCTATTCGATCAGTGCTTGAGAGATTGGTGTGCGCGTGTTGCGACATTCCCCAAACCCGGCGATTGCACGAACTAAACTGTAACTCACCGGGGGGGGGGGTCGGGGG